>NW_011645600.1:963187-1291575 GCF_000225545.1 Orbilia oligospora ATCC 24927 | reverse complement strand
TTGGGTTCCATCGGCACCCATTATATAACAGAGCTCATCCGTGAGATCCGGGGAGGTATTGACTTTCAGGTTCGGTGCTTGCGGCTTCTGGGAGTTTCTTAATGGATTGTAGTCCATCAGCCGCAACTGTCGTCAGTATCCGAATATGCAGTCGCGATTATAATTGGGACTGTAGGGTTCCTAGGTGGTCGTAATCATGGAAGAGGAGTTAGGACTGCGTGAACATAGATCTAGAAGATATAAATGATCTCGTGGATCGCTCGAGCTCGAGGTGTGAGATATATTCGGAACCATCGATATCATTTCTATTCAATATATCGATATATCGATAGATATCATTAGCCTCATAATGTCGAAGCCATTTAAAAAATTGATGAATTAAATTATACGCCTTCATGCAAGCTCTCTTCGCTAGAAACCCCAGAAAACCCTTCACGAACTCATATCCCGTTGAATTTTATTGTATTTTATTTTTCCCGTAAATTAATTTTTGAATTGTCCATCTTATTCCACGCCCGGCCGGCCCAATCACGCAGACTGTCGAGACCACCGCTCCTTTAGCCGCCGCTTTTGGGAGTGTGAAATGAAGACCAGGAACGAATGCGTGCTGATGCAACTAACCATGTGGGGAAGCTTCCCTTAATTTGCTTTTGTGGGTCGGCAAGGTTTTCTTGGCTGTGTAAACCAAGCCCTGTCAGCCGAGTTCTTGTCCTTACGTATGTGCGTGCTACATGCATTGAATTCGAGGCTGCAGAATGATGGATTTTAACTCTCACGCCAGAGCTGCAGAGTACTCTGTACATAAGTAGATATTGGGATATAAATGGTCTTTCAACTTAGGCATCCAATCAGTCGTAGTATTTTTTTTTTCACATTGGAGTCAAATGGTTGATTTGTTTAGTAGATAGAAGACATTAGAGGTTCGCTTCGGGTTCTCATGACATGTAGAAATATAACGTCACGTACGTTCTAGCCAATGGCTGGCTAATTGCCATCCATGGCTTTCAGCCCTCATGAATGAATCCACAAATCCCGGTTCCGAAACCCTTCGACAAATACCCCCCTTAGCCCAAAAGCTTAAAACATTTTAACGACACATCTAGGTAACATTAGCGTTATTTTCTAGAAATTTGAGCCAACAGAGTGGGGGGAGGGGGGTTGAGTTATTACCTGATACAGTCACCAGAGTGCATAAGATCGAAAGCCTCGTTGATATCCTTCAAATCCCTCTTATGTGTAATAAACTCTTCAACCTTAAGCTGACCATCAAGATAATCCTGAACAAGGTTAGGCAACTCGGTACGACCACGAACACCACCAAAGGCGCATCCAAGCCATTTCCTGCCGGTAACCAATTGGAATGGTCTTGTCGAGATTTCCTGACCGGCAGCAGCAACTCCGATGATAATAGATTGACCCCAACCCTTATGACAGCACTCCAAAGCAGCTCTCATAACGGAAACAACACCGGTGCAGTCGAAGCTGTGGTCGACACCTCCATCTGTCGCCTCAATGATCGTGTCGACGAGGTTCTTACCGCCATCGGGGAGCTTAGAGGGGTTTACGAAGTCTGTGGCACCGAATTTTCGAGCCCATTCTTCCTTGTCTGGGTTGACGTCGATAGCCTGGACAGATATTAGCTAGTATCCTGTAGTCTTGAGAGGTAGGTAGAAGGCTTACAATAATCTTGTTGGCCTTATTGCGAACGCATCCTTGGATAACTATCGTAGATATACATATCAGTAAGTGTACCGACAGCTGAAAACGTGATCCCACCAACGTACCAGATAGACCAACAGCACCACATCCAAAGATAGCGACGTTGTCACCTTCCTGGACCTTGGCGGTATTGATCTAAAATGCAACAAGATCATGTTAGTAAACTCATAACAAAAATTCGTATTAATTGTAGCACATACAGCAGCACCGTAACCGGTAGCTATAAAAATATTAGCCCATTGTTCAACTATTGGTGTAGGGAATCAAAAAGTCCACATACTGATACCGCATCCCAACAAGCAAGCCTTGTCAAGCCCTGCTTTCGGATCTATGGCAACGACGGAGATATCGGCGACAACTGTATACTGGCTGAATGTCGAAGTCTATGATGTATTAGCTACAAGTAGAAACAACCTTCGTCAGAGGATTTGGGGTACCTACACCCATGTAGTGAATTCTGAAACAGCTTTCGTAAGCTTTGCTCCCTTATTTCCTATTCAGTATTCGAAAGAAACTCACAAATCCTTTCCATTCGATGTAAATCTAAGAAGTCGTCAGCGAAACAGTAACTACATATCCACGTAATCTCTTATCAAGGACCCACCTAACAGTGCCATCAGGCATGAGACCCTTGCCTTTGCAGTCGGTTAGTTCAAACCCGGCCTAGTTGTCACAATAGTGGAAATGTATCTTCCGTACCTTGGGTAGCACGAATCTTTCCACACAAATTTGTCTTTCCACTCTTGCAGAATTTGCATTCACTGTTACATAGTTAGCGACATAGCGATCAATTGATACGTCCGTTGATTAGCTTACCGGCATTCGGGGGTATAGAGCTGGTAGACGTCTCGTAAGTATACTTGCCGATGCATTCGACGCGAGCGAGCTATAACATACCGCAATTACCTGCCCGAGTACGATCATTAGTCTTTGTTCTAGCTATAAAGCAAAGCTTGAGTGCAGGTAAAACTCACATGATCACCGGGCTTGACGGACGTAACACCCTCTCCGACAGATTCGACGATTCCGGCACTATAATAGAATACTGCGTCAATGTACTGCTCCGTTGTAAATGCGGGTTATACACTTACCCTTCGTGACCCAGGATGACAGGGAATGCGCCTAAACCCCGTTCTCAGCACCGATCTCGAATTTCCGGCCCGCTATAGCTACAGCCACAGCTACAGATATACAATACCTTCAGAATCCTTTCCGCTAAGGGTGTACCTATCCAACGAAACCATCAGCCATTGACTGTTTGCAAAACCTCTAGGCCATATTTCTCGGGCACGCACTGATCAGTATGGCAGACTAAACACCCAAAATTAGCAACCATATCTCTTATGCATATTTTTCTCTTCTCTCGCGCATCCAACCCGACCACTAACCTCCGGTATACTCAATCTTGATTCTGACTTCGTTGGCCTTCGGAGCAGCGACCTCGATTTCTTCGATTGTGAGTGGTTTTCCTGCTTCGTATGCAACGGCCGCGAGGCACTTGATTGGCTGTTTTGGACCAAAATTCCGCGGTATTAGCCAGGGTCTTTGTTTCGATGCATATGCAATCGTTGTCGGGGTTTGGGCACTACCTTGCCGACTGTCGACATCTTTACGAGTAATTGGAGTTTAGAGTATCGTATCTTCCCGGGGAAAAAAACTATTGTTAGAACTGTCCCAAAATAACCAATCCGTTCTCAATCAATGGCAGAACAGAGTCTACAAAGGGATCCCAAAAATACCAAAGATTCTCAATGTTGTCAGAGGGAAACAAAAAGGTGGTCCAGAAGGTTATGACGTGAATTGGAGAAGAAGATTAAGACCTTTTTTTGTGTTTGCCGAAGAGTTTATAATTTTGAGAGGGGCAACAAAACCCCCTCCAAATGCGTTTCTTGGAAGGGAAGCTCTCCCCGCGCTTCGGTTCGGAACGTGTTAGGGGATCTCGTCTCGACTCGGGCTCGTACTATGCCCAGCAGCTAGCAGGAGGATATCCGATTCCGGTGATTAGCCTTCGGGGATAAAACCCTACGGCGCTACGATGTATGTATGACTCTTTATCTACTGATGATGAGATAATACTGCTTACCAATGGCTTAGTTCTCGACGTATTACAACTCTTTACCAGCAAGTTGGGTCCCACTTTCTATCGATATCGCGATCCCGGTTTTGCACGATACGGCAATATCCGATGTGGTATTTTCGATCGTGCAACGCATTTGTGGGTCCATCAGACTGTGGGGCCACCGCCGCAGCCGTATACTTAGTTAGCATGCAGACACCCTGTCTAATGTTTAGAAAAATCTAGAATCCGAGCCTATCGATTGGGATATTAATAAGCTGTTCCATAAATCCGGTGCTATTTAGCGGCTTTATTGGTTCCTTGGGAACCTAAATAGCGAGCAACCTGACTCGCGTTTCGATTCTGGCATACACAACTATGGTCTAGCGCGCGGATATACTATATAAATTGTGGAGAGAGGGATTTAAATGGAAGAGTCATCCTTTCCTTTTCCCTCTTCAAGCTGATTTATGGTTAAACTACCTAGGTTAGGAAACTATCGATGTTTATCACGGAGTTTTACTTCAAGGAATGTATTTTTTCCGTAATACAAATACGTAACATACATGATAGATTGGTTGTGCTGCGCTCGGAGACATGGGACGACAGCTAGCTCAGTCATATATCGTTTTATAACCCCGAACACAGAGCATTTACATATACCAATAAACTGCAAGCACGCGTCATTTAGGTGATAATACGCATTGACTGCCCATAAACCCATAGTTGATTATATAACCAGAAACGAAGAGCTCGTGGCATCAAGCTCGTGGCAACCCCTCTAATTAATTATAGTCGTCGAAAGCTACGTATACATTGATAACGGCGACATGCATGATGCATTAAAACTTAAACAAAACCTTCTACATCAGCGTTCTCGAACTAGTCATAAAAGATGAGATTAACATTTCTTGCCTCTGTCTTTATTGTGGGGGTCGTATTACATGCACTATCTGCAATAGCCGCACCCTATCCGTCACAGCTCAATTGCAAAACTACCTCCTGCTCAGGTAATTGGAACAACCAAACAAAGCATCCTTTAGATGTAGCTTCTAGCTATAGGACTACACAGCTAGCTCTAACCCACCGCGGGATCCTGACTATTCTCAATCTACCTATCCTTATTCCTGTACCAGCTATCTCTTTGACGTCAACGGCCACGGCGACCGGGACAGAATGGCCTACAAAACCGGAGCCTCTGAAGGCTTCTGCGTCCGTTCATGAGTCTGAACCGTCAAATCTAACCAGCAGTGTAGCATCTCCATCTGCATCAACATCTTCTTCTACAGAGGTAGTTCGACAGACTACCACATTCACATTAACACAAACCGAGCAGAAAGTAGTCATGGACCCTGAATCCACTTACAGTAGTCCCCTGGTATCAGCTCATGTACCGATAAGGTATGTTTACAATCGGCCAGCCAAGTCAACAGGACCGCCGCCACAGGACCTTACATCCCATAGGCGTATAAAACCCAGGGTATACGTCACAGAAACCATTTTATATACAGTAACCGCGCCTGCCTACGTCGTCACCATAACTAATCCTGCCGACGTTGTCACAAAAACCACCTTGATCTACCAACCGGGCCCACCAACCACTACCACACCAATTACTTCTCCCTTGCACACATCAAAACCAAAGTTAGTGAAAACAATAATATCAAATATCAACTCTATATTTTCATCAGCATACACTAGTTATAACCCCACAAATCCAACTCCCACCTCAAAGCCTAAATCTACGTTGATACCCCCTACTCACCCCACCCCATCCGGTCAAGGCAATCCTAGATGCAACGGTCTCTTCAGATACCAAACAAACAGGTCATCGGGCGAACAATATCGCGCATACTACTACTTTGACTACGATTTTGCAGTCTACCATATCAATAACTACTGTAACAATCTAAAAGACCTTCCGGATAATTACAACCAAAATGGCATCCGACTGACCCAAATCGGCGCTACAAAAGACCGTAATGCATTCAACATAGGCGTTTACTGGCCTGCTTATCTTCCCGGTACTAAACCTCAAGCAGAAATATGCATTTACTATTTCAGATTTATACTCTTAGACGGTTGCGACGGGAATGATCCGAACAATCCGTTAAATTGGAAAGGTGGTGGGTCTTTTACCGCGGTTGATCAACGTGGGATATATAGACGACAAATATATTATGAAATAGAAGCTATAGGACGAAGAAGGAATATCATAAAACAACGGCTGGCTCAATGCTTTAAACAGATACAGGATAATAAAGTAAAACTATTCGTGCGAGGTGCAGGTTGGGCGGGTGATATAGGTTTGGTGGATTTGAAAAGAAATGTTAATGAGGCATGTGGGGGTATTGTGGAGTATTGGGAACCCGTCTCTACGATTAATAAAACCGGGAAGTATGAATGGCAGTTGGATTTGGGGATACCGGCAGACCAGGAAAAGTGTTTTTTGGAGGTTGTGAGAAGGGATTATGGGGCTGAGGTTGAATGTGGGTTTCTTCCGGGGTTTGGGAGTGCGAAGGAATATATAGGAGATTAATACACAAGTCGAAAGATCTTTTTGTTTTAATCCTTCCCCTTCTGTTCCAACTGTGTAAAAAACTGTGCAGCCGCCAACTTTGGCATCCGTCGCTTCGGCAATCCGCTGGAAGTTAGGTCTGGTCGAGGCGCTCTAGGTGCCGGTGGGGTAGCTAACGGTGCCAATCCTGGTTGGTGGCCGGGTTTTGGATTCGTCGTTATGGTAGTTACTATACAGACATTCCCGCCATCGTCTGGTGCACGTCTAAGACTGATCCGACAAGGCTTATTTAGAACAACTACTCGAGCTGCTAATGTGGGTCTTGCTTTTGCTGCAATCGCAGTAATGAGGGTTTTAATCGTCGCTGTCCTTTCAACCTCAAAGACCAATTGTCCCAATGATAATGAACTGTCTTCCCGGTCAAGGGAAAGCTTGACAACGAAAGTGGGTCCGTCGTTTACGCCGTTTCCTTCATTCTTTTGCGGTAAAAATATCGGTTCGTCCAGAAAACTATGTTCTGAGATATCGACCCATGGTGTTTGAGTTCCAGACATATTCGCAGCAATGTATTGAATAACCATTCCAAACTGTTCAAGGCAGCCGATGTATATCTCTGGTTTGCTTAGAGCAGCATGGATTTCAAATCCATTTGAAGCTTTGATATATTGAGCCTTTAGTGATGCTGCCCCCTCGCCCTGGGCATCGGTCGGCTCTGTGGCTTCGGCACTACCCCGTGAGCTGATGGTGTATTGGTCTTTAAGCTTATTCAAACTTTCAATAATCTCGGTTTGTGACTCGACCGGTAGAGAACTGGTAGTGACTTGTTCCTTGATGCTGGATAGGTTCGAAAGAATCTTTACTTGTACTTCATCAGGAATAGCCTCGAGAATTGAATATAAATCTATCGGACTGCCTTCCCGGCTACCTAACCGTTCCATAACAAGGGTTATATTTGCAAGAACCTCCTTTCTAACCTCAGGCGTGACCGAGTGAGCAGTAAGCTGTTCTTGTATAATTGGTATATTCGAAACAATCGTTTCCTGCGCAGTTGGAGATAAAGTCGTGAAAACACAACGGACAATATCCAATGTATTCCGACATTTGGGTAGTTGGGATGTTAAGTTTGTGATATCCGAAAGGATTTCGTTTTTTATTTCGGTCGGTAAGCTTTGAAGAACGTCTAGGATGGCATTTTGGTTTAGATTCGATTGATCGTTCTGGAGTATACTCGAGAGAATGCCCGTTTGCACGTTGGCGGGGAGGGCTCGGAAGACAGTGGCTGCGGCGTTTCGACTGCCTGTGGACCAGTTGTTTAAAAATGAAATAGACATGACTTACAAAATATTCGAAAGATGAACTGCTTATAGCTTAGGCTGAGATGATTTTTGTATGTGAGGATTTGATCTGTATATATATATAACTACTGCTAGAACTTTTATCATGATGCTATCGTAGGGTATAAATACTTAAAGTGCTTGTCGAGATACATAGGCACTTAGATGCTTGGTGCCTCCTGAGGATCTAGAACGCCGGCTCTACGACCCTATAAAAGACCTTGGCGCGTCTGCACGCCAGAAAAACGTATTACTAGTACCGCAAAGATATAAATAAAGTGAATGTCTAGTATATGACTGCTCCGTACTTTGCTTTCGATCCCGCATCGCTATACAATGCCTAGAGTATATCATATCACATGACGCCCTTGAAATCTATGGTTTTTGATGTGGTTTTGTTTAAAATGCTGGAAAATGCTTTATATATCCTCGGAGAATATGTTCTATATCACAATTTTCTTTAGTTTTTTATTGCAAAAGATCGGGTTACATATGCGGTTTACATGGTGTGAACGGTCAGCCTTGTATGACTTTCTAAAATAAGCTAAGCTTGGAATATTCGGTATGTCTAAAACGAGTACGGAACATGGTATTTCAGTTTAAGATCGTAAAACTCAGCCTCACCAATGATGAAGATAATGAATCAGATTACGAGAAGAAAAAGAAGGAGACAATTCGCGATCGCATAGTACCCAGTATTCTATCTTAAGTTCAATAGGGGTGTCGATATATTTTTTGATTATGTCGACTCGACGTCTGCAACAAGGTATTGCGTTGTTTGTCCCGTCATTGAACTCCGATCCTTTCTAGATCTTTTGATGTCAAAGCAGGTAATGAACCTGGTTCTGTTGGGAACACCCTTGCATGTTCTAATTCCAACCTTCTGCCTGTCTTCTGCTGACTGAACAATCTGCTCTCAATTCAATCAATCAAATTCAATACTCGTAAGGTGGGTCCAGTCTCTTCGAGTCTCAATGGTCACGTGATGGAACTAGGGAGTCAATTAAAGTCAATTAACCTCGGCAGGGAGGTCCACTTTTAAGAAGCTTAAAATGTTTGACAGAACGTTAGAAAAACCCTGAACAGGGGCAATGCAACGGCTGTCGCGTGCTTGACTCCGCCAAACCTCCTGTGGACGAGGATAGGAAATAGTATATGCAAACTGGTATGTGTACTATGTAGGGAAGGTATCAGTGTTATGTAATGCCGACGGTGATGCTATCTTTCTAGTCCTGGTATTTTTGGATCCTGCTCCTGCTGGAGGCAAAGGATCGATTCGACGGGAAAATTCTGGCCCCAAAAAATAATATCAAAAAAAATAATGGAAAAATAGTATGCAAGCCATGCGTTCGGCCTAAAAACACTGCTGGTTCCCAATTGATTTACTTTTCGTCCCCAATTATGCACGGGGTGGTTGGTGGCCGTAGGCACCAGTCCTGTTTGTCGGCGGCGCTCCCCCACGTGTACCAAACTTTTTTTCCCCCCTTCCCCATTTCTTATTCTCATTTTTCCATATTGACTCCAGAAACTGTGCTGCTTGTGCGCATCGGTGACACAAAGGGAGGGGATGAGGAGGAGGGGACCGGTGCGTGGTTCTATTTATTATAACTAAGCACGTTGCGAAATGCAATGGCACCCAAGGGATCGTCCACGCCTTCGAAAGAAAGTTCTTCCACACTTGCCCTGTATGGTACGGTACACGTACTATGCATAATCTGGCACTGTTGCGCCGAATCGACGGTGTCGACATCCATCCCATCCATACATGTCTCTATGTCCAGCCCTTCGTTAGCTTAATTAGCTTGAAGGGATGGCGAATCTTATTTTGGCCATTTCCCTATTGCATTACAAATTTAAGCTGAGATACCAGACCAGCAGATACCAGACAGCATGTATAGAGTATAGTACCGTCCTTTACTTACATAGCACGCAAGAGCATACACATATTCTCGTCCCCTTGGCTCGGGTGTTCCACATTCTGGAGGCATGACCGAGGCTAAAGAAAGAGAGTTACCAAAACGGTCGAGTTTGTGCCTCCTTCGAGCCTAGAGAATCTCGTATGGCCTGCAGCTGGCAGCTGGGTTGATTGACGGGCTGGCCCCTGATGGTCTGGGGCCCCTGATACACCGCCCCCATCCAATCTTGAACCCGCCAGATTAGGTGCTTTTTTTCAAGGGGGTAGCAAATTGGCGAAGACAAGCCGGATGAAAACCTCCAGAAGAAGAGAAGTCGAAGAAGAAGGGAGAAATCAAATCATACAAGATATTCGCCGTTGGCACCAGCCTCTCGTCCTTGGATTTCTCCACTACAATCTACCAGATCTCCTGCCTGTCGACCTGCGCCTGTTTCCTGTGCGGATACCATATACTTACACCCCTTCGGATATTCCTTTCTTCCCCTCGTTTTCCCTCATTTTTATGCGTATGTCTTGACGGCGGCCTTCTCTCTCACTCACTCTTTTTTTTCCTAAAATTTTTAACGTTTGGCCGGGTTTCTCGAGACATCAGCGAGTTTTGGCTGCGTCTGTTTCAGGACCCTTTTCAACGCAGTTTTGGCAATTCATCTGGGCTTGGACGACCGACGAGGATTTGCCGCGAGAAGGGATAATATCCACTATACGAGGTTAATTCGGGCTGCTATCAATTGTCACATATAAAGCTGGCGCGATAGCTTTTGACTGGCCTGCGCCTACGAATTTTCGAGTCCCCCCCGCATGTAATGCCGTGCTGTGCTCCTTTTTTATTTAAACTATAACCTTCCCGCTTCATACGGCTTTGGCCGTCGACTAAATAAAAGGGACAAACCTATACATTCCCAAAAGTTTTCCCCTTAACAAAGTCGACTATCTGGATAGGGGATTCTTTTTTTTAAGAAAGAATATAAAAGAAAATTATACGATAGGCTACTTAAATTTCCGGCGCCGAAGAGACGATGTCGACTATTGGTCGGTTCGGGCGGTATGTGGGCTCGTTACGACCACCAATCCGCATTACCATTTCGTCACCCACCGATAACGATTACCAGGAACTTAAGAGCGATTCTGTCCTGAGTCGATCTCCTTGTTCGCAACGATCCTCCTTCGATGACTCCTCCTTCCTACCTTCTCCAGTTTCTCGAACAGTATCCAACGACTTCAGCTCAGAAGCAAGCGACCTCGTCTGGGTAAAACTGAAAATTCGGAATCGAACAGTATTTGGCTATGCGTATCCAAGGATTATTCCCAGATCAGCATGGGGCTGGCCGAAGAGAGCCTATATTCAGCGGCAACGTCGGTGTACAAGACGGCAGTGCTTGACCTTTGTCGGCATTGTTATACTTCTAGCGATATTTACTCCGATTTTTGTGACCCAACAGTTAAAAACTTGGAGGGAAAATAAGGCAAGACGAGGCTGGGGATATGGTGTCCCTCGTGTTAGCGGCTTGGATGAATGGGGCTGGCCGTTATGGGAGAAAACCTTTCAGCAGTAAGTTATATCTTCTCCTCGCGCGTGCGGAATATGTTTTTGTAGACGTATTCGGCGACAAGTCCAACAATTGTTTTAGCTGCAGGAGGATGGCGTATACGCGTATCCAAAGCGGGAAGAACTGACATTAGTCAGCTGTTGGCATACTTGCACATAACAGTTGCTATTGTCGTATCAGTTGGATATTACATTGTTAAACAATGAGTACCTTATCGCTAACGTTTTTTGTTCCGATCTTACAGTCTCCAGCACAACTATGGCGGTATCAAAGAACTAGTTCCCAAAAACGAGAATGTTCCCGAATATCCCCCTCTCGGTGACGAAGTTGAAGGAGCAGCAGAGCCAACATACTCAAAACCGTTCGCGAGCCCCGTACCCGTAGAATTCAAACCATACCCGGACTATTCCTCTAGTGAATATCGAGAGAATCACGAGGGCGAATATGTTCCTTGCAGAAGTTTCATTGAAGGAGAAGTTCTTATGGCATCAGACCCACCCTCAAAGGTCTATGCCGGTATCCCATGGAGTACGTAGCGAATTCTCAAAATAGTCATATGCTTGGGCGGACGCAGCTAATTTGATTCGTGTAACTTATAGGAAAAGCTGATGCTGTAATCGGATCTGCTGAGCTTGTTGGACTTGACGACACCGTCTGTTGGGAAAGAGACTCCTTGCTTGCGCCATACGGATTTGGTGACAATACTACACTCCCATTGCACGAGGACTGGAAGAACGCTACGACAATTGACTTCACGGGTGTCAATTGGGGCAACCTACAAACCGAGTGTGTGGACCGGAATAAAGCCAGATATAACCCATCTCCCACCAATGCAGGCAGCATTCCCATCTGGACTCCTCCCGTGGGCAACTCCAAGCGTGACCTGGACTCGAAACCTGAAAACTCTACCGAAGTATCGAAGTACAAGTCTCGAACTGCCGTCGTCCTCCGTGCTTATGATGGATTCAAGTTTACGCCCGAAGACATCATTAACCTTCGTCGTCTGATCACCGAGCTATCGCTTCTGAGTGGTGGGGAATACCAGGTTCATGTTATTATCGACGTCAAGGACTTTGAAATTCCAATCTGGGCCGATGAAAAGACCTACCAGGGGATTATCAACAAGGTAGTTCCGGAGGAATTCAGGGGTATCGTTGAGCTCACAAACGAGCCTATGATGGCCGCTTCATACTGGAGTGCCCCATGGCATGATTCTTATTGGTCGTTATTCATGCCACTGCAACTCTTTTCAAGGAGACATCCAGAATATGACTACATTTGGCAATGGGAAATGGACATGAGATTGATCGGACATCATTACCACTTCCTAGAAGGGCTCGGTCAGTGGGCTAAGAAACAACCAAGAAAGGAACTTTGGGAACGTAACGCTCGGCACTATATTCCTTCCGTTCACGGCACCTGGGAGGAGTTCAGCGCCTGGGTGTCCAGCTTGTACCCAGAAGCAAACTCTACCGTCTGGGGACCAGTTCTCCCAGCAAACGTCACGGCAATCGATCCACCACAGCCACCAGTCGCTACCCCAGAGGAGGATAACTACGAGTGGGGTGTTGGAGAAGAAGCTGACCTGATTACACTGCTCCCAATGTTCAATCCAATCGGAGGAACCTGGAACCTCGCAAACGACTGTAAGGTGTACGAAGAAAAAGACAATACCCCCCGTCGAGCAGCTATTGTTACTGCCAGCCGACTCTCAAAGGGCCTTCTGTGGCGTATGCACGAGGAAAATTCAAAGAGACAACACAGCTGCGCCTCAGAGATGTGGCCGGCGACGGCTGCTTTCCATCACGGACTTAAAGCCGTCTACGCACCGCACCCGATGTGGTTCGAGAAAGACTGGCAAAGCATGAGCACCGTCGACTATATCTTCAACGGTGGTACCAAAGGATCGTCCAATCCTGAGAGCGTGTTTGGTATCAACGAGCACAACTTCTCTGGATTGACTTGGTTTTATAATTCGAGATGGGCAAGAATGCTGTACAGACGGTGGTTAGGTTATGAGGAGAATGGTGGTGGAAGGGAGTGGGAAGCAGAGCATGGAAACATGTGTCTGAATAGTGTCGTTCTACACCCAGTCAAGAGTGTAACCCCGGCCAACGAACATTAGTTCCCTCACCGACCTATATAATGTTTTTTTTTCTCCGTTTTTTTCTTGGAACGCGTTAAGGGGGGCTTGAGTACTTTGGCGATAGGTTTGTTTTTATTTGCTTCGTCTATATATGCTTTATTCAGCGTTATGAAAAAACGTTTTCTAGTGATGCGATTCAGCGGAATTCGACAGTCCTAACATACAAGATCTTTTTCTACCAACTTTTTTTACCCATTAATCTTCTTTTTACTTTTATTTCCATATTCGTTTCCTTGTACATATTAGAATCATTGGGGTTAGTTCAACACCTGATAGAGGGGAAGCTTGCGGTCATATCCTATAGCAATTGCCATGCATGCAGTATATTTCTTCTCGTTTTTACATTTTCTTCGCTTCTTTTTTCATTTCTATTATCAAGACATCGAGGAAAGTCTTGAGTATTGCATATTATACATATACACATATTCCAACCACATGTCATGTTTGGTTCTCTTTTTTCTTGTCACGAAACTTCAAACAGATATCAATGATAATCTTTTAATCTCGATTGATCTTTCAATATTACATTCCAGAGCGGGTTAAATGTATAAAAAAAAAGGAACAGACGATCATATATATATTTACAAGGTCATAAAAGTATAAAAAAAAAGTAAATTTCGAACCCGAGCACGCAATGCAATCTTAACGCCAATGCTCCCATCGATGAGTGAATGAATGAATGAAGCAACAGATGAATCAACGGGTGAATCAAGCAGACTGTTCTACAACGGCGCCTGATACAGGACACTTCATCCCTGCAGTTGCAGACCCATGCGAAACTGGGCAGCCCCCGGTGACAGCCGGTTTCGGCTCCCTGACAACGTCTCCAGTTCCGAATCGCTCGTATTTCACGTTCTCGGCGGACGCCCCCAAGTTAACAAGGATGTCCTTCAACTCGACCATAAAGGAGTCTGGTCCGCAAATGAAATACTGGGTATTAGGGTTGTCCAAGTAAAGGTCGGCATTTCGGTCCAAGCTTGGTAGGTCTAGCTTGCCACCGAGGACTTTGTAGTTGTCAGAATCACCAGATAGTGTTAGATCTCTGTTGTAGACAACAGCGTGCCAGTTCTTCTTTGTCTTCATGACGGCCTTTAGGTGGTCTCCGAAGGCATATGCGCTCTGGCCACGGGTTGCGTGGATCCATGTAAGTGGTCTTTCGCTTCCATTGTCGACGAGAGTGTTCAACATGGCCATGAGGGGGGTAACACCGACACCACCGGAGATCAAGACGACTGGGGCTTCAGGGTTGGCTTCAGAATCAAGGAAGAAAGATCCACAGGGGAATGTGAGGTCGAGGGAATCTCCCTCCTTGACGGTATCATGGAGGACGTTCGAAACCCAACCGGGATGAGCTTGCTGGCTGGGATCCTTAACGTCGACTCCGTCGATTCTCTTAACACTGATTCTATAGTATTCGGGATTTTGACTTGTGGACAAGCTGTATTGACGGCATTGTTTCCATTCTTGTTGTGGGACGGCGACTTTGACGGTGATGTATTGTCCTGGCTTGTATGTCTCTACTGGCTTTCCGTCCTTTGGCTTGAGGTAGAAACTGGTGACTTCGTTGCTCTCCTTGATCTTCTTTTCAACGGTGAACTGTCTCCAGTCACGGTTGGCCTTTTCCTTGTAGATCTCCTCCTCACGGTTGATCATGATGTGGGCGAGTTGCCAGTAGCATGCACCCCAGGCGTCGATGATTGCGGGTGTGGCAGCATCTCCAAGGACCTCCTTGATGGCTTCTAAGAGGTACTTTCCGACGATGTTGTAGTGAGCTGGTTCAATGACCAGGGAAGCGTGCTTTTGGCAGATCAATTCGACAGTTTCACTATTTTCAAACCGTTAGTGACTATTCCTTTTTCATATATGCGGGGTGCATGAAGCAAAAAAAAAAAAAAAACTTACCCTAGGACAGCAAGGTTATCAATATATTTAGCATAAGCTAATACGGACATCGCCAAAGCTCTGGCCTGGTGTCCATTTTGTTGATTGGTTTGGTTGAAGATTTCGTGCAAGGCCGGGATGTCACCATGCATGTTCTTGTAGAAGGTTGAAGTAATTGTTACACCGTGAACCTCGAGAACTGGTGCTGTGGACTTGACGATAGCAATCTGCTCCTCAGTTGGAGGAACCATAGGAGGAACAACTGATTCGGTCATTTTGAATTTTGGATGAATAATCAATGAATCGATATTGGAATATAATGTCTAGATCTATAAATTGTATAGATATAAAACTGAAGTTGCTTGGTAATAGAATTGCTCAGATGCTTTCTGAATGCTGATGATGAATACAAACCAGACAATTGGGTCTCACGGGGAGCCCTCTTTATATGTCTATTCAATCCATACTTTCCTCTAGAGATCTCCATTGCAAAGTTGTCGGACTCGACAAATCCGAGGAGACGCGGAGACGATCTGGAGAAGCCCGCAAGGGTCGTTGAAAAGAAAAAAAAATATTAAAAAAACTTCCGTCTGGAACATCGCGGGTCGGGCACCATAGTTAGCCACTGTTTGGTAATAGAAACTACGGTTTCGCGAAGTTTACGAGAATGAACCGGGTCAGAAACCATAGAAGGAAGCGCACAGAATGTGCAGCTGAAGTAAGCGGATCAAGGGTTATTCCTGCGGTACACCGTACACCAGACCCTACTAGGGTGGTTTTTTGCCTCGCATGATGTTGTCGAAATAGGTGAGGCGTGGGCGTGAGCTTGAGTTGTGGTGTGATATTTTACTGATCCACTGATTTTTTTCGCGGGGCTGTCTATTTCCGCGGAGCGACTGTTGCAAATGCGGACGACTTGATAGGGCAGCAGCTTCACAACTTCGGTGCCCTACCAGGGATCAGGCCGAATTTACATCATTAGGCGTGATATCTTTCAAGCTTTCTTTGCCCTCTTCGACATTTGCATCCGCGTGGTTAGGTTTCTCCACTTGAGCGAGCTG
The DNA here is from genome assembly GCF_000225545.1 of Orbilia oligospora ATCC 24927. NCBI lineage: Eukaryota > Fungi > Ascomycota > Orbiliomycetes > Orbiliales > Orbiliaceae > Orbilia > Orbilia oligospora. The sequence continues at coordinate 1,275,398 of NW_011645600.1, read as the reverse complement.
CGCTGCGAGGCCGGTAAGTACTAGTGATAGCCTATGTAAGATTTCCCTAAGCTAAGTTTGCCTCGTCTGTAATCCGACTGAGCTGCAGAGTCGACCTACATACTAATCACATAGCTTGTTTTTTGGCCGCAGCTTCTATGTGGGGGGTTTTCGAGGATTTCTCGGTGGGAATCTTACTAGACCAATGGCATATGCTCGAATTGATGCCATTGAGTTCATCCGGACAGTCATGACTATTCGATGGACTTGCTGAATACCCAGTTGGGCATTCGATGTATAATACCCTCGCTTATCCTTGAAATAGCCACCACGCATGCTGCACCGGTCGACTCGCATTTGCACTGCCATCTTTCTAGAACACTTTTTTTTTGTTAAAAAAAGAGTCCAAGCTTGTCTTGTCGCTTTTCCTTCCGGAAGTGGTTTAAACTACCCATTGCACATTTGGAGGAGTTCCAAAAACCTATAAACTGTCCATTGAAGGCTCAGATCATGACAATTAATGATGTTCATCAATCAATCATTGTACCCGACTTACCTTGATTTTAATATTAGGAACTCTATCTTTGAATTCGAATTACTATTTTGTCCTTTTTATTCTAGGGGTCGCTACCTACATGCACCTACATGCGGGGGCCTAGCTTGAAGGCTGGAATGCTATAATGTTCAAGCGCCGCAGGACATATCGGCACAGCTACAGATATCTAGATTAGAATATAGATATTTAGTTGATATGATCAAGAAATTTTCCTTTGAAAATCTACACGAAGCCCCGAGGATGATAGTTCATTTCCGGCCAGATATTCATTACCAATCGATATTGATATCATATCGATTATCTTCGAGGTATACACGCAGAAGCCATGAATCTAGAGTACGAGAGATACGTGCCGCAGAGAGATTACATTGCATGCATCAAAATATTACCCAAATAAGAAGTAGAGGTTGTTGATCTTCGACCCCAGCATAAGTTACACGAGATCGAGCTGAAATATTTAAATGCGGGGCAGAGATAAGCTATCGATATTGATATCGGTAGCTCCATGCAAGGGTGGATCTCCTGATAGAGCTGAGGTCATTGACTTTTCTCCTGCGCAAGTTATCTTTTAACAACTTCGGTGTGGTATCTTGGGGTAAAACAATAAGGTCTTCAAATTTGTTCGAAAGATTTTGAAATAGTGAGATTTCTTTCAAGTCGTTATCAGCGATACGACCACATCGAGATCCGTTAACCGGCTAACGGTAGGTGATATGGTTTGCAATTGATTATGAGAGCTGAAAGCTTAAAACAATCAGCATAAGGACAATTTCAAGATGTTAACAATATATACACCATTATTGAACAAATTTGATGAGAATTGTCAACCACAATTTGCTTGGATCAATGTGTACTGTCTGGGGATATTATGAAAGCAATAAGACCTACTGAAATTAAATGCGACATTTTACGTCCTTATTACATGGAGACACGATTTAAACATTTCTGACACTAGGTAATAGTATAGTATCACGTCAGAGACGCATGTATGCGGGGGAAAGAGGCGATTAATATCGACCAGGAGATTTCCATGGATCCATGCGCCGGCGCCCCAAGCGATCCATCCCTGTGTGAATCGACATGACCATGCATGTATTGGAAAACTACCTCCTCGAGTACTCTCAAAAATGCTAATCCCGGGTGTGTAGCTTATCCGCGCCAATAACCAGCAAAATGGTCACACGGGCAGCCATATTCACCATACTTATGCTAATAGCATATCCGACACACTCCTTCAAGATAGCATTTCACGATCCGCCCATTCCCGGCGGCCCTCTAGATTACACAGAGTATTCACCGCGAACCGCCTACGAATGCCACAAAATACCACAGGACAAAAGAACGGGTGAACAAAAAGTCGATGATATCGTAGTTCAGGTCGAATCCAAGGCTATTATGTTGCTAGCGTTCTATGCAGTCTCAAAAAACCCTCAGGATGGGCCTTGTTCTAAACAAAACCTCCAGATAGTAGCGTTATTTCCCAGTAATACGAAGAAAGACGTGGAACAGCACTTCACACCCATTTGGCCAAGACTTCAGTATTGGAGAAGACTTCAACCAGGTTCAGACGACTGGCAACAAATGGGCAAACCTAAGATGGATGCAGCGGATGTAGTAAATAGATCGGGTTCCGGTTGGATCACTGAGAAGAAGGAAATACAAACACGCCTAATTCAAAATATTAATATCGACCCGGAATTATTCCAACTAGTTCAGCAGAATACCCAAGTGGCACCGCAAGAAGGCATGAACTTACCTACAATGGCATCGATTAGTACCCCATCACAACTTGAAGAACTATTCCAACAGCAAAACTACCGGCCGCCGTCTCGAGTTCCAGATCCTAAAGTCCTTAAGGACCAAGTATTTGAATTGGCTGCCCAATATAAAACTCATGCTCTAAAGGCGAACCCAAACCTCAAAATCGATCTCTCCGAATATGAGCCCAAGCTCCCCGATTTAATGGGCTTGCAGCAATATAAAGAAGATATCTATTTGGAGGGCCTCGGACCGCGTAGTTTTACGGACTACCTCAGGGAAACTGCAAACAACCAAAGGACTATCGGAGAAAAGGGCGGATACATGCCAGTGCCTCTTGGAATACGTCACCGTTTTAATGGCAAGAAGTTGAACAGGCTTGGGTTCAATGTTGTACCCATGAAAGAACTGAAACATGAGCTTGCTCGCCAGAAGGATCCTCATAGATATCTCAAAAGATTTGCAGGAATGGGAAGAAGTGATCTTATAGGCCAATATGTTCCTCCAACTTCCGAATGGGAAGGAAATGGTGGGATGATGTCTTTAAATACTGAAGTTCAATCCCCTAGAAGGGTTCAAATGGTGGAGGCTGACGGGGTTGAAGCAAGAGTTCAGGACTTTACCGATCTAAATGGTGATTTGCAGAAGTTTCTAACAAAAGAGGAGCTACTTGCGAGCATTGAAAATTGATATGGAAAGGCCCAATGGGGATATAATTACAAAGCCTCCTTAATATCAAGTGATAAATTGTAAACTGGATGCGGTGGAATATACTTATATAGTATGAAAATCTGGCGAATGGATATAAAACCGGAAAACTGGCTATACTCAGTATTCGGGACGTCCGGATGAAAGAAGGTCGATTCGATTCTACAATATCAATGAGCTCATGAGATCATAAGATCCGCCCACATCACGGCTAAGAATCTCTTTCGTATCGTACCTATATATTCTCATCTATGTTTACGTGTATATACCCTAGGATTGATTCCGGGCTACTTTTTCCTAAAAATGATCTGATTCCCCTGTTTTCTGTTCTAGACTTTGGCTCTTACCGGGGTCTCAATTTCGCAGTTGAGTTACAGTAAATTCAAAACCTTTAAAATTATAGCACCGGAATTCAATTACGGGCCCCCCAAGCTTTATTTGACGGCCCTAAAATATGTGGTAAAAAGTATGAAGATATCACAGGTACCCTCTTCAGTGCATGAATCTTTATTGATCAAGGATTCCAACTAAGAACAGCACGCGCGTGAGAGACACATCTGCGCCTGGTCTCGAGGCTAGTGAGAGACCACAAATCAAGAATGGCGTGTTGCATGCAGCTTTTGAATTTTCCAACAAGATGGATGCTTAGCGGGTTTGAGATGACTAACCCTCCTAGGTCCAGGCACGGCGCGATTGTGGGATTACTAACAAGGACCTTCAAAACCGAAGTATGCAAGGTGGCGTCAAGCTTCAGTTGAGGGCAAGGTAACGAACTTATAAGCGGTCAATAGATCGTGGAACAGAGCCGAGTCGCTTCCAATCCAACGACCGAATCAAAATCAATTGATGTACGCTATTACACCATAATCACAATGCCAAAATCGACGCTACCGATGGTCGCAGAGCTCCTGGCACTCACTGCTTCCTCTTATGTGGTATCGCAAGGCCTTAAGTCGTACATGAATGAAGTAAGTCACGATCAATCAGCCAATGGGCCTCAATTTGCAGACCTGACATTTTCTTTTCTCTAAAATTTTTAGAAACCGTTTCTCGATGTATTCGACGTTCCTGTCTTTATTGACGTCCTCCTGTACAACGTATTCAAAGTTCCAGCACACATGGCGTGGAACGTCTTTCTCGACGATATGTTCGATCCGAAAAAGCCTTCTCCAAAGAAGAATGAAAAGGATGAAAAAGATAATATTGCCCGAGTCCCTAAACCACCCACAAAAATTGCATGGAAGTCTGTTCTGGTAAAACTTTTCTTCAACCAAACGCTTTGGAGCGGGCTTGTCAACGCTTCGGTTATTGCTTTCATGTCCTTTAGACGGCGGACTAGGGCAGGGACAATGAGCTACGAAGATGTGTACGGCGACCTTCAACGAGGGTTTTGGCCATTATATAAAGATGCTTTGAAAGTTTGGCCGTTGATCAACATGGTCGCGCTCGTGGCTTTCGATGCCATGCCCAGAATGAGATTCTTGACTATCGCCAACTTTTTCTGGAGCGTGTATCTTATCTTGGTGGTTACCTAGGAACCTAGAAATCCATCTTGTAATATAGAATATTAGAAATCTAGAATGGAAAGAGCAAGTATATCTTGTCTTCGAATATTCGTCGTGCTTTGGGATTTCGAGGTCCGGGGTTCGGTAACGGAAGGCGGGGAAAGAACGATACCAAATTTAGGCCGGCTAAAGCGGCTTGAACCGATATCTCCACCATAGATATAGATCACGTCACACATATCCTTTTTTGCCTTGATGCAACGTCCTTCTGCAGCACAGTAATTGGATTACTGATCGCATTCGCCCGGCCGAATATGCGAATTCATGAATCGAGACTAAAATGAGAACGAGTAGGTGGTCAAGAAAGCTTAAGCAATTGAAACATGCATAGGCGCATCGGAGCGAACGCAACAAGCCTCTACCCGGGTGGAGCTGGTTTGAATCCAAAGTTAACTGTATGGAGTATCTAGAATAATTTTTGAAAGTTGAAACTTAAAATTTTTTTGGAAGAAAAGAAAGATATGTATAAATGATTAAAAACTCGAACTCACGGGTATATAAGCAAAGAACAGGCAGCTTGGGCTTGCGCATATGCGCATGCCTCCGATCTACTATGGGCCATGCTGAAGAATTTTATAACTTGGTGAAAGAAAATAAAGAGAAAAAATACATGGCGTGCAGCAGCTGTTCTGCTAGTCAGCAGGTACTCTCGCCACCGATGCCCAAACCGTCGACGGAACAGCTGCAGACCTGCACCCAACTTGCCCATTTTGTGCAAGGGCTCTCCTGCATCCAGCATCACCAATGTCACCCAAGACCAGGGTTCTTGGTTGATTGATCGCATTTTAAAGACTTTGACCATTGAGGGAACACAGATGCCGCTATCCTTGATCTTTATAGCTCGTCATATGATACTATGTATTTGCTATACAACCGGTAGAAATGATGGCCGAGTCCGAAGCCATAGCGCTATCGCTATCATAGAAATCATATTTTCGGCAGTCATGGTGGGAGTACACTAGCTATATAAAGCGGCTGGCACTCCGCCAGCTTGTGTAGATACCTGGAACGCGTAGCACCCCTCAGCACACAGTAATATATTTCAGCTGTGCATCTTCCCGACATCGTATCTTCTTCAAGATAAAGGATTGTGCTGAAGAAACCCCTTGGCCTAAATACCACACAACACAGGCATCGTTAGCTCGATTAAATATCAATATTAATATGCGCTTCACAGTTTTCGTAACAGCAGCTTTGGCTGCTTTTACTATGTCGGTAGAGGCAGTTCGTAACCTGCAAAAATTCAAGGTTCAAACTAAAGTTATCGAAGGGAACCGAAAGTTTGATGGGCTTTGGGGTATGTATAACTGTCATTCCTTAGACCTAGACCTAAAGAGAGAGAGAGAGCTCGGGTTACGAGACGATGCATCTATAGCGGGTTCGAGGACACAGGTAGCTGACAAAAATACTAGCCTCTCTATATCATACCGGAGCAGGCACAGCAGATGTCTACTTCCACAACAACCGAACGGCTGCATTTTCAGCCTTTTTGAACCATACCCAATTCCAATGGGTGTACACCGGAGTCTCGCAGATTCCGTACGCACTAAATCTTCAATACCAAACCTACGCCGCCTGGGGACCTCTCGAAGTCTCTCCAGGATATGGCTCTGACTACTACGGGAAAGGGTTTGTGTTCAAGAACGGCAACCAGATTGTGGATAAATTTGAAGAATGGACCGGTTGGTTGGGTATGTTCTAAAATCGCCTGTCCAAGATGCTATGTGTGTTGCTACTGACGGATAGAACTGGTTTATAGTTTGTGATTGGTGGCATCAGGTTCCGCAACTTTTTTGGACCCAGATCGGGGCCAAAGTGAAAGTGATTCCTTCTTGTGCAAAAGTCCAGCTGATTGCAAGAACATAAAGTTGGAGAGGTTACGTATTTTTTCGGGCTAGGCTGGGTCGGTTGGATATCGGGACTAGCACCGCGGCACCGTGATTCGATGGGAACCTTTTTTTCTTTCTATTCTATAAATCTGGTTATCGCGAGAGTGGTGTGAAGATAGGAGAAATATGGAAGAGATAGTTGTAATTAATTCCTAGGCATTTGGGATTCTTTTGAGTGATATCCAAATTTCCCGCTTGATATAACTTCTTGTTTACGAAATCATTATATAACGGCTTGGGATTTAACAATGAGATAAACTTCACTCCGCCTTCCGAAAGAAACAAGAAACATTAGGTATACGATGGAAAATGTTGGGTATAGCCCGGCCATTGGCATTGCAATATTGCCCTTAATTAAGCTTGACTATTCGATCACATTTCGAAGTTTAGCAAATTAATCACGAAGCCCCCCCCGTGTTGTCTCATAAGCTTATATCTGTGTAGCGAACAAATTCTATAAGCTTACTGGCATAATCTTGACTTGTAATGCATTACCCGTAATCATAACGTATAGAAAATTTTGTTCGATATATTCCGTTACAATGTTAGTGATTGTATCTAGAGATTCGGCTGTACCAGCGCTGTGTGGAAGGTCGATGGTGTAGTATTGGATACCCCTAACGTCAAATGTGCCACTCGTATGGGCACATGCATGATATAGCATATGAGGGATGGAATTCTTAATCTTGTTCAAATTTCGGGTCGTAGAGTTCTCCATAACGTTACTGAAAAGGTTTCAAAATGGGGAATAGGGGGTCGGGCCGAAAGATGGGTACGCATGTAGGTACAGGGATATATTACTTCGCAACAAAGGAACAAAAACTCGCCGACAGACATACGAGAATAATTGACATGGATCAAGCGATATCTGAAAGAGATTATGGAGTTTCGTGTTGTATCTAGTTATTGCCGCAGATGTCCGGGTATTAACCAAGCCATAGCCTTTGGTGCATGTGGACTAGTAACTAGTCTCCTGTCATCCCATCAATCACACAGATTTGACACCTGCACACCTCTTCACCCGATACCCATCATTCCTCATTCATCATTTCCATTTTTCGGCGGAGGGTTAAGTTGAGAGGGCGGCTTGAAATCCTATCTACATACAAACCCCGTGTGGTATACAAATTCGTCACCAACGTCACATCTATTGAGCTCTCGGGACGTGGGCGCAAGTTGCGGCCTGCTAGTGAACCCCTCATATCAGTTGATTGGAAGAAGTTGAGCTCATGAGGCTGCGCCTGAGAGATCCGACCTAATTGAAGTATAGTCCTATGGGCTCAATCCACCTTGGCCCAAATTTGATATGATGAGGGTACCCAGGTAGATATAGTGCGGCACGACCTGGATACTTGAAACAGAACTGTGATATTTACCATTTCGTCTCGAGGTTACTCTTTGGTTCACCGAGGGCAATGGCGAGCTCTTTTCTTGCTCATCTTGCGCATCATGCCTGAGTTCAGACTCCCGCCTAATATTTTGCCAGCCTGTGGCCGCGTGGTGGCTTCTCTTGAAACCATCTTCAGGATTTTTCTACTAGCTTCGATCGATCGGCTGATACCATTTTAGACGCTTAGAACTCTGGGAAAACAAAGAAAACATCGATTACATCCGATTATTCCCTTTTTTATTCTAGACTTCTGACGTCGCCTTTGGTGCCATTGGATCCTATTGAGCCTTGCGGACAAGTTAGAACCGACTGAGCGTCAAGCACAGACTCTTGGCTTTAAGCTGCCGAGAACCGGGGTCTAATTTACCTGCAGGGTCATTGTCTCGACGGCTCCGCAGTCCTCAAATTACCCCTTTTTAGGTGGGGACTTTAGACGAGCATTCCCATGGCCAGCCAATGGAGCAAACATGGGCACTTCCCATTTAAGAAATTGCCCTGATTGATTGGCAACCCTAAGCTTTTAGTGAAAAAAAAGAGAGACCTGCATTGCTAGCGACGTTGCTGGCGACTATTCAGCGTTTGTATCTTTAGACCAGCGCAAAACTACAGATTGATCGACAGAGTCATGGAAGAGTATTCCAGAGGGAAAAATGCGGCACTCAGTAATCACTGCAGTTTTCAAATTGAAGCTGTGGTATAGTAGAGCATGAGCATATGCGCATTTTGCCTTTATGCTTTCGTATAGATATCTGATCTGACTACATTTAATACATGAGCATACGCACAGGTACCTAGGTATGTACACATGATTACATGCATCTGTTGGTCCTCAGCTCCAAATTATGTCTCGGTTGCATAGCTTGTGGCCTATTCCCCGCTATCCTTTGATGTTGTAAAATTTATCGCAAGGATCCCTGCTATGGCTGAAAATAGTACGTTTCTATAAGGCTCTGAAGGGTTAGTCAAAGAATGGACCTCACGGGCTGTGGGCGGTTCAGGAGAATCAGTCAACGTCCTGTTACATGCATGCATGTTAATACATCCAGGCCGAACTCCGGGTGGCTCCGACTGTGCGAATTTAAATTTATATAAAAGGACATCGACGTCCACCTCCAATATTCGAACATCAAGGCACTCAAAGGTCATCATCACCGGCGTTTTTGGCCGCAGTCATTCTTTTGAATATACCTTTCTATTCATTTCAGTCATTCATTAATATAATATCTTTACACAATGCGCGGCTTTCAAGTCGTCCTTTTCGCCTTTGTGGCACTATTTGCAACTGTTTTTGCTATTCCAGTAGAGGAGGACCTTCATGAGCGCAACTATTGTCAGTATCACTATTCTCCAAAGTGATATATAACTATTCCTCTAGACTTGATCTTACTAACACTGAATATAGATATGCAACCTGAAATTCACACCGTAATCAAATATAAGACTAGGACCACGACAAAGTGGGCAACCAAGTACAAGACATTGGTCAAGACACAATCTCACTGCACAAAGACACTCTCTCGCACCACCACCAAGTATGCAAAGACTCTCACCAAGTATTATACCAAGACCGTTAAGTCTGTCTCTGTCTCTACAACTTGCACAACCAAGACCAAGACTATCAACCATACAAGCACCAAGACTGTCGGTCCCACCAAGACCCTCACCGTGACCAAGAACTCGGTTTCAACCAAGTCGGTCACTGTCACCAAGCCTGCTGTGACAAGCACTGTCATTAGCACCGTCTATGGCGGCGGCCTTGCCACTATCACCGAGACTGTCACCCTTGGAGGAGAGGCTGTCACTTATACCGTTACCGAAAATGGTCAAGCTTCTACCGAGACTGTAACTGTCGGAGGAGGTGAAGTTGTTACTGTCACCGAGGGCGCTCCAGCTGTCACTGAGACCGTAACCGGGGAGGCCAGCACTGTTTATATCGAGCCAAGTGTATGCGGAACCACCACTGAGGAACCATCAGTAGAACCTACACCGGAACCTACTTGTGGTGGAGACGACCAAGAAGCCTGCCCAACTACTGAGCCTACCGGCGAACCTACCACTGAGCCTACAGCCGAGCCTACAACTGAACCCACCGTAGAGCCCACACCTGAGCCAACCACCAGCCCTTGCGGTGGCTATGAACAAGAAGCCTGCCCAACTACCGAGCCTACAGTTGAACCCACACCTGAGCCCACAACCAGCCCATGTGGTGGATATGAGCAAGAGGCTTGCCCAACCACCGAGCCTACAGGAGAGCCAACCACTGAACCCACAGTTGAACCTACACCAGAGCCTACATGTGGAGGATATGAACAAGAAGCCTGCCCAACTGCTGAGCCAACTACTGAACCCACAGTTGAACCCACACCAGAGCCTACATGTGGTGGATATGAGCAAGAGGCTTGCCCAACCACTGAACCTACCGTTGAACCTACACCTGAACCCACACCGGAGCCTACATGTGGCGGATATCAACAAGAAGCCTGCCCAACCACTGAACCCACTGCCGAACCTACTACCGAACCTACAGTAGAGCCAACACCCGAGCCAACCACTATCCCATGTGGTGGATATGAACAAGAGGCTTGCCCAACCACCGAACCCACAGGTGAACCAACTACTGAGCCCACAGTTGAACCTACACCAGAGCCTACCTGTGGCGGATATCAACAAGAAGCCTGCCCAACTGCTGAGCCAACTACTGAACCCACAGTTGAACCTACACCAGAGCCTACATGTGGAGGATATGAACAAGAAGCCTGCCCAACAGCCGAGCCCACAACCGAGCCCACCGTAGAGCCCACTCCAGAGCCTACATGTGGCGGGTATGAACAAGAGGCCTGCCCAACTGCTGAGCCAACTACTGAACCCACAGTTGAACCCACACCAGAGCCTACATGTGGAGGATATGAACAAGAGGCCTGCCCAACTGCTGAGCCAACCACTGAACCCACTGCTGAACCCACACCAGAGCCTACATGTGGCGGATATCAACAAGAAGCCTGCCCAACAGCCGAGCCTACCGTAGAGCCTACTCCAGAGCCCACAACCACTGAGCCCCCAGCTCCAACCAACACTTGTGGCTACACTGGAACCGAGGAATGCCCATCCGGCCCACAGCCAACTCTCCACCCCGGCAATGACGAGTGGGTCGTCGTTGGATGTTACACCGAACCCGGATATGGCGCAAACGTCTTGCCAGCTCACAAGCACGAAGTCCAAGACTTGACCGTTGAGAAGTGTTTCGCCCGCTGCCACGAGAAGGGTTACCTCTTCGCTGGTGTTGAAAACGGAACGTAAGTTTATCTTTCCAAGCAAATCAACGTTTGAAATATAAAAAGATTAAATACTGACTCGAATAATTCTAGTGAATGTTGGTGTGACAACAAGCTCGCCGAACACGGTGGTGCTTTGACTTCTCCTGAGGTCTGCAAGGCTAAGGCCTGCGGTGGTGATTCCACATCGTACTGCGGTGGAGAGGAAGTCATCTACGTCTACAAGCACGAGTGCAAGGAAGATACCCCAGCCCCAACCACAACCACAGCCCCCCCACCGGGCCCTACATACTAAGTGTCCCGAGTAGCTAATATTTGAAGCTACTGTGTTGGAAGTGTGATTGTTTTGTTATCTGCTTTTAGGGCGTATTATACCCTGTACTACATACTGTAATTTTTAGTTTAATCTACCTGGAAGATACGTCTTTCATATCAGATCGCTCCTATCTATCGATTAATCGTCCCGTACTGTGAATCGCATATACAATAACGTTAGAATCAAACATCGACAAGATACCAACTAGCATAATATACGTTGTATTTTGATTCAAAGTTGTGTTGCAGCTGCTTGTGTCACCAATACCTGATGATCACTGCTTATCCTGGAACAGACCTCGTATTATAACGCGCATGCACACAGACCTCGCGGACTCGAGCTCCAATGCAATGCAATGTAATGTTATACGTTAATGCATTTCCTCGGAAATCTTACGGTGGCTACTGAAATATCGAGCCCATACGACCGGCCCAGATTCAATCGATAAGCACTAGTCTAATCCGCTTGTCAACCGTCTACCAAGACCTTCTGGCTTTCCTCCAACTTCCAATTCGAGATCTTTGACGGTTTAATTTACACAACCCCGTGCCGCCATTGCATTATAGCCCAGTCACTGTTCCTGCGTCATTATTAACTAATGACTAGTATATTTACCACCAAGGATTGCGCTCCCCGTATTTTTTCTCCCTTGTTGTCCTCTTCGCTTCAAGTTCACGGATCAGTGGCAAAAGAAGGGTCTTAAGGAGAGCGGGGTGGAAAAGGGAGTGGCTAGACGAGAACAGCTGCCTTGTAGACATGGGGGTCCTGTTATTGGAAGATCATTCAAGCCTTTGTTGGAAGCTATGGTCGTCGATTTACTCGGTTACTCGAGTCCCGTTACGAGTTTCTGCGGTTCGTTCGTGATATGCTTGTACACAGCTGCACAGTACTTGCAATTGATGGGTGAGATAGGTAAGTATATACTCAATCAATACGAGACGAGGTTTTATCAGTTTAATTCACTTTGATGACATGTGAAGAAATATATATATTCTATTCAAGAAGCCAGTTACCGTTACAAGTCCATATTTCAGAAACAGGTCAATACTGAAACCAGGTATCAGAGGACCCGACATAACCGACGTTCGCATGAACTTGCTTCATCAAACCGACAGAATCCGGGTCTTCGAATTCACAACACAAAAAGCTCCCTTTATGGTCTTTATCCATCCAGGTTCATGACGGCCCCCTTCGAAAATGTTTCCGCATTTCACAATCATTTCAAACATGTTGACACAAGAAACAACTGAAGCTCTCGCCTCTTCCCCCACCGATTATCAAAAATGAAGATTAATGTTAGGCTGCTTTGGGAGGGTGCTTTTTAAAACCACCTCGGTAACTTCCTGTTAGAGTCGGTGGCTGTAGTATACGAGAGATTAGATCGATGCATGGAAGCGGAAGGCAACCAGGGGTTTGGGAAAGCAAAAAAAATAAAATAAAAATAAAAACGAAAAAAAAAATATAACAGCCTTTGCCGCACAGCTACTCTCTGACTCCGAGCTCCCGCTAAAAGCGAAATCCATCCAAAACACGTCAACATCAGATCTCCGTATTTTGGGCTGCCTGATATATATATCTCTTCCTCTTTTTTGCAGTGTTGGTAAATGCGAATAGGAGTTTTATAAATTGGTTTATTTTTTTTAACTTATTTGATCACATTTCCATTCGAAAAGAGATTGAAACGAAACGAATGAGGATTCCATTAGAAGTAGTGATGCCACAGAAACTGAAATACACTCTGCTACCAAACTACTTTTTTGCCTCCATGGATCCATCGGCATAGAGCTACCTTCTAGAAAGGGATATGAACCCATTAAAGCCGCTTGGCCGCTTAAGCCGGTGGTCTCCCAAGCAATAACATGTTCATGATTACACTTAGCTTCCCTCATGGCCAAAAAAAAAAAACCGATAACGCAATTAATGAGTACCTGAAGCCTCCCCTGTGCCCTGGTCTAGCTCGACCATGCTTTTCTTGCCGAAGCAATGGGAATTAATGGAACCTAGCGATCGCATGATGTTTCGCTCCCAGCTGGCGTGTGGGATGCCGAACCTACGGCCATGGATGTTCTTGGTTCGGAGTCGAGTCTGGGCATAGTAAAAAAAAAGCATGAGATGGAAAGTAAAACCCTGAGGACTTCCTTCCTTTCCCTTGCCTTGCCTGCCTTTCTTCTTCTTTGAAGGTGATAAGTGTTTTTGTTTTTTGGTCCTTTGGTTTTCTTTGGGGGTAGTCTTTTTTCTTCTTGATTTCAGGGTCCTTCTTTGTTATTAGTTTTTGTGGTGGAGGGTATACCTTGAATGTCTTCGGTTCCCCTGTATACGAATCCGATATCGATATAACGATATAACGGTGTCAATGAAGCTAGGTTCTCGACCAGCGGCCCTCTTTTCAATATCGAGAAACCCAAATTGTGCAACAACAGCGACAACAACACCAAATAGATACCCTTCAAAGTCCGGAAAGGTGTCTATAACCGTAAGGATACGGACAAATATTTGCTTCGCGCTTGTAATATGGCAGCGCGTTTCTGCAGTGAAGAATACTGGACCCCATGGAACGGAACGGCTTATAGCTGGGTCGGCACCGGCCGGACAGAGAGCATGCTCTTTGCATGCACACCATATAATCCGGATGTATATGCGCCGATATGGTATAATAGATTAGGATTGGTTATTGTCTGCATATCAAACAGCCTTGCGAGTAAGTAATCTCAAGATATACAACCCAGGGTAGGGGATAGTGGGATCCAATTTGCTGACTTGGTAATTAATTGGGGCATTAGTAATAGCGATAGCTTTAAGAACATATTTCCGGTGGAGGAAATTGAAGAAATTTGGGAAAGATGATTGGTGGTTAGTCGCTGCTGGTGTAAGGATGAAATCTTTGTTTCAGAGTTCTTTGTGTTAGATTGCGGGAACTAATGAATCGGATTCTGGGAATAGATCATACTTACTTGCGTATACTTTCCTACTTTGCTGGTTTCGAACAGAATGGGAAGTGGGTTATTTGTTGAAAATATACCGTTTGAGAGTGAGTAGATGTTTATTCTGACTACCTCCACGGCATAGAATATGCACTAACCATTACCCGAGTACATAGATAGGCAAGCCCTCTGGCTGGTAGGTTAAACTTTCGAGAGCATATGGCGTGTCGAATGCGAGTCAAATAGCTAATGCTTTGATTTCTTAGTCAATGTCAGGTTGGGCATTTTACTTTATTATAGCCTCCATGATCAAAGTGGCCACATGCATGTATTATCTACGAATAATACCTGACCACCGAGCCCGTCTCCAGCACTTTGTCTATGTCCTATCTTCGGCTATAATGGTTTTAGGGCTGGTCGAAGCCGGAATCTGGGTCTTCAATTGCTCTCCCGTAGCGGGTAATTTCATCTACAATATCGAAGGGACGTCTTGTCCACCGGTGGATAAGGCACGATGGAGTTGGATTATTTTTAGTACGATTGTGGATGGCGCGGTTTTGTGGATTCCTTGGAGGATCTTGCAACAGTCCGGACTTCCTCCTGCGGAGAGACGAGTGTTAAAGTTGGTATTTGGAGCGAATTTGTTAGGGACTTTGGCGTGGTAGGGTTTCCTCTTCAGGGTTCCGTGGCTGGTGTCAATGCTAATGTTTATCTTTTTGTAGTATCGCCAACGTTTATGGTGTTATGACTTTCGAAGGTTCTGCTTTCACAGATCCGTATGGGCGTACTGGAGACGACTTCACCCATTCCGAAGCGGCTTTTATTCTCATCAATAACGGGGAGGTATTGATGTATGTTATCGGGGCGTGCTTTCCAGTTTTATCGCCATACCTAGTGTCGCTTGCTCGGTCTCATGTTGGATCGAGACGTAAATCGACAACAATGCCGTCTTGGAGAGTTTCACCAATCGATGCCCATCAGTATGCAAGAAGGGAGAGTAACGCGAAGAGGTTGGGAACCGAATACCCCGGCCTTGGGACAGTAATCGAGAGCGATGAAAGAGCAGTCGACGAACTAGAGGAGAGGAGAGTGGGCACAGGAACGACCATGGCAGTGCCACTGACCCCGGATTTTGGTCCTGAGGGTCTAGGGCTGTTGAAGAAGACCAGCGACGGCGGCTTCAGCCTGAACATTGACATACCGCGGGAGACACATGTGAGAGCCAGCAGCGGGAGCAGTGGCAGTAAGACGTTGTCTTTATCGCCTATGAGGGATTTGGACTTGGAAAGAGGTCTGCTATAGAGGAGGAGGGGCGTATGACCTGATACCCTGGGTTTTTTGATGTTGCAATGAGTGACTTGGCTTATTGTGAATTATTACTCACAAAAATGCTGATATTAGTTAATAATTTCGTCCTTTCGGAGTTCATGGGCTATGGGCAGGAATAATTGTCTTTTGTTATAATAATCATGCATATATCGATATATCGCGACCAATTGCTCGCATCTAATAATAATGATTAGGGTGGGGAGGCAGAGTTTATGAAGCTTGCCCCATCCACCATCCATACATCAGACTGAGTCAGCTATATGATCTCATGTCAACTGAATGTAACCTGTATTATTCGAAAACTCTCCAACCAGTAAACTAAACCGGCAGTTAGCCACGTTGGATCGCCGTTATCCCGGTCAATGCGATGACAGTGAAAGACGTACAAATGGAGCCTGGAATTGTTTTTTCAGCCCTACACTATCGCAAATGTGGCTTGGCGTAGACGGTTTCCGAAAGAGATGAAAGAATAGCCGGCCGTAAAATCGGTGTACATATGCTGTGCAATTGTCAGACGGGTACCTTGTAATACAACCTATCAGGTAAATGCTGCGAGTGCCGTACAGCTGTATCGCGGGTCGCAACTTTGAGTTTTAGTGCTGACTTGACTTAAGACCTTGTGGTTTCGAAGTTTAGAGTATCTCGAAATAACTCTCACATAGCTAAGTAGTTTGATTGTCAGATATGTCGGTGTCTTTTGCGAAAACCTCAAATCTTATCATGATAGGCCAATCCTTGGAAGTCAGATGTCATGGTAAGGAAGGAAAAGTGAATCCGACATATTATGTTCAGAAGTTGTATTCTCAGCACCAATCCTAAGCCCTGCAATTATAGGAACCGCCCAAAGCTACCGAATCAAACATCGATACTGCCACCACCATGTTCCAACATTCCTTTCTTTCCATGAAAGTCGGGGTTCGGAAAGATCAGACGGAACTGTTGTTCGTAACACAGCCTCCATATGCCAAGGGAAATAAATTAAGTCGCTCAGAAACCGGTCCCAAAACGCAAGATTGTTTCTGGTGAATAAGCACGCAAACAAATTTTTTCCTCGATGTCGAAATGTCCTGTTGGATTTTTGTCAGTCAACGCCAAGGCACACGGCATTCGAGGGCTGAAGATCTGGAGAATCTAAGAGGCCTAGAGGTTAACTAGTACTATAATGTACTTTGCATGCTGATTCAGCCGCCCTACCAGGCAAGAAGAAATGTGTAGGACCGAGATATATTCTTTCGATATGGATTCTGGAAGTGCAGTTTTGGATACGGTTAATACTCGTGGCGTATGTATTCGCCGTTCAGGAATAGAACTCGGTGGGGCAGGGGAGGGTTGCCGAGTTTTTTCGTTGGCCCGTATTGCGAAGTTTCGCTTGGGTATTGAGTAGATTGGATGCCTGAACATCCATGAATCTATGAAAGTAAGTAAGTACTTACCTAAGGATGTATGGGCCATACGGAAAAGTGCGAAATGGTCCAGTGTTTTTTCTTGTCGAACCTGCGCCATGCACGTTGACAGAGATGCATGCAGAAGGGCCTGGTCTCGCGACCGCTGTTATGTAACCATAATCTAATCGGACTGGCTTAATTCCATGAATTGATGATTTTCATATGTATTCTGAGATAGATGTTGGCGTGGTACAGACTTGTACAAGGCTGATAATACAGAGGAGAGCTTTTCCAAAAACGCAGTTGCTCTTGGGTTGCAATTGCTGGCGACGGTGGGAAACATCCATGATCCCGACATTCGACCGCTAGCTATGTATGCTAACTAGTAGCTGGTTGTTGCTGGAATTCGTTCGCCAAAGACGGGAGGCTTATTTCCTTTTTTCCCTTTCTAGTTGGCTTCTGATACGTATTTGGTCGGAGAGTCACTGGTGGTGTCGCAGGGGAGCCTTGAAGCTTA
Organism: Orbilia oligospora ATCC 24927; assembly: GCF_000225545.1. Classification (NCBI taxonomy): domain Eukaryota; kingdom Fungi; phylum Ascomycota; class Orbiliomycetes; order Orbiliales; family Orbiliaceae; genus Orbilia; species Orbilia oligospora. The sequence continues at coordinate 1,257,813 of NW_011645600.1, read as the reverse complement.
GCTGAAGGTATATACTGGCAGAGGTCATGCGTGGACAATTCATGCGCCATCGAAGGTTGAGGCACAACCAGAACCGCAATATTCACTAAGAGGTAATCGCAGACTGCCTAATTATGGGTTCTTGCGAGGAGGAATGGGCGCGAAGGGGAAGAAAAAGAAGAGAAGCTGAATTGGAAGGATAAAAGGAACATCATCGCCATCAACTTCTGATCAACTTCAATCTCAACTTCACCTTCGAATCACCTTCACCTTCGAATCACCTTCACCTTCCTCGACTTCCCATCACCGTATCAATCTAATATTAATCCATCCGTGACACAATCTCCCCCAATTGCACCTTCGCAAGCACTTTTTGCCTCTTCCGTCTCCTCGGCCTTGTTCCCTGCAGCTCCAATTTGGCCGCCCAATCAAGTTGATTCCACCTGCTTTCGCAACTCGACTGGGATCTTTGGCCGCAAATACCAACCGCTAATTGGCATCTAATCTCCCAAAGCCCGCTAAGGAAAGCTTAATAACACAATCGACACTCAGTTCGAAAAAGAACCATTTCGATTAACTAATTAGCAAGTTAAAAGAGAAATTCCGATTGTGAGTAATGTTCCTTTTAATAGCCAAAACTATCATTTTATCGAAATCCCCCAGTGCACACCTCCTTGCCCTTCCCGAGACCCATACTATGTGCTATGTATAGCCTATCGGTCGAGAATTCCGCGACATGTCAGTTATACACATGGACTTCGTATTCTACCCTGGGGGTAAGAGACTCGAATACATGGCGGGGGAGACACAAAATTTAAAATATCAGTCGACATTCCGATCTGGGAAACAGCGTTCTTGCCTGCATGTTCTTTCCTGTGTACCTGTCCAAACCTTTCTGTCTTGACGCAGACACACCCCCAGGCTAAGACAGCCGACCAACCGCCTGTCCTCTTTCGGGCTTGGATTCTACCTTGCAAAGCCAAAAACCCGCTCGTGGTGTGCCTGGCAGCTGAAACCTGCCACTGGGAGCCCCATGCCAAACTGCAGAGGCACATACCCGCACTGGAGCGAATTCCTGGTCGCCCTTCAGATTAAGGGGAAGAAGAGCGCCCTGCACCACCAGTGCCAGACTGAATTGGTTCCAGACGATACAAAACTGGCGCCTGCCCCCAAGCATTCCATTTTCTTTCCCTTCTTTCCCTCTTTTTACCTATCACCAACCGTCGTTTTTTTCCCGCTCAGTCATTCATTTATTTACCAAAGACTCTACAGTGTAGTCGTCGTCCGCTCCTTAGCACCCTCAATCACGATCTTAATACCACAGACTTCCTCACCAGACTTAGATTAGTCAGAATCCAACACTCTCAACAACAAAAGAAACCTCATCAACAACACAACAACACAATTCAAGATGTTCACCAAGGTCTTCACCACTTTGCTCGCCATCTCGGCCTCTGCTTTGGCCTACACCACCCCAACTGCATTCAATGAGACCTCGAACCCGATCAAGACTCCTGGCTCTAGCAGCGTCGTCCCAGTCGGACAGCCATTCGATATCACATGGGTTCCAACTGAGGCTGGAACCGTCACCATCCTCCTCCTCCGAGGACCCTCGAAGAATATCCTTCCGCTCTACCCCATTGTCGAGCAGATTCCAAACAGTGGTTCCTACAAGTGGACTCCAAAGGTTGATCTAGAGCCTGATACCACCCACTACGGTATCCAGATCATCATTGATGCCAATGGTCAATTCCAATACTCCACCCAGTTCGGTGTCTCCAACCCCAACTACGAGCCACCAACCTCCTCTTCTGCCGTCTCTTCTTCCGCTGCTGCCACCACCTCTGCTGCTCCAACCACCACTGATTCTTATGGACCTGAGGAGACCACCACAAGCTACGAGACTGTCTACACCACAACCAAGTCATCTGTCACCTCTTTCATCACTGTGACTACCTCCTCCGCCCCATACGAAGAGCCCAGCACCACCTCCACATATGTTGCCCCAACCGTGACCTACGTCCCACCATCAAGCAACGGAACTACCTCTTATGTCCCAACTGGCACTAGCAAGCCAGCAATCAGCTCTGCCCTCCCACCTGTCCCATCGCAGACCGGTGCTGCTTCCTCCGTCAAGGTTGCCAGCGGTCTCCTATTGGGTGTCGCCGGTGTTGCCGCCATGCTTTTGTAAACTTCTCCCTTTAAAGCAAAAGACAAAGGTCTCTACTTTTGTTTTCCTTAAGGAAAGGAAAACGGTAGCCTCTCTTTCTCTTTTATTTTTTCCTCCCCAAAAAAGTATACGGCATCATTAATGACAATCATCATATTCGGGTGTGCATAAACTAAAATTACTGCTTGTGGGCTTGCTTTTGTCTTTTTGGGCATACAAGGGATTTTTCTGCTTCTGTTCCTTTTTCTTGTTGTTTCGCTGTTATTATAACAGTATCGTAGTGTGCATACATATCTGCTTTTTTTGTCTTTGACCTCTCCCAAACGGCGCTCTTGTATTATATCCCTCCTCCCTTTGTGGAGGTTTTCCTTTTTTTTCAATTATTTATCTTTCTTTGTCTTCGACAAATTCCTTAGTTAATTTAATCATTAATTCTGGAAATCAAAATGCTTAAAAAAAAGGCACTGAGTCACGAAATGTTTTTAACCTCGTGTATCTAGGGCCTTTTTTCCCTTCACTTCTTCAAACCCCCCCTTTTTAAATTACACTTTTGTCCCTCTGTCACTATCGCCAATGATATTTTCATTCAAATCCGAACAAACACCGTAGAAATTATAGAACCCGAAATTACAATAGTGATGATATATACTATCGAATATAACTTCTTAAACCTCCAATTTTGTATTTTGGCCAGCTAGCTATAGTTCGACATTTACTTATCGGTTTGATCCGAACCCAGAGTAATCTTTGGCCTTCTCCCCATAGGGGTTGACAGTCCTCGACGCTAAAAATGGCACCAATAGGCGCCTGCATTTTGGAAGGGAAAAAAAACATGCCTCCTATGAGATGAGAGAAAAGGCAAAAGCGCAACTTCGTGCCACCCAGTGGTAAAATTACAACGGGTTTCTGTGCCACGCACATACGTAGTACACCGCACACCACACAGCACCACAAAAAAAACAAAAAACATCACGATTTTAACCTCCCATTAACTTCCTCACATTGAAAAATTAACTTTTTAAATACCCCGCCAAATTCTACAAAGATAAGTACTAAGTATGCGAGTTATCTCGCCATCTGGCTCCGAGATTAATGAATACGCCGATAAATGAAGAGATTTTCATAGATTTTTACCGTTACCCCTGTTTTGACCTTCAAAATGGTCATGTGACCTGGTCATTTCCGAACCTGTGCAGACGTTCTAGATTATATCATACGATGATGACGTCGAGATAGCAGTGCAAAAGAAATACAAGCTGATCTTCTCGCAATATCCTCTAACCCTTGGTTTCCAAACTATCTGAGATTGACCCCCTATAATTGTGCTGTGATTCAAAAATGGTTTTTTTTTTTAATATATTTTTTGCAGTGCAAGTATACGTATAATATCGATTGAATGCAATAACAAAAGACTAATTCCACATTGCCTCTTATCGATTCGAAAAATTGAACAGATTGACAGATTCCTAGATCTGCAAATTGCCCCCCCAAGTTGAAAAAAAAGTCCCTTGGAATCGATCGTGACGTGCAGAGAATCTGCATTCAATCGTCATTTCTCCCCAGGAATACGTCATCAATCAAAGACATGCGAAACTATCACTCCGTCCCGCTAGCAAAGACAACTGCAAAGGTATAAACATGAAACTAGACACTCTCGAAGTATTAGGAGTTAAAACGGTAGAGCCCCAGCCGCTTGAGACTACCCTAAGAAAGTGAAACAGCGCAGATGTTATTAAGGAAGTGAAAATCAAAAACCAACATTCCACAACTTTTTGATGCCCGCGATGTATCGTAGCACAAGCACTTTTAACAACTGGTACTATCACCCGCATTCATCCCCCCCAACCCCTCTGATTCTTCCTCACTCTCCTCGCCCTCAGCGCGCTTCTTCCTTCGTCTCAAGGAAGTCAATGAGAGCTTTGCCTTGAGTTTTTCGCGAGCTGATGCACCGGATTCCGAACCACTTGAAAGTGTGCCTGATATTTTCCGCCGAATGGATTTTAGGCGTTTGGCAAAGCTAGATGAAGTCGGGGTAGTTATCCGTTCAGGGGAACAAGGCTTCAAATCTTCGAGATTCGGTGGAAGGGGTTCGCCTGATGGCCAAGAGTTTCGGTTCGGATTTTGCGTCTGCTTTGGACCTGGTGTCTTCCCTGCATTCTTAGTGCGCATGCTACTATCACTTTCTAGTTCATCCGACGAATGATTAGTAGTATATGAAGCACCATCGTTCGCTTTACCGCCCATGTGATAGCCGTTATTCTCCGGAGTTTTGTCGGCTTTCTCCAAAACCTTCGTTTGGTTAAAAGTAGAATATTGTCGGACGCCTTGAATTCCTTTATTAGTACCATCATTCATCTGTGGCGATTCCGAGTAATCTGGTTGTCGAGAAATGGCAGTTTGAGGAGGTATATGAGGTGGGACGACTTGAAGAGCCATCGCTGGCTTGCTCGCTTGTTGGAAACGAACATCGTTCTGATTTTGGTTCAGTGAACCCGCTCCGACTTCTTCTTCTTCTTCTTCTTTTTCTTCGTCATCTGTCCTATCCCTCTCATCTTCTTCCTCAACATCATCCATTTCTTCATCGGCACCAGAATCATCAATTGTAGGATCATACCCTTCCCTAGCTGCCAGGGCTGTGAGTGAGTAGGCGCGGTTCATGAACTGTTGTTCAACCATCTTTTTCATCTCTTGCCAGGCCTTTTGGTTCCTTTCGTCCACAGTTTCCTTTCTGTTTCCCACATACCCATCGATGACGAGATCTTTCAACTTGAGCTCCATTTGTTTCATAACTTTGCTAAAAGGAACCTCTGCATCGACGCTCATAACTTTCCCAAGCTGTCGATAATAATGAGTGACGATTGCAACCTCTTTGCGATGTTTTTTGAGGCGGGTATTGAATGTTTCAGCTAGTTCTTCTAGATTAGGCTCAATCATCCGGGATCTAGCATCTGACATCATCCGATTAAATGCAATTTCGTCGTCGCACAAGAATTCTATGACCTGGTCGCATGGTTGAAGGACGCTTTCAAAATATTGGGCACGGTCAAGACCTCGCGGAAACCCATCGATGACAAAAACTTGTTTGAAGCCCTGAGACATTTCTTTGACTATCTCAGAAATCAACATCGAGGGAACCATCTTGTAGGGCCCGAGAAGGCCTTTGGGAAGCATATCATTCAAAATATCACGATAGGGGCTTTCAGGATCCTCGCGCTCCTGCTGGAGAATCTCCGCAACACCAAGATAGTGAAAGTTAAATCTTCCGCATATTGCTTTGGCGACTTCCGTTTTTCCCGAGCCCGGAGGGCCGACAATATAGACTATCACGATGCTAGGATCTCTATCCTTGAAGTCTTTGGCATCGGATTTCCTTGAAACCTGTAGAGTCTGAGGATTCTGTCTTAAAAGTCCTGCCATTGGCGGGATAATGTTTTCCGGGCGTAGATGAGGCGCATATCTCAATATATTAGAGTCAAGATCGTTGTAATGAACTGGGTTAATCATTGGCATAAGACTTGGATTGGGAGGTCGAGACTGAGATGTGTCGGCGACATAATGGGGGTACTTTCGTTCCCACCCTTTTTGAAACAATAGAGAAACGAGATCTTGAACATCTTTCTCCTGCTGGGGAAGTTGCTGGGTTCGGCCGTCATTGTCTTCTCTTGACTGATCCTGGCCGTATTGAGATATACTAAGGATGACATCGCGAGGTACACCCAAGTCTCTAAGGAGATCATAGGCTTGTTTCGCTATATGTAGTATCATGTCAGTCAGCACCTGGCAGATAATTATACTGCCCCTGTTTAAAAGGTAGCACTACGTACTTGTCATGAGGCTGTGGCCCTCGAGAACGGCGTCAATATTATTCGTAGCAACAGAGCCCGGGATAGGTACGACATTTAGCCTGCGACTGGCTTCCTGAAGTAGCTCGGAAGTATCAATTGGTGCCGAAGGCGGGTCTGAGCGCCCTGCTGATTGGTCATTGGGTGCATCCATATCGAAATCCCGAGGGCCTGACAAAGCCTTGGTCGCACAAAGATAAAGAAGCCAAATAACTAGATGCAGTTGCAATATAGATGAATACGGTGGCGTAAAGGAAGATCGATGAAGGCTTTAGCGTAAGGAGAAGCATGAGATGAGATGAGATGAGATGAGATGATGATATATCTACGATTGAGGTTAATTATTATGCGGAGGTGGTTCAAGCAGGTATCAGCTGGAAGTAGCTCTTTCCAATCGAACCCAACACAAAATTGTTGGCATTATAATATTATATTACCGGCAATTTACTGGCAATTCACAGGGCGTAGATGAGGGATGCTATATTACCTCAATATCGATACCAACGTGGGACTCAGGCCTGTAACTGCGGAGTCTGTGCCCGCCCCCCAGATTATGACTAACATGTTATTAAATCTCGCGTCAATCTGTGTTGTGTGTGTTATTTTAATCCTGGGGTCTCGCCCAAATTCAGTTATCAGTTTGCCGTTCTGATTGGCTGGGGCCATTCGTCAAGGGCCCGATAGGGATGGTTGGCTCGCTCATGCCTACATGACATGGTTCCTGGGCTGGACATGCCAACCATGTCCTGACGACAAACCTCGTCCTAGCATTCAAGTTGTGATTTTACCTTTTATATTTGATTGGCCCGAAGAACTCTGTAAAGTTTAAGAAGAAGAAGAAGAAAAAGATATATCGAGGAACAGTTGTTCCTAAGTCGCGGGCGCTAGTATAGTAGTGGTGAACACCCTTTACGGGTACCATGCTGGTGATTACGTATACACCATAATGTCATGTGTCTTGGAGGATTTGCAAATGGTTAGCAGTACAATGAGATCATGGGCCCCGTGAAGGCATTCGATTCATATTAACGCCAAGCTCTATTGCATTGAGATATAAATTATATCGGTTCAAATGTATTTGCTAGTGACATACCGCTTTTTAATTGACCAACATGCATGATATATGCACAGAAGTCTGAGAACCTATTGTATTGACTTGTTACTAATGATAATGTAGAATAAATAGAATATAAAAAAAGTTCGCATCATCTGATGATGCTGTTGTTTACGTATCCTCCTCTTTTGCATCCAATCGAATAACTTTTCTGACCTCCTCGTTTTCGGGATCGTAGATAAACTCATTGATGTATTTCTCTCCCAGCTCTTTCTCTCCCATTCCAGCTTCAACGTCGTCATACATTCGCCTCGCTTTCTCAGTTACATCCTCAATACCCAGGATCATCTCCTTGGCCCAGGTTTCGGCTACACTTCTCCCAATGCCGATTTGTATACTTCGATATGGAAGCTTTGTCTTCGTGGAAGGCGACCGTTCCGGATCCCACTGAACTCTTACAGGTTGTTTCCCTTGCGACGAATTAGATAGTGAAGATTGCATTAGGATAGTTTCAAAACTAGAATGAGACATCCGAATCGCGAGGATCCGCGACTGGTTCTTGTCCTTATGAGAGAACCCAGAGCGATACCTAGATGTATATAAACGTGTCAGTATGTTTGAGTAATTATAACCCAACTAACAACCGAGGCGACCTTGATCATATATCCCGATCTGGGCAACAGTCATTTCGTCCCGGTTTAGTTTTTGGATTGCAGCGGCAGAAGGGTACATGTAATTAAATATGTACATGTACTACATACATCATCCATGACCAACTCGGTTTGATCCAAGTCATCCTCTCACAACTCCATCCAGGAACTGCGAGTGTCTGGTTGTGAACAGCAGCATTTGCTATCTTGTCGTTGTACGCCTGGTATACGGTGATTGATTCCTAAAAAGATGCATGCATGCGTTTTGTCAGCACCTACGTATACAACATACGAATTCCTCGGGGAACAGACGGAACATAAACACAAATACAAGCGATCAGGAGATATCCGAGACAAATTTGATGATACATTCCCGCCGCACTATCGGAGTAATGTCCTACCTCGTCATACAATGCGCGAATCTGGTGGTATGGAACCGACTGTGTCCGAGTATTCTGATCAACCGACAACGAATTCGAAGCGGCCATAGTGACAACTGCAAACGAACGCGAAGGCTGCGTTGTGCAAGTGCGAGGGTACCAACTTTTCCAGATCCAGTGTCTAGGGCTGAATGATCCGTTGGCGATGATGTGCAGGCGCATATGCAGGTCAAAAAATAGTTTAAAGGGCGGTACTGTAATTAAACAGATGCCATCTGGCGTAGACGTAGGATAGTTTAACAGAGCCTCGTTTTACGAGGCGCGAGGGGTTTTTTCAAGCTTGTAGATGGTACGGTTGAATCGCTGGCTGTACACTGCGAGGGCTTCCATAGCATAGTATACGAACCAAAGTACTCGAGTGTGTAACGTTATGCCTGATGGAACCAGTTCTGCTTCAAATGGAAAGAGGTTCCAAGACATTTTTTGTGCACAGGCTGTGGCTGCTGATTGGGGCTGGGGCAAGAGTCATATGAGGAAACCTCGATTGAGCCCAACTGGTCTGCAGTCGGCAAGGTTTGCATTTCCGCATTGTATGCTTGTTGCAGAATTCAAAGTCAGAAACAAACAGGAATCAGTTTCATTTTGTTGAGCTTAATTGCTAAGTCAGCTTTGATCGTGAGTCAAGCTAAACATTTCGGTAATTCTTGGCCAAAGCTATTTGTGTATTCCTTTCGGCTGAATTAACCTTTGATTGCGGGTCGGCTTAGCTGTCGATACCATGAGCTCACCCCGCCGTGAGATAAGTATTGTAACGGCACAGTAAAGCTATGTTAACACAAATCGGGAAAAATGGTTTGTGATAAATTAATGTAAATTGTCCACACCATGATATCAATCGATGCGTCGGGCAGGATATTGGTGGAATCCTTTCTGATGCTGAGTAATTAGTTACTACAGTGAGGCCCTGTCTCGTACCCAGACCTGGAGAGTGGGGCCGCCGCAAGACGATGTTGAATCCGATAAGGCTGCCCCCAGAGCTTGTCAACCTCATCGGTCTCGGAGAGGGCTAGAGCTAAATCGAGCTGAAGAAAAGTAGGAATCAAGTTTTCCCCGTGATGGCACCCAAAGTAGGCAGATGTTATGTATAGATGCCGATATTATAACTAGTGTGTGTGTCGCTTGACGTGTCCAATGGCTGACATGCTTCCTCCTTAGTGCCCTAAGCTACGCCCGAGGCAGTAAATTTGCTGTGGAAATTTCGATATATACATAAACAATGCGGCTGCATTGGGGAACCCCTGAACTTAGGATGCATTGTGCCAGCGCACCAGCGCACCAACCAGGTGGATGTGATTCAGACCTTCCACCCTTGTCGATACATCGAATTCCCATCGATTGACTGCCAATGTATACACTGTACCTTTGGCATACTTGAAGAATTTATTTTTGTATTTTCTTTTTCAAATATTGCAAATGGATGTGTGCATCGACAGGGGCCCGAACCAGATTTTTCTTCGTGATATTAAGTAAGTAGTCCTAGACGCTAAATATCCACAAGGCGTGCAGATAAAAGCAATTCACTACCTTGGGTACCTTGAAGGAATCCTGCATAGACATGAAGTGATGCTCGGGAACTCTATAAACTGATTATCTGGTTGTCTAATCCGGTGACCATTGCCGCCCTGGGATTCGGAATATTAATACGACAAATCACCTCAATCTGCATAGACGCAATGCGAAAAGAAACCAAAAAAACACACAATATTCTTGTATTATGGTTGAAGTATATAGGTGACTGCCTATCAATCCTTGGAGAAGGAATCAATTGCGCTGTTTGTACAATTTTAGCAATAAGTACTTGTAAGTACATGATAATTAACTTGAGCTAGTATATGCATTTTCGCGGCACGCCTGGCCGTCTATCGACTCCTGTCGCTGAAAGCCCCTCTTTTCGGATATGTATGTTTTCTTCTTTCTGATGGCACTAAGGCGTAGGAGCGTCACCAGCGTCTATCAAATAAAATGTTTTCTTATTTTTTTCTTTATCATATCTTGATCAAATGATGGCGGAGTAGCGGTACAGTCGTCCCGCCAAGGAACAAGAGGTCCAGAAACCTTATAGTGGGAAGCGAGACACATCAACTCGGAAGGTCTAAAGTAGTTACGGGATCTGCAGTACATGCTTGGTGTCTAAAAAACGGATCCTGGGCTTGAAAACCCGCCTGGGTTTCTTGTCATAGCCTATCATTTGTCGTTACGCTGGTCAAAATTGGCGACTCTTGCAATCTCTTCAGGAAAGAAGGAAGTTAGAGTTCTATGATTGTGGACCTCGGGATTCCCTCAAGCATCGACCCTTGTCGAGAGACCCGACAATGTAGGTGGTACTTAGATGTATGATCCGCGCACAGCAGCTTGCACAGCCTTGCATGTGGGAGTCTGAAAGGGTCAGCTTCACGATTTGTTTTGGAAGACGAGAGCTTTGCAGCTCGAGCTCCCTACAGTAGAAGCAAATTCTAGTGAATGCAGTGGATATCAATTATATCACAAATTCATATACCTATTCCGCAAGGATATCACAAAGCGAACACGGCCCTGTGTTTCGCTCGTGTTTGATGTTTGACTAGGTTCTAGTTTCTGCAGAGTCCTATACTGTTGGGGATAGGCGGAGTTAGTGATCGGGTACCTTCGTATACTCAGCCAGGGTTGGCGGTTATACGTGGAGTATCTGCTGTATATATCAGTCTGCTGGAGGGGTTAGGAGTTCTTGCTTATTCTCGAACTTGGCTATCCCGACCTCGTTCCCGCATCGAGCGCTAGAGAAGGTGTGGCGGTAATTCATAAGTCGACTTTCACCCGCGTTCCTCACATTAGTAAGGCCACCTGCAGTGGAGGCTGGCCCCGAACGAACAACGAGAGGAGTTCGCGCTACGTGTCTCACATTCTTGAATCTTTCACCAATAGTTCGTGGAGCCGCACTATACACACCCATGGCCTCGTAGGGAATGTGTTCTTTTTTTTGGACGTTTGGTACTTGTATTATGGGTCTCATCCGTATTGCATTGTAATTGGTGAATCGGCGCAACTCGTCGGCCGATGGATGTGGATGATTTGAGTTTGATTCACTACAACATTGTCGGCGGAAGGCTAGTCGGGAGACGACGGACATTTGTTTTGATCCTGACCGATGGTCCTAATGTCGTATACGCCATAGAGTTCCCGTATGCCTTGGCGGGGTTATGTTGAAATGGCTCTCCTAATCCGCCCGGGGATCTAATGCAGTGTCTCAACATGATGGCTGGCGAATAGGGATATACGATGTCGACAGAAGCTTTTGGCGGATCGAATAAGCAAGATTCTTATGTGGTTAACCTTGCTCGTAACCACGGGACTGCCACCATATAGTGCTAGTTAACCGCACAGGAGTTGAGAAGGCGTTTTTTCTTCATTTCCGTTTTTTCTTATTTTTCTTTGATCACAAGTAAGGAAACAATGCAATGGCGGATGCAGATTTAAAATCCTCACTAGAAAACCACAGGGACAAAAAAAGAATATTGGAAAAAGAAAATTTAACTGACCATGTTATGGCCGAAGGTGGGGTAATACGTTTGGGGCTCGTGCCGTACGATCACTAGAGCTAAGTTCCTGACGAGGGTGTACAGGCTATAGGTACAAATGGAATAGCTAAAATGAATAACGAATAGGTACCAGTGACTGCTCAAGGGGCTTCAACATCTTTAATCAGTAGCGCTGCAGCAGACTAACACTTGAGGGGCTCATATGGGTGGGCGGGTGGTTCGACTCGATTGCATGGGGAGGCTAACCAAGCCCCTGCCTTTGGTTGTTTCCACATCAAAAAAAAAAAGTTCGTAATTGTGAGAAAGAGAAGCACGTCTATTCTAGCGACTGGCCCGTGGTAATTAACTTAGATACGATAGAGCCGTACCTTCCATCCTCGCCCTGCGGCGTAGGAACATCTGCATATGGCTAGCTAGCCGGTGGATCTGAATAGCCAGTTTGAATTAATTATTTGCCTGCGGTGCAGTGCTAGGCCAGGCTCAAGTTGCCATGGGTTTGGAAGGAATATACTTCCCTTCGGTTTTCTTCTTCTTAATGAAACAAAGTATTTATATCATCGCATCAAGTCTGTATGTCTCGATGTGGTATTTAAAAATATTTCGATAGCATGGACTCTAAATAGGACCCGTCCAAGAAAGGTGAGCACTTCTAGTAACAATTCATGTCGTACGTACTCCGATTCTGCTTTGGTGTTTGTTCTGACATGGGCCTTCTTTTTATAGCTTCGTTAAGGATCATAGCATACTGGCAGACAAAGCACCTGAGTCGCTACTTATAAATCACAATCGATATTATAGAGTGGAGATATATAAAAACAGCATCTGTCATTTGCAGAATCATCAAGAAATATCAAAAATAAAGAACCAAAAAAAATATCATTGAAAAATATCAAAATATCTCAAAAGGAAAATGGCTTTGATCGTTTCTCCGGCGAACCTCTTTCAGGCAGACAGTCGCTCGTCCCGCCTCCGACTAGCCTCTGAACTGGAGTCTACAGCACTCAGCCGCAGGGTTCAGCGCCCATATAAGTGTTCCGACCAAACGGGTCGTTTGTCAATTTCTAATTCTTCCGAATTTCCCCTCACCTCTCTTCCTTCTCCTTCTTTTAAAACTTCCGGCCCCCCAGAAGAATATAATTCTTCACCTCGCAAATCTCGCAAATCTCGATCTCGCAGGAATTCGGAGTCAATTTCACACTCTGGCTTTGAAAGATGGCAGAACGAGGAGGGTCTCGAGAATCGCCTCGAAAATTTGGCCTTGGCTAAAGTTCCTAGCTTCGGGAGGCCTCGGGATTCATTCAACAAAGACTTCTCTGCAGAAGGGTTCGATAATCATTATTCCGGCCCGCCTTTGTCAGATCTTGCTGTGCCTCTGAATTTTTCTGAGTGGGACAGCTCCGTAGCGATATATAAGACTGCTCCTTCGCAAGGCGACTCCGCTGGTTCTTCTGGTGTCTCTCGCCAAAGCGACAAGTCTGTACGCCGAAACCGACAGGGGTATGGAACACGAGACAAATATGGTGATTTCCCACCAGGAGGCCGCGGAAGGCCTGGTGGCGACGATGGAGAGCCTCCTTCCCTACCACAACCGATTGAGCCACCAGCCAGCGATGGAAAAAAATATTATGCTTGTTGGTTCTGGTTATACGATCCAGTCAAATACCACTCGTGTGGAGACATTAGAAAAGAAGCGCATCACCTGAAGCATGTGCATTTGCCCAAACATTTCCCAAACGGCCTCCCTTCGACACTCAAGCACCGGATGAACTACGATGCCGTTTGGTACGTTCTTTTCCCAGGAATTGATCTGCCAGGTATGAAGGATAGAGATGAAAGGTTGCTTGACATGGCCCGACAATACTACACTTCAACGATGACGGTGCATCCACCTACAACAGCGAGCCGACGAGACTCGGCATTACTCAGCCCCGATTCGGCACGGTATCGGTCTGGAGCGGGAGAAGGTCGCCGCCGATCCTCTGTCTCTTTGACTCGCGCCAGGAGACACTCTAGTTCTGCTCACAACTATCCAGTTAGTTATATCGGTTCATCTTCTCCAGTACGTGGCCGATCAACTCGGGACTCCTCGTCGAACGCAGGCTCTCGGTACGATCCCAACTATGACTACATCACACCTGCGGAAAACACAAGCTATAACTACAATGAAGAATGCAGCCTGATACCAGATGGAGATAGTATTGCGAATCCTGTTGCGATGTACCTTGAGTACGATGGACATGCGGATATGTCGTTGGCCGAGGATATGCAAATCGATGGCATGATTCGTACAAATGCTCATGCGTTCTACCCAATAAACCCAAGGATCAAAGTTGTCGACTCTTCTCTCAATGATACCTATTTTTGGGACGAAAGACATTCGGATACAGAGTTCGACTTTAAGAACTACTATCTCATACATTTTAGCGATCGAACAACTGGCGCAGATATGTTGCTTTCGATAAATTCGATGGAGGTTTTGGAGAGGGAATATTATTTCAACATGAAAGCGAGAGCAAACAGCGATGGATTTGTGATTGTCCACAAGGTTCACAGATCCCCGGGGTGGCCTAGCTGAGGCCGCCTCCATAGCATTAGTTAAAATTCGAAAGGGGATGGGTCTTCATCATTTGGAGACGACAGGAGAGAAGCGATGGGGACCAAAGGCGTTAAGACTACTGTAAGTTTCTCCGTGGCCTCAAGTTAGCTAGATTAGATATAGAACGCGTAATAAACTTAGGCTGACATTCGACCTCTAGTTCTTAGACCAGTAGATGCCTTATTCGGACTCTAAAGATGCATACCTACCTTTTCGATACTCCACCATACCACCGTACTTATCTACGCAGCCTAGCGCTTGGAACTTCGGGCCAAGCATAACGCTATAGTAGATATATATTAGCAGGACGGTTCGATACATACTGAGGCCCGGTTGGTCGCACTCGTTCCCGCTCGTGCAGTCCCAGACCGCACGTTCTTCGTGTAACATCCCAACGTCACCCCGCAAATCCCACAACACAGAGTGTTGGAGGCTCATGAATCCTTTGGCTGTCAGGATCAGGGTCTTTTGAGGCGGTTTCATTTATGGGATGCACGGATTTGGACCACAGTTCCACAGCAAATCGGCCGTTGCATTGCTGGACAATAAATATTTGGCTCATGAGATAGTTGCCGGATACTATCATCAGTTCCTTTTCTTTCATACATTAATTCCTTTTTTTCGTTTTATGGATAGGTATTGAGAATATAATAAATGGATGGGTTCAAGCAGGGCAGGATTAACGAATCAACTTTTTTTAAAAAAAAAAATTTGAAAAAATTAAAATTAATGAAAAAAAAAAAACATAATAAAAAGGGAGAGAGAAAGGGGGGGATAGAATAATTAGGCAAATAGAAAGGAGTAGGAAAAAGGGAAAGAAGGGGGTAGGGGTAGGGGGAGGGGGAGGAGCTGTCATGGCTGTTACGGGCGACATCTAATGCTTCGCAAATTGTCGTCGAGTGTCGAGCGCGAGCTAGATATGCTCCCTACAACGAGATCAAGGAATCCAGCACATCAGATGAAAACTCGAAGCTTCGAATCTCGTGGATGATATATTCCTTTTTCCGGGGTATGCACTCAATCTTCCCCGACTACCCGAGACCCACCTTTGAATGAGGCTAAAAGATTTCCCATCCTACCTACTTGACTAATCCCCCCACGTCTAGATGTGTTTAAATTCGCTGTTACTGATATTTAAGTATTCAATATTTATCGTGATTTCGTTCTTTGTCTCATAGTTTCTTTGCTTCTTCAAACCCTGTATCTAGTCAAGACAAATGATGTATGCACATGTGCATGCGGTTCCATTAATATGTTATTTATCATTGTTGGAAACGTGTCGAGCTGAGATAACTAGCTAAAATAGAATTGACTGTATGTCCAGTTGTCCCGCATCCTGGAAGCAGTAAGTCCGGATTGTAGCTTATAACTTCGGGAATTTTTATCACAAACGTGAGAATTTTGGCATCATAGCACTTAACCGACGGCCGGGCGAAAGGTTGCGGAATTTCGAAAGGTTGTATCGGAAGGTCTTTAGCTTTACCAACGTAAAAATACTGTGCCACGGGACCATGCTATGAAAGTCATTCCCAAAAGTGGGTAGAAGTTAGTGGTTGTTATTCTCGTAAACTACCAAAGGCAATTAAGGAGTGGCGGAAGATAATTGGCAGCGGAATACGGCGTGACAGGCGTCAGCGTCCAGCAAAGCAAGGGGCCTTCTCTGCGCGATAACTGCATCGCTGTTCGCCTTCGCTTGAAGGAAAACATGTGAACAAAGATAACAACGAGCATTGGCTGATTGGGCTGCTGCTAAATAAGCAAGTATGCATATATTTCTTGAGGCACGAGACTGAGTATTGCGCGCTCGTCTCGTTAGAACGATCTATGCACTGAGCTTGAAACAATTCTATACGTTGCGTTACAGACTTACAGCTGGCCTTGTTTATTCTGGAAGTGGGGGGAAACGTTGAATTAACAAGCAATTGAAGCCCAGGGACCCTTCCAGGTGACCCGAGCGGGTCTTTTGTTGGCTGGCTGTTTTTGCACGCTAGATGCACGGATGTATCGATGACGATGCTGGTTGCATGCAAGAGTGTACTCCTTCGAACACTTCGATTGTGGCAAAACGACTTCGAAACCGGGGCTAGGAAAGAATATCATACGATCTCACAACCAAAAACCGCGCTCTAGCGCCCTCTTCTTCTTCCTTTTTTAACTTTAAGCTTGCTCTAGATCTTCCTTCTACTATAATCGATGATCCCAAACCATGCACAAGGTCATTCAGATGAAGCTTGGATCTGCGCTGCAATAGCCAACAGTTTAGTATCCACGTCCCAGTACTTTTTATCTCTCCATCTCATCGATCAGCTGATTGCTCGGAGTGCTGGTTTCTTTGCTGCTAATAAATTATTGTTTTTCCCATTCTTCGTATAGAGTTGCATTGTGGCGTGATCGTACTGCTCTGAGAGACCATGTGAATTTGCAAACCATGCGTCGAACTCAAAAGAAGATGCGAATCCTCAATTTGCAAATACGACTAGACTAACCCAGGCCCGCTCCTTGATTTTTCCCTAAATGTGTCTTACAGCATGCGGCCAAGAGAGACTTGGGAAGGATTAGGCTCGTCAACCCACGGCTCTTGACATGCTGCAGCGATGCCGTATTTCCTTTTTTATGCGGTTTCTCTTGCCGTTCCGGAATTCCAGAAGTGTGGTTGAGCAGGAAAAGTGACAGGGTCAGCACTGCCTTACGAGACAGGAATGATTAATATGTAAGAACATAAGTACTTACATGTAGCTATTTCAAGTTTTTCTGGCTGGTATGTGTAGAAGAAGTCTAGAACCCGCTCTTTCCAGGCGAGCACGAGCATCCTTTAAGGGTTGAAGCAGCTTGGCACACCCCGACAGGGCCCACTTCCCCAGATCTCCCGATCCCATACATACACACACTTACTTGCGCACATAATCTTGAAAAGGCTGGGGCACAGAGCCTCGGGGTTGAATTTAAACCGGCCTGATGGATATATCAACATCATCATCACTTTCGTCCACGTGCCTATAATTCCAATTTACTATCTTGTGGAATCCTAGACTTTTTGCCTCAGGATTGTGTGGATTTTACAGCTGGACGGGTTAGTCGGCTGAGCTGAAAAACCGAACACTCGGGTACCGGGTCTATGGCAAGCTAACCAGAGTAACGGTTAAGCTATAAGTTTTGTCTAGACAGTCAGGCTATGACGTCGTATGATTTTGAGCTTGAATGTTGAATCAATGGAACATACTTTTTTTTGTGTGATTCAGGCGCACTGGATCCATGAAAATATGTTTGAGCCTTGTGCGGTCTAGAATCCTAAACTCGGAACACTCGAATTTGCCGGACGATTGGATATCCGACCCCAATCAACTCCCCAATGCAACCGGTCAATTTTCACGAGGATATCTCGAATAGCGAACAGACGAGAGACATCTGCGGGGCCAACATGTATGTAATTATGTATGCACATGTACCCCGATGGCTCCCCATCGATGCATCCCGCAACACGAATCAAAGCAAGCGGGTTTATGTATTGTTCGGTTCGGAGTAACAAAGTACACAATCCTGAAGAGGGACTTTCAATACGTTCGGCCGGTAGCACTTGCTAAATACAACTATCGAACTATAGCTCGGGAACATCCGGGAAAACTAACAGCCTTCGAAGCACCAGGCCAGCTGAGACGACAATTGCTTCAAAACGACGGAAGATCGTCGCGGGCGGTATCGCATATTTGATGTTTCTTAGGTATCATCGCCTCCGGCTATCAAGTTTTCCTGAACTCCCCTCACCATTGCATTGGGAACTGTCATAAGGTTAGTATAACAGAACCAGATCCTGCACAAACACTAGTTAATAAAGCTATAGTCCGAAAGAAATAAGCTTATCCGCAGGGTCCAGAGGCTAGGTGATGTCATCAAATTAGGGCATCTTGATGGTTCCAACCATAGGGCGGTGGAAGGGCACCAGGCTCCCTCGGACCCCACTTTCTTGCAACGTCGGGCGTCCTGATAGGCTGGGGGATGCAAGCCTATTATCCTTGTTCGCCAAGGAAGAAGCTCTCAGGTTCCTGAGAATGAATAAGGTGCGCGTATACCTTCAGCATATGAAGCATGAAGGTGACCATTGGGACGCTATCACTGAGCCCTTTTCTGAGCCTGAGCCTCTGGGCCTCATTAGACTAAATGAAAATGCTTTTTCTTCCTGCTTCCATACGGAATCCCCGTACAGACGCTAAACAGTCATTTCTGTGCGGGTTACCCATTGGACAATAACTAAAATAACAATCAACGGCAGTGGAGATGAATATGCAAGTATCTCGCCGCGCTGGAGCTCGACTCGAGCCGTTGTATCCTGCCCACAGAGGCGACGCAACTCTCGCGCTTCCTTCTTGTATGACTAGAATCCTCACGGGCTTATACCACTATTGACTGACTATTGTTGTATGGTAGAGTATAGTACATACATATATAATCTCATCATTTCTTGCTTCTCTTTCCCTCATGATCTTGTCGTCGCCAATATCGATACTCCAGAGTCCAAAAGCTTTAAATTCATTTTATTAGCTATGATTTAACTAATATTTCAGGAAAACCGAGCGCCTTTTCGCCAACAACACACAACCGTTCAAGAAGTTTGTGAAGTTGTCGCAGGTATAAACCTGAAGATTCGATTCTCATTTCTATTTCAAGTCATTTTTCTCAAAAACGAACAAGCCAAGCTATATATCGTTTAAAAGATCTTACGTCCAATTTCCGGTCCACTGTAAGCTGAGTCGAATCCTCAAGAATTAGGACAAAGTACTATGAGTTTTTTTGGAACTCGTGAACTCCTTCGGGTACGTAATCTGGCTTGCCCTTCTTGACATAGAGCAAAATGGATCCTTATTCGGCCTGGCTGGTGTTATGTACGTCCTAACCACACAGCGCATGTCGGCCTGGTCGGGACCTCCATTAGCGCTGCCTTGATCGAACAAAATTGTACTTAGACTAACATCAGCCTTGGGAATTATATTCACCTAGTGCACCTGCTTTAAAAGATACCACATTGGATCCAAACTTTCCAAATAATTCTGCAGAATCAATTTCTTCATCAAGCTATTGTTCTTCTTTGCCTTTGGACTATACATTTCAGCACTTGGATCTTTCAACTACTGTAGCAGCTTTCGCTCAGAGTAATTACTTGCAAGAAGACATCCCGTGGGGCCTTCAGCAGTATATCAACAGCTCCATCGTTCCCTGGACTGAGAAGATTCTGCTTGTTTCGAGCGCGCAAGACGATTTATCGTTTGAGGTAACACAGACAGTCGGGGCCAATTTCCAGGCACTTCCAAAGAAACTTGAAGAACATTTATCATTGTCAGTTTGTTCTGGAAAAAAATCTGTTATGAGTTATCACAGTGGTCCCGCGGCAGCCATTAACTATGGCCTGCCGGCATCAGTAGACATGGGCTATTCCATGGTCACTGGTGCCAGGCAGGCCAGTGGCGATGGCAGAGGATATCACCAACGGTCTTCTGAGAGTAGTTATACTTACTCGAAGAGTGGTGCTGGCCCTAGTAGGTCTTCGAAGAGTTCGAGGGCTCGACAGAATCATGATCGTGATGAAGGTGAAGATGACGAAGGCACCGATCAACCTAATTATATACCGTCCTCCAGTACGAGGACAAAATCTAAGGCGACTGGCAGTTCTGACTTTGCTTGCTGGTTTTTCAAACTCGATCCGGTGAAGTATGCGGATTGTATGCATGTTCATGGTCGATCTTCAGATCTCAAGTGAGTGAAAAATCCAATTTATCGGACTTTTTTTGATAAAAAAAAACAAAAAAGTTTACTGATATTTGTTGGTTTCTAGATATGCCCATCTGAAAAACCATTTTAGGGATGGTGCTATTCCATCTGGATTTGATAAAAATATGAGCTGGGATGAGGTCTGGGCTACCTTGTTTCCGAGGATCCGACCGCCCAACAACAAATGTAAGGGCCCTTGAGATGAACCTGGTGCAATGATCGTTTGAATACTGACATATCTTTCTTATCTAGACTATGTTATTAACGATATGATAATGAGCGTCCTTGAATCTGCATCGGTCAAAGGCGACGATGTGACCCGTTTCCTGGACACTTTAGGAAACCACGAGAGTCGAGAAACCGTCCTAAATCGTATCTATAGCCTTTCGGCAGACCGTGGAAACTCCCCTAACTCTGCTGGCACAACTTCTACTCGACGGAGTAGACGGGAGCCCCATCTACACACAGTTGACCGAACTCCAAGGACTGTGGATAGTGGGTTTCCAGGCAGCTCGCCCTCTTCCGCCCCCGACAGCGGCAATAATACTCCGGCAACCGCATCCCGCCCGTCACATAGGTACACACCTAACTTCAATTCCTATCATCACGTTCAAGGTGGCCTTGAACTTGGTATCGACGATGCCATGGGCGTCGATGCCTATCATTCATTTTCTGACACTGTTGGCGCTGCCGCCGCCGGAGAGATCGCTATTTGGGACGAGACCATCAGCCATTTGATGTGGCTGGGGCGTGAACTTCCATGGCAGAGCCCTATTGATTTTACGACGTTTTACCTTTCGCATACTTGCACCAAGACTGGGCACGAGGTGACGCGTATTTACGACTTTGCAGAGCTCCAGGAGCAGTATAACTGGCATGAAGGTGGACCGGTTGATGGAAGTTGCCCTTTTACATTAATTGCTCATAGGAGGGGTTAGATACTTCGTTGATGTTTAATATCGGGATATTCCGATAGCCCTGACGATTTACGACAGATGCCGCTGCCCTTGCGCATTGTGCATGTGCAATTTTTTCTTTTCTTTTTAGAGGCTTCTTGTTAGTAGTCTTTTTTTACCTCGATGACTGTACGATATGCATGTTTTCTTTTTGTCTTCTCTGTATCTTTTTTCTTTTCCCGATTAATCATCTCCGCATTCCGATCTTTTCTTACCTTTCGAATTAATTATTTTCAAATCTTTATTTTTATTTTTATTTTCTTTGGCTCTGTCTTTTTGGCCTAGATCTACTACCCTTCTATGACGTGTATTAATAGCCAGGTTTCAACTGCAATTCCAAACTACCGCATTCCATTTGTCTACCGGGAAATTGACTCGCAGGATCCAAGGATCCTATCTTATCAGCTATAGCGCTATTAATATACCGACTGACCTGCCAGCTAATAAATTACCCTTCTGTTTGTGTTGAGCCTCGATATCCAACAAAGTCTACTAATTTAGCTCGAACTCGAATTCAATTCGAACCTCCACGGCCAATACTCCGTAAATAGCTCGGACCGGGCTGTGGCCGTCTATTCGAGCTTCACAAAAGTTAGAACCCAAACTGGTCAAGCTAGGTAATTAGTAAGTAGGTACGTGGTTACTAACTAGTATACTTACTATGTAGCTTCCCACTCGCAAAAGCAAGGTAAGGCTGCGACTGATTTGAAAAGCAAGGACCATAATTGGGTAAGGACAACCGGGGATAGACAACTTTAACTATCAGTAATCCCAGACTTCGCAAGACTGAAGCTCACGTGGTGAACTTTCGCTTTGGGAACGTTTCCTTAAGCCGAAGCAAAGCGAGCATCTCATCACATCACATTGCAGCCTACCCGAGACAAAAAAAGTCCGGAGACAACATTACGAAACGGAAAGAGAAAAAAAAGAAGAGGAAGAGAGACCTTTCCAATGCCGGAATGTATAGAATCGTAGCATTTTGGGTACTTGGTCAATGGTTTTAGCTCGTTCAAGAGCTCCACAGCCCGTCAGCCGTTAACGATTTTTTTGCGAAAGGGAAAGCAAGAAAGAAAGAAACAAAAAAAAAAAAAGTTACCGTGTTCCTTGGTAATATTTTTGGGAATTCTGGGGTAATTGAGCTAAACTCGGTGCACTGGAAAGACGGTTTCGGGTTATCTCGAGACTATATATAAATACTATCCCTCCTCGACAGCTTCCTTTCCTCTTTCTTTCCTCTTTCTTTCTCTCTCTTTATATCGCCAGTTGCTAGCTATTCGATGCATACAACTTGAATTTTCTCAAGTAGTGTTCATCGCAGAGCCATCAATCATGATTGCTGTCATCCTCTCTAGCCCGCTCTACATTGCAGCGGCGCTGCTGGGCAGTTGCTTCTTCTATGTAAGTCGACGACCGCAATGACCTAGAAAAAGAGAAGAAGAATGATGAAAGAAGGAATTATTCGCTAACGAATGATATAATTTCCAGCTTTTTGCCCTCGCCTTTTATAATCTCTTCCTGCACCCTGCACGTCACATTCCCGGCCCAATTCTGTGCCGCATCACGCCGCTTGTTTCCTTGTACCATGGTATGACCGGCAAACGTCACTTATGGGTGCACTCCCTCCACGAGCAATACGGTACCCATGTCCGTGTCACTCCATCATACGTCTCCATCAATTCCTCTGCTGCGCTCCATGAAATCTACGGTTACTCCAAGCAAATCCGTAAAGCAAGATTTTACACCGCTTTCCCTGCGATCAAGTCAAACCCAAATACCCACAGCGGGATTGATAAAGTTGCACATGGAAGGAAAAGACGTATTTTATCCCAGGCTTTCAGCGAGTCTGCGTTGAAGGGTATGGAGGATTTGATTCTTGATCGGATCAGGTTTTTTCAGAAGCAGTTGCTTGATGCTCCGAAGGACGTCGAGGGAGAAAGCCGTGATGAGAAGGGCGTTGTTAAGATGAGGAATATGGCCAATTGGTTTAATTATTTGACTTTTGATGTCCTTGGATTCTTATGCTTCGGAAAATCGTTCGAGCTTTTGGAGGGTACTGGGAATAGACACTTGCCAGAGCTGGTTGATCGAGCTGCTCAAAGACATTTCTTGGTAAGTCAGATTTAAACTTATAAATGATATATTACTAGGAAAGTTATTAACAGGCTATTGCAGTGCGGTCTCTGGCTCCCTCTCGACTCCCACCATCTAGATCAAGTTGTCATCCCCAAGATCACCCGTGACCGCTGGAATTTCATCATGAAGTCCCGTCAACAGGCTACACTCCGTGCCAAAGAACGTACCGACCTCGGCCACAATGCACGAAAGGACTTCTTCTACTACCTCCTCAACGCCAGCGACCCAGAAACCGGTGAAAAGCTGACCATGCCGGAATTATGGAGCGAAAGCAACGTCCTCATGGTCGCCGGAAGCGACACCACATCCACCAGTCTTGCTGCGGCTGTCTTCTGGCTCGTCAGACACCCAACTGCCTTGAAACGTCTAGAAGCCGAAATCAGATCTGCATTCACTGATGTTGAAGAAATCATTAGTGGTGCAAAGTTGAATGAATGTTCCTATCTTAAAGCCGTTATCGATGAAGCTATGAGACTTTCCCCCGCTGTTCCTGGTGGTTTACCCCGAGAAGTCCTTAGCGGCGGATTAACCATCGATGGCAAGTTCATCCCCGCTGGTGTTGATGTCGGTACCCCCATCTACTCTGTCCATAGACTTCCAGATTCCTACCCCAGACCAGATGATTTCATCCCAGAAAGATGGATCGAAGGTGAAACCGTCCCAAGTATTGGATCTATTACAAAGGCCGACGTGGATAAAGCCAGAAAGGCATTCTGTCCCTTCAGTATCGGACCACGTGGATGTATCGGAAAGGGTTTGGCATTAATGGAAATGAAGATCACATTAGCAAGACTAGTTTGGGAGTTTGAAGTTTCGATTCCAGAGGAGCAGAGGTTGAGGAAAGTCGGTGAAGATGTTGAGGGAGGTTGGGAGATGGATGACCACTTTGTTGGAACGAAGAAGGGTCCTGTCGTTCAGTTGAAGAGAAGAGCTATGAGTTCGTAAATATAGCTAGGAGCCAGGGTCAAGGGGGTGGGGGGGTGATCGATCGAGGCGGTTGAGATTGTATTTCCACCTATGATTTATGATATTTGTACGATACCACAACCACTAGCTGTTTATTTATTTTATTTTATCTTATGATTATACATCCTAAAACCATTCTTAGTAAAGTGAGAAATATCAAAGCGGGAGAAGGTGGGATATCTTAGAGCCTTATATACCTGGGGATATATCATGGGCCTAATATATATGACTCAAACTAACACAGGATCATGATAACCACAGCCGCGCCGGCCAGCCGCGTGTGGACCAAACATTTGAGCCTCATACATAACAAACCGGTATCGGCTGCATGGTTTTAGAATTAAATTGGACATATCGCTTTTAGGATCTTGAAATAAGTAAAACAACCAACGTTATTTCTTTTTTTGTCTTGGTTTTAGAAAAAGTATTGAATTTCCCGCCGTGGGGTTACCTATGATAATATCAATATATCAAGGGACGGAAGAGTCCATATGATAAATCAAAGTCTAGATACACGGGATTAAAGAACGTAAGAAGTGAAAGAACATGAATTTATAGCTCATACATCCCTTAGACTTTATAAAATCCAAGAAAGCATGCTGTCCATAAACTCGAATTGTGAAAAAGGGAAACGAAAAAAATAAGGGAACTAAAGTCCATACATCAAAACCAGTAACAATAAGAAAAGCCAGACCTCCATGAGATATCAACAATCTTCCAACGAAAAGGTCTTTGATTGATCGGCATACTGCATATCGACTAGAGGAAAATTTGTGCCGTGCTAGCTAGTCGTTATGAATAAAATTTGGTATGCGTATGTATTATAATTAAGCATCTCTCGTGTGTCGAATTGTTGAATGTTTCTCGCTACTCGACGGTTGTCTGAAGCGTAGTCCCGGATATATCGATAGGAAAAGATAGATAGCTTAGGCTGCTATATATGTACACCCCGGGATTGGAGTTAGCAAAAATGATCAAGTACTTTTTAGAGGTTCCTTTGTATATTTAAATACAATAGTTTCAAAGAGAAGAGAACATATTGCCATTCCAGAGACCCCATTTGTAAACTTAGTCAAACGAAGAAATAAACTTACGAGAAACCTCGAGCTCCTTAACAGTCTTATCATTTCTAGGCACACATCGGAATGGGAACCACCCAAACTTATAGAACATGACAAGGAAAGCAATAAGCCCAACCCCGAGTACGCCAAGGAGGGCTCCAAGTTCGGCCTTATCGAGCTGCATTATGATTTCTGGTGGAAGGAGAAGTAATAAATTATTGTTTTTGATGGTAAAAAGGGACTTGTAGAAGTTTTTTTTTGGAGAGAGAGAATTTGAAATGTAAAAGCTAGCTGAAGGAATGGATATCTGTTTATGATGGTGAGCGAGATAAATTGTAATTGAAGAGGATATCTTGGTCGTATTTATGTTCTTCTTGATGATTTATCCATTGACTCTCTTTTGACAGAAAGAATGCTATATCTATGGGTCTATAATGGGCTTTCCGGTCCACGTGAGCGGGGGGCATGTCCAGAAACTCCCATCCTCGGAGATCTATCCAGCTCATTCGAGGAACGGTAGGGTTAACGAAGACAGCTTTGCAGATGACCCAAATTGGTTGTAGCTAGCCAGAGCTAGCCAGCTGTGAATGTACGTGAGAGACCCTGTGCAAACGGCTTGCCATGTGCATATTCGCCACTCCACAACTTCGGTGAAAAATCCCGTGCCGTCAAAGCTTACTGGAAAAGAGTACAAGATGATTATTTTTGGATCTCGTTCGGGCCCTCACACATCTATTGTATTTTGTATTATCACAGTGGATAAAGATCGATCTAGACTAGTACTATCATGGGTGGACATGCACCTAGCTAGCTAGATAGCTAGATGACCTTTAATTCTATCTCATGAGCTCAGTTCAGGAACACATGATATGGTTGAAGATATTGTCTCGTACGTACACGGATCCGGAAGCCAAAGATAGTTACGCAAAGAAAACCAATATCGGTACTAAACTCCCTGAAAGCCATTCCAACAAGAACATCAATTACTTTTTTTAGAATCCGCAAAGCTTATATTGACTGTTTCAATGTTTCAATCCCAACGGCTTGCGGATAGCATGGTCCCAATTTACACGTGCACGCACGGATAATGTTTGGGAATACAACGTTCATACATCGCGGTAGCAATGGTGGCCAAGTAATATATCACTATATGGACTAGCTTAACCATACAAGCTTCCCAAGACCATCAATCAATCGGATATATCGTACAATTTTACCATTGAAGATAGAGGATCTCAGAACCCTAAGTTTGAATAGGACTAGAGGGCCCGAGTTTCAGGTACCGGATATGCATATATGGCTCCACAATTTCGGTGTGTAACAACCTAAAATATATATTAATTCTGGATGGCCGGTAGGGCTAGCTAACCGATATCGTGCCGTTAACTACTTCTTCCCTCCTCTTCAATATCGGTAATGTTAAGATTAGAAACTGGAGGCGAACTAGCTTGAGATCCGATGTTGGAAACTATTGGTTCAAAGATGAGATAAACGGTTCCTAGTTTCTGAAATCTCGTCTCGAGCTTGATAAAAAAAACGTTAAGAACGCCAATGTCTATAAATTTAGCGAAAGAAATACTCGGCGTATGAGAATACGATGTACAAACCCCCTTAAGCCTTGCTTTGTTGGAATAGTCATCAGAGATTCTTGCTTACACTGGTTGGTCAGATCATTGATCCTGGTCAGCTCAACTACTTAGCTATATGGTGTATGTGCCGCATAGTTCAATATGGCGGGTCCTCCACAAGACCTCGCTGAAACGATCGAAGAACATACCATGGTGTAACATTCTTAAGGACTATTTTTGCTATATATAGATCTATCTTTAAAAATTTTGCCGTTCTAGAAAGCCCATGGGCATCTGAGGGTGTTTGCTTTGACGTTTCAGATGTTCACCTGCAGGTACGGCATAAGCCAAAACATCTGCATTTACCCGGTGTGCGGGATACGCGAAAGAAACCATGTTCTTTTCCTGCCCCGGTACATATGTATGTACATGGGCCTCAGGTCTCATAAAATTGCAATTCAATGATGAAATGATATCGATATGAAGATAGAGGGTAAGTAAGCTAGATACATACATACTATACAACCGAAAACTCTCCCAGATCTTTGACTCCCCAATGCCTCCGAGTGCCATCAACAACATAATCTCTATTTCAAATGTCCTTTAAAGAAAATCATTCGCAATATGTACTAGTTCCAAAGCCAAAAAGCACATAAAAAGAATAGAGCTGGAATGGAAGGAGGGGATGTTTTCAAAGCGACTGCAAATGAATGGCATATCCGCTGACTCTTAATGAAAGTAAAAGCAGGAGTATCATGGCCACTATGAACCCGCCAATAATGATGAAATCAAGCACCGCAAACACCCCAAAAACGCCCTTAATCTGTTCTTTGCAGACTTTCCTATCCGAAGGTTTCTAACTAATCGCTAGAGCTTCCATTTGGCCGTTCACGGTGGTCTCAGGTAGAGCACCGTTGCTTCTTTCGCCATTCGTCTCAAGTGACTTCCCGCTGGCAACCTTTGCCTTCTTAACGGCGGCAAGGTCTGCACCTAGGGTACCAGGAGTATCAGAGAGATTCAAAGGTACAACGCCGGTTTCTCCGTTTATTACGTGGTTGACTGGTAGGTGATCCGGCATGGCGAGGACCCTGCTCCTTTTATGTCCGTTTTCTGACCCAACTGCCACAAGCCTTGCTCCAGGCCCGTCTCCACCAACCCATCTCATCGGTCCAATTGTCCATCCGGTCTCAGTGGTGTGCTGCATGTCGGAAAGCAGCTGCTTTGCGTCATCGTCGAGGTTAGGTAGCATGCCGAATTCGTAGTCTAGCTCGCCGCCATACTTTTTGGGGATGTTCTTCTTGTCGATGTACTTTTCGAGGGTGGATAGGACTTCATTTGGGGATAAGATAAAGATTTTGGAGACCGTGACGGGATCGAACCAACGTTTAACCCAACCCCAGACCTAGTGTCGATATTAGTTGATTGCCTCGCTTCATTGAGAGGAGGTGTGAGAACCTACGGTTGGGAAGAAACCTGGAGCTCCGATAATCTGCGAATACATGTCCCATTTATTAGTTTTGCTAATTCCCCGTCGCAGTATATCCGGCTTGTGGGTTTGAACATACGAAGATTCTGTCCAATGTCTCTGGATAATGTGCCGTAGCAAGTGTACTAGCATCCTGCATATGATTCTTCAGGTTCCAGAATGTCTTCAAACCAACACCCGAAATATCCACAATATTGTTCGTCGAGTCTACCGGGGTTTCTGGGTGTTCTCTCGGCAGAACGCTACACAAAGGAAGGATAAAATGGGTCATGGACTCGTAAAGGGCGAAAAGGCGAAGCATTCGGTCGGGTGTTTTCGAGGTTCCGGCCACTTGAATGGTTGAGCCCTTGTGAGCGGTGGATTTGGCATAGGCGTTCATGGTCTTGTCATTAAGATGGCCGACTTTGAAAAGGTAGACGGGAATTCCGCGTCGGTCGCGACGGCCGGTCCATTGTGGATACTACGATTATCATCATCGTCAGTGATTCTGCGGATAAATGCGATGACGCTGCACTAATGATATCTAGGAAAAGCGGGGGATGTCACTCACCACCGACCTCGCCTGCTCGTACTCGTTGATATCGATAGTATCGTACAGCTGCTCGATCTTAGTTTCTTGTCTCCATTTCTCGGTGTCTGCGAACTGGATGACAGCAGAAGGCACGTCGAACTTTCGCGCCCGTAGAAATCTCCTGTATCAATCGGGAATCCCGTGACGAGCACGAGCGGACTAGGATTAGCTTGGACACACCCCAATTTTCTTGTATCTATCGATAAAGCGAGTAACAGCCGCCACCATCCGTCGAAAGCATGGCAAACCCCGTTTTGAGCGAATAGAAATGAGCATGAAGGGCACACGTACAGCAGAGTAGTATCATCGTGACTTGCTTGTCCCTTCTCACTCGCTGGTGTATAAAGTCCCTTCTCGTATAATTCTCTGCGAAATTCCTGGGCGGCGCTTTCCTGATCCGATGTCAGATGGGCAAAATGACCTGCCAAAGGATGCTTTTCGCGAGCCTGGAACTCCTTCGCAGTTTCCTGTCGGAAGGATTTTGCTCTTTTGTGAGAGGCATTGCTGGCGGCCGAAACGGTCTTCGTGAGAGGCTGGTGGCCGTTCTCTTCTTGCGCAGGCGTGGTGTTTGCCATGTTGAATCCCGTGTCTCTTTGAATTGAACCTTTCTTCCTTAACAATAACTCTCAGGATCCTGATATTCTTGTCGATTCTGCTTTGCTTTCGACTATCCGTAATGTAGATTTAGGTAATAGGTTCTTTTGTGCCTATTTGTTGGGGGACGGTTAATAACCCGGGACAAGACCTCAGCGGAACACCAAAGTGCCGGACAATACTGAAATCGTGTGAGAGGGAGAGGGAGAGAAAGAGAAACAGGAAGAGGGAGGGGAAGAGAAACAGGACGTGCGTGAGAGGAATTACGTGCTGGCAGGTGAGAGGTCAGAGAGAGAGGAAGGAGATTTGTAATTTATAAGAGCGAGAGTGGTCGGGGAACGGGATGGAATTAAATTATTATACGAACTGCTCTGTAATAATAGCTTCCTTCTTACATACTTCTTCCTTACCTTAACTAACCCTGCTATATTATTATTTCTCCACGACAGAGCAAGCCCGGCCATCCAAGCAAGGGCTCGAGCTCTAGATCTGACTCGGAAGCTGATGTCTGTCTGGCTGCAGTCCGTAGGCGCCCCGTTCTGACCCGCGGATTCGATTCGCCTCGTTCGATTTCAGTTATTTATCTTCGTAACAAGTACCGGTATACCCAACAAGTAAGTACTGACACCTGCATGTGCAGTTTAGATAGCTATTGGCATTAACCTGGAGTAAATTCAACTCGCAGGATAGGATGTTGATATTACGGCGCTGCACGTTATCTTGACGAAGTACAGCTGTTTGGAGTCACACTTGAATTCGCTATCGGCGCCGGAACCTTCGGATGCCGTGCTGCACTAGCAAGTATCCTTCGTGAAGCACTCGAGGTCGTCTAGCTTAAGCTTAGTCTCGTTTTGTTCCCTTTTTCTTCTTTTGATTTGATGTAAAGATCGTTCGCGATCGGTGAATTGGTATATCGATCACCCTGGATCGAATTCGTCCTTCTGACCCTCGATCCCTAGCTTCATATTTATATTCTGACCTCGATCTCTTTTTTTATTTAGTTTTTTTTCAGTTGTATTCCGTGACGTCGACTCGAGGCAGGCCCACTTGCGCTTGGTCAAATGGGCGTAAACTTTACTAAACTCGATTTAGTTCCCCTAAGCTTATATCAGAAGTGGCTGTCGGCATTCGGACTTAAACCGTTCTTTTACTCCATTTAGTTTGGCGCACGCAGAGCTTATTCCCTTTCTGAATCTCTGGGCGTTATCTACCGATTTTGTGACATCACGACATGAATCAATATCCTCAATCCGGTGTGCACATGTGAGTGAATGAACGATCGAAAATTAAATTCGTGAACGATTGAAAAATTTCAGACCAACAGAGAACCGTCAAAATCTGGGAGGCTACGACCCTTGTTCGCAGACATCGATATCAAATCCCGTCCGTCTTTGTGAATACAACAAAAATTGCAAAATTGTCGACTTTCCCGTTCGGTACCATACCAGTTCTACCGTTTTTCTCCAGTTCACGCCGGTTGGTAGCACATAACTAGGTGGCACTTCGGTATTCGTCGAGTGACAATGCACTAGTAGGAGCTCATAACAAAGGTTCCTCTCCCACAAAGGAATCAATTGCGGGGTCAATACAGGGTAGCACCTTCGCAAATCTCTTTCGGTTTTTGGCTGGGGCTTTGCATTTGTTGCTATAATCCTTGTGTCCAGCACTACCAAGCGCACTTCGGACCTTAATATTACTCTATATTAACGCCGACCATTAACTTCTAATTACAATTCGAACGTTTGCCATTTGCCTCCAATGGAACAATTCTAGGCACGAGACAAGCTGGTGTTTATGTCTGTGAGGTGGTGTTTTCAAAGAGGCGTATATATCAGAGTTCAGGCTTTGCTAGTGACTCTGAACTAGCCTAGAAAAAAATATTTTCGAAAAATGTTAGCCTTGCGCATTGAAAATGTTCAAAGTCTGATCCTCGGCTTCGGCTTTAGGTATAAAGTACTCTCTGCATGTAGATACAACGTAAATACAACCTTTCCAGCAAACCGCACAGCAAACAAACTGGACTTGCGACACACTGTGAAGGCACATATATGGCGAGGTTCGAAGCTATTAATGGAGGTTTTTCAACAGCTACAAATAATGTTGCGCAAGGTGAACTGGTTTAACTACTCGTTCGGAGCTAGGGGGGGGGGGGGGGGGGGCGTAGGCGCTCCCGCCGCGAACATATACTGGCGCGTTAACTTAGCTTCGCGGCGTCGAAACTCGGAATAGACTGGTCTCGTAACAATAAACTCCTTAGATTGGCATCCCTGTTGGATTGTCAAAAATGTGAGATCCTTCCGGGGTCTCTTTGGGTACGAGACAGGTGGTATTGCAAATTATAATATTAATATTATATGCTATGTCATGAGGGTACGAGACCAAGTATCCTTCGATTGATTCTAGTACACTCTGCGCTCCAAATTACACACTTTCTATATATATAAGACCATACCTTATGGCCGTTGTGCCCATTTTGTAACCGTTATTTGAATCGATAGCCATTAGCCCAGCACCTCAGGAAATAACTCTAGCTCTGCTTAGCTGGCTAGCAGGGACTTGGATATTAATCCGATTTTTTTAGAATTGAAATATGCCCCTTCAAATTCGCAACCTGAACTATGTTTGGGCCATTCTTGTTTTTTACCTCTTTCTCCGAGGCAATCTAGCCTTACCCCTACAGGACGAGGCAGCTAACACTCCAATTATTGATATTCATACGAATGCGTCGATACCAGCTCCAGCACTTCCAGTATCCCCTAAACAAAATGGTACAACAGTGGCGTTTCTTAATGACACCTCAAAGCAGACGGAGGCCCTGGAAATTTACCATTCATCAAGTAACAAAACCTCTCTTGCTCAAGATGGTAGAAAGCGTGTGGTTCCTTCTTCTATTTTTCACACGCCATTTAAAGTGCGATGTAGATGGCTGTCGCCAATCATATTCGATATGCCGGCAGACCCAGCCGATTATCCTGAGCTTATGATATTCAGGAGCAACTCGTTTAGCCCAGAGCTTACTAGACGCCCTAATTACCAGCAATTGATGGCTGCTCAAGCCGACAACCCCCAAGGCCAGCTGGAGATTAAGACGTCGATTAGGGGCAGGATTCAAAAATGTTACTCTTGTCTTTGTGATCAACCAACGGGCCGGATAATGTCGAATCCCGTGCGCCCCGCAAAGTCTAGTAATATGTGGTGCAAACCGGGCGATCAGCTACCTCTAGCTTGTAAACATTGGTGGGGTAAGCTTCTCTTTTCTCTTTTCTCTTTTCTCTTTTTCTCTTTCTTTCTTTCTTTCTTTTTCGAGATTTCTGCCATAAATTTAATTCACATTAGTGGTATAAATCAATAATGATTGGTTTCCAGGCCAGCGCTAATATTTTCATTGCAGGTTGTTACTGTGACACTAAAGCTCTCCAACCGGACTTGATTGAGGGTGAAGATTTTCAGGCGCATGTTGATGCGTTAAACAACCTCCCGCAAACCTTTAGGGATATGAACCCAGACTACGTATGGGCCCCCCGTAACATGGTGTTTCAGGTAGCACAATACCCAATTGTACCAAATTGGGCCCGGCAATTACAAGCAATACAGAGACCACCACCAACAGTAGGGCCTAGCTTGGATGCGCTGGCAACGGCTTCGGAACGAGTGCTAGACAACGATGGTGGTATGGGGCAAATAGATGCAAACCTACTAAATGTAGCCGATCAAGAGCTACGAAATATTAATACGGAGGGGCAAATAGATCCGGACCTGTTAGAGGAAGCCCGGCGACAACTAGATATTCTTGAAGGACAAATAGATCCCGAATTATTAAGAGTAGTACAGCAAGAACTAGATTTGGAGAACTTGGAATCCGTTGCTGGCCCTTCAGGAACGAACCGTCTTTATGGGCCTAATGATGCTCGGGGATGGGATAAAGGTCCATTTGGAGGGTCGGGTCCAGGATTTGGCTTTGGTGGCGGCGCCGGTGGGGGGGCAGGTGCTGGAGCTGTGAAAAAGCGTGAATTATCCACATTAAATGTAGCTCCTGGTCTGATTCCAGGGCAGGAACTCGAAGACAATAATTAATATTTGTTCACTTATACAAGATTGATTTGTCAACCAAAGTGGGACCAATGTGAATTGATTTTTCATATGCATTCGGTGGCCACGGTGTTTTCCTCGATATTTTATGGCATCCTTTCTCCGTTTTTGTTATTTCCTTCCCCTTCTATTTGTCCTTTTTCCTCCTTTCTCGATTCTTAATTGTTTATTTTTAACTTTTATAGCAGTCTAACTTCATATTCTTCTCTAGTTTTGTAATTGGTTAAGTTCACGGCTAGGTCATGTATATGTACAATGTCTTTCTTACAATTGCTCTTTGTTCATCCGCTCATCCTGTTTCCGAAGTTGTGGTATTTTGGGTGTTGCTAGCATTTGGGCGTTCGAGGGCTGGCTGTACCGTCCAGGGTAAAGAGCTAGGAGCACATGCATACTGGTGCTACAAACCCGATTCTCTAGATCTTCTGGAAGGCACATTGACTCTCTATTCCTGTCTATACGTCTGTGTGTCTGTGTGTCTGCGTGTCTGCGTGTTTATTTATTTGCCTGTGCACCTAATTAATTAACATTTGTTCGCAGTGATGCCATGAAATGGGTATTAACTATTAGACTCGGAGACATGGGACGATGTATTAATATTGGTAGCAGCTGTCCCTGGCCTGTCTGCAACCTTAGTGGCGCCCAAGCAGAAAATGTTCGAACGCTGCTCTTTCTGACGTCAACGCACGTCCCAGCATCTCACAACGTCAAGTAACGTAATTGACACGCGTGAAAGCGTCGGTGAGACCACTATCTTTGGTATCTTATTTTCGAAATATTTCTACGGATAATAGTTAGAAGAATTCCTTAGTATCGATCGGAAATTCGAATATCTGGAAAATGGCACCTGCACCTATTCGGGGTACCTGGACCAAAATTGCCGGGTCGGACCGATTAAAGCGGTCTTCGCAGAACCTTGCCGTCGTCGGCCAACAAGTTTACATATATGGCGGCGAAGTCACTGCCAGAGTGCCGGTCGACGGCGCTCTGGAGCTCATAAACTTCAATGGAAGTACCGGTACGTTCTACTGAGCCGCATCTTAGATCTCCTAACTTTCTTTCCTTTTTGGGTTTCTATTTTGTTGTACTTGAGTAACGATCCAGCTTGAAACCTGTATATTTAAATATGATACACCTGTGCGACAATAAATCAATACAGGGAAAGCTAACAGTCTATATTTCTTACAAACTTGGGAATGAGGCACAGTAACAACATCCACACTTTCTAACGTTTCCCCAGCCCCTACTCCTCGCGTGGGTGGCGCAACCGCTGTCCTTGATGGAGTTCTCTATCTATTCAGCGGTCGCGGAGGACTAGCGATGACACCGATCGAAGAAAATGGTGGTATATGGAAATATACTTCCTCCACAGGCTGGGAATTCATTCTACCCAAACACCCGTCGGCTTCATTCCCGCTCGGCCGTAGCTACCATGCAGCTACAGCAAGCCGAGCAGAAGGGCTGATATACATACATGCGGGATGTCCAGAGTCAGGACGGTTAGCCGATCTTTGGAGTTACAACCCCAAAGAAAATGTTTGGATCAAACTCCCCGATGCACCTGGTGCGTCTAGGGGTGGTAGTTCGATATGCTGTTTTGAGGAATTTCAATCTAAGACTATTAATGTCGCAAGAATGAATGGGTACTCTGGGACCGAAGAAATCGGTGGGATTATTGATATATACTCCCCGCGTAATCATTCATGGGAGAGGGTGGTTTTTGATCCAAACGGAATAGAAGGTCCAGGTCCCAGGAGTGTTGGAACATTGTTGACGGTTCGAGTAGAAGGGAAACAGTATCTATTCACAATGTTCGGTGAGGGAAGGCCGTCGCCATTAGGACACGCTGGGGCGGGAAGGATGTGGGATGATGCTTGGATATTTGATATTGAAGAGAAATCGTGGCAGAAGGTTGAGTGGGAAACAATCGGACCAGCCCCGAGAGGATGGTTCGCTGCTGATGTCATCGAGATTGAGGGGAAGGATGTGGTGGTTCTTCATGGTGGGCTTGGAGAGGATAATGAGAGACTTGGTGATGTTTGGCTGTTGGAGTTTAATTAATCAGTGATAGATGATTGGCGAAGGGTATCTGTCCTTATGCAAAGAAAGATAGCTATTAATAGAAGTGATATTATTCTTGGAACATCTCGTACCAGTAGATTATATGGCCATATGGGAATTCAAGCGCTTAAGTACTTTGATATCAAGAGTTTATAACTAGAAATGATTGAGATATTTAGGTTAACTGTCTTTCAGCCTCAATCAATGTCTCACAAAAGGCGATATGCGATATGGCGGTGGAGGCTAAGTAGAAATACATCCCTTCTACCAGATGATAAATATCCACCATTGCAGAAGGGTTTTCGAGATGGTAACCTAGTGGCGAGAACCCGGGTACCTGAGGAGAAAGTTTCAACATACATCTCGAATTCCATCTTTCTTACATGCCCGGAAAACTAAATTTCCGGGAATTGTAAATAATCAGATGCCACATATTCGTTCTAGACTTGCGGGTTTTCTTGGCAATTATGAAAATGGCAGAATAGCAAAGTCTGGATATAAAGTTCCTCGCCCTCGACCGGACGCGGAATAACCTTTGGTTCCTGAAAATGTGATGAGTTAGTTTTTAAGTAAACTATATCAATGAATCCGGGAACCTAAAACCCACATGTACATAGAAAAATAAGATTCTGTACCTTGTCTGCATCAATCGTTCATGTGGCGACTAAGGTAATCATTTGCAATTGCGATATAGAATGTTCTTTGAGGCTTCGATTGAGACAATGGCATTGTGGGCAAAATTAAAAAAGAAAAAGAAAATAAAGATTAAAATCTAATTGAAAACTTCAAAAACTTTGTCACAGCAGAATCAAGCTAGAAACATTAATAGCTATCGATATGCTTGTATTTTAATGTGCCCTCACCCTGCGCCTGGTCTCGAGGCTAGTTCGTCCGAACCGAAAGTTTATACTTTGTGAACGGGGACCGTGGCGTCCTGAACATCAAGTTGCCCAAAAGTTTAAGCAGTAGAAGCAAAGATATGAGCCTTTGAGATCAAGCATAGTTCGATAAGCCACATGCTGCTTAGAAGAATGGAAACAGTCTTTTATTGTTCATAGTGTCTGTAGTGTATCATAATTTCCCAGAACCCCAAAACTCCATAGAGTCCCCCGCTAATAAGTCGAATTTTAGAAAGAAGAGAAAAAAAAAGCAAAGCGCTCCTAGGTATAACAAGAGAGAAATCTGCATGTCAAAAGGGGCTTTAGTAAGAACGTAGGTGTAACGCTTGTTGTGTCATAAAAGTGGACAACAGAGCTGGAACTGTTTATTATGAAATCAGTAACAACCTGTGTTCTCTGAAAAAAAAGGTGTAAAAAGGGCCTAGCGGGAAGAAAAAACATGTAGTATAGTTTACAAAGAGACGAAACAAGCAATATCATTCATAAAAGGAAAAAGCAGGAACCGGATTTAAATGAGATGGCCCTGGGGGATAGCCAAGAACACCGCGATGAACGGGAGTGTTCCAAGGATAGTAAGCCCAAGACCTTGAAGCAAAATGATATCCTGGAGGCGGCGGACTTGGTTGTCTTCAACGGGGACAGTCTGGTTATAATGGTTAGCGAGAAGAAAATTTAGATATAGATGGGTGAAAACTTACATCTCCAAACACTCGGCGAAGCCAGGCCTTTTTCCTGTCACGTTGCATCCACGGAGCATCATCCCAGCTATCTGGAAGAGCTTCGTCGAAGCTGCTAGAAGCCATGCTCTTATCGTCTTCGATATCGTCGTGCTTGATTTCCCAAGGCTCAAGGAGGCGGCGATGACCCATAGCCATAAGAACGAGACATATTCCTTTCCAAGCACAGATAAGAATGATAACACCAATAGACCAGAGGAGAGCGCCGAATAGTCGCCATGCTCGAGGAGCCGAACTGAGTGTGAGGAAAAGGCTGAGGAGGATGGCGAGGACAAGCAAACCGGAACCCAATGAGTATGCAAAGTTCATACGAGGGTTAGTACAGTTGGCAATAACCCAGCGAATGAAGTTAGGATGAGATTGGTGGCGAAGATAGTTGTCACAGTCGACTTTGAGGTTCATGACAGCGGATGGGTGGGTCGTATAGGATAAAGCTTGAATTGTAGCCTCACGGTCACGAGAAGAAATATTGAGCTCCCTGGCACCGCCAGGGGCGATGTAACGAGCGATAATACGGGAAATCTCCGCTCGGAAGGGCTGAGCCGAAACTATTTGGTGGTTACACAAATAAAATTAGCTGACTGAAGAGATTCGGCATAAACGTCAAAAATGGAATAAGCAACTTACATTCTTCGGAAACTAAAGAAGGCTTCTTGGAGTTGTAGGAAAACAAGTTGTCCTTATCATCAAAGGAACTGCCTCGAGAGACGGTACTATTAGACCTGAGAGTAGAAACTGCAGAGCCATACCCAACAACTGGAGTGCCATTTTTATTGAAAGTCCAGGCGGGAGAGCGTGCTTTCTCTTCATCACTCAAGGCCTCGAATCTCTTAGTGTAGTCTTCGTGCCAGAGGTAGAATTCAAGATGCTCAGGGGAGTGTTCAATATAGCGCAAGTAATTGAGCAGATCCGAGATTGAACATGGCTGTGTTGCAAGTCAGAAAACCATTAGTATTCGGTCGATATCTGAATTGTACTACCCTCCATTAGGTGTTTTACTTACTGAAGCTGTTTCGTTTTGCAGAATCCTATCCAAAGAGAGGCTTTGTGGGATACCGGCAGCAGTGAAATTGGCACTACAGTTGCTTTTGACACAGTTCTGGTAGTCAATCTTCTCAGAGGTCTTCAGACCCTTAGCTGGACGTTGGTAAAAGATCCAGCTGAAGCTCTGCATGACTGTGCCGGTCGTGGATTCTGCAGTTGGTTGGGAGGCCATTTTTGAAAGAGAGAAACAGATACCGTCGGCAAAGCAGAATCTATATAATATATAAAAAAATAAACGATAGTGTAGAAAGCTTGAAGGATATCTACAATTGACAGGGGTATTGGAGATGTTGGAGGCACGAGAGGATTGGTGGATGATATCAGATATCGTGATGGAGTGTAGGTAAAGGAGAAGAGAAGAGGAAGAAGGAGAAGAGATGGTTATGATTGGCTTTGATCGGACGCTCTATAGGAATGTCTATTCCACAATACAGTGCAGTGCGTAGTGGTCGGTAGTCGTGCTGGTGCCTCCTCCTTTGAAGAGCTGGTCTCGGCGTCTAAAAGTGTTGTGATGGACGTTGCGGCGTGTTGAGGTCTCGGAATACCAACACAGTCCCCAGGTCGGTTGGCTGGTAGACGCTGTTGTCAGGGCAGGCTTCCTTTCGGTCTTAGTTTCAGGTAATCAATCTTGGTCGTGTGCTCCACCAGTCCTGTTGTATTTTGTACCCATCGGAAAGGAATATCAAGAACAAAGAGAGAGTGGGAAAAAGAAGGAAACGATACTGGGCTTCTAGAGCCTATGTTTTATGCAAGATCTCCTCGCCCCCGCGAAAGGAACCGACACACTCTTGGAATCGAGTCTCAATTACCCCGGCCGAGGAGATAAAAGCCTAACTTGGAGCCAATTCACACATGGCTGTGGAACGGCAGGCCAAAAAGCAAATCTTTTTAAGTTGGGCTGTCATGAAGGTTACAGAACCTTGATTTTTTCTGGCAAGTTTATTTCGCTCGATTCATGGAAGAAAAGAAAGAAGCATTAAGGATGGTGCATTCTGGTCCACGAAAAGTTTCGTGGGCAATACCCGGCCCCGTTCTGACGCCTCCCCTCACCCCTGTTCCTAGATCGAGATCTCTTCTAAACGAGTCCCGGCAACCAGATGTGCAGCCTACTGGCTGACTGAGCAAGAAGGATGGGCATTTCACTCAGCTTCTTCTGTTGGGAGGCGCTGGGCGGGAATCTGAATCCACAGGCGGATGTCTCCGTGGATCGTCCCATGAGCAAGAGGATACATCGGAAGGAAATTTCCATGTTTCTAATGAGATCTAATAAGAACGACCTAGTCTTGTGTGACCTGAGCTTTTCATCTCTCTTCAGCTGAAGCTCGATCTTTTGCATCAAGACTAAAGCTGGGGCGGGAGTCGCTAGTTCAGTACCCACATGGAACAGTCTAGTCTCTCTCGATCTCGGAATCATCTCCACAATTCCCTAACTTGCATGCATACCGTCATAAATGGATCCCAGGACCTCTATAATTGGACGGAATACTCCATGGATTAGATGCAACGGAACATGTTCCCCAACCAGCTCAAGTATTTTCGAAATTTATTTCCCCAACTAAAAGAGAATAGTAGAAACGGCAGCCTCGAAAAGGTTGTATCTCTGCGTCTGCACTATCATTTTCTGCGGCGACCAATTTTGTCAATCATTTCTCATTTTATTGGTATGACGCTTGGTGCCTGATGGTCGAAAAGCACGGCCCAGCAAGAGCACGGCTCGGATATTCTCGAAAATTTTACCCTGTCCAACGTATCACGGGGGACGTGTTTGGTTTCTCATAGGTGGTGTCAATGTTCATTTGTATGTAAGTTGGTCCAACTTAACCAGGCTCGTCGTGAAATTACTCTTCCACAAGTACACCCATTTTGTCCCAACAGTCCCAGCGTTCGACAAGGATCCAACAGGTTTTGTGCTCCCGCTGTCACCATCACCAACTCTTGTGCACGACTTCTGCATATCTGCACTGTCCTGGTCACGACCTCAGATTAATCCGAATCTAAGCGAACATCTAAAACAGTCGGCGAGCACCACATTTCTTCATCCTGAACTAAAAAATCAATTCTCGAATATGTACCTCCACGACTTTTACAGTGGCGTTTGGCCGCTGGTGACAAGCCCTATCTATCCATGACGCCATAGTAATAAGCCCCGAAAGGTTAAACGTTTGAAGTCAGAAACTAAGAGAATTTTGGCTTGGCCTAAGTGGCTTTGACAACGATTTCGGCCTGTACAGGGATGTCACAAACTTGTCAGCAACGGAACTTAAATCCAACAAAACCCAACTCCTAAGTTGTATCACTAAAGTATTCAAAGAAGGTTGGAACAATTTAAACTACCATGCTTTAACAACAGAGACGGCCTCGGCATTTTTAGTAACCCACTGATCTGGATGGAATGTTCCATGTTGGAAATCTGATCCTGGCATCAGTGAACTTGCTACCTGCGAGCTACCTAAGTTAGTCAGGGGCCAAACATCGGGACCAGGCTTATGCAAATCGATAGCCATCAACGGCTCGTGTATCTATGTCTTGATCCTAGTGCCCCGTAGATCCTTCGACGGTATGAGAGTGGATTAAATTCTTGGTCTCGCTTACTTACATAATATGCGGGCTGAGTATGCCGTGGTATGTTCCGTCGCACAGATTGCGACTTTGAAACTACACACATATTGGCAGGGCTACGAATCTATGGGATAAGGGTGTGACAAAGGGTTCAAATTGATCTTAATAATAATTATAGGCAAAAGAAACAAGGGACCATAAGCCTCTAGTCTAGTTGGCCACATCCATGGCCTAGCATTCGTCGAAGTATAGCGTTCGTGTCATTTGGATCCTCTTGTGGTTCTTCGCCATGGAAGATCCACCATCCTGCCAATGGCTGAATGACTGAACACACCGGGCCTTCATATTTTTTCCCTTCTGCCTTCAATTGGAGGTTTGCTTGTTCCCATTTCTCATCCCGCTCGACTGTTGGCCTTGACTCAATTGCGACCATTCCAGCTATCATCACAGTGTCTAACTTTTCTCCGTTATCATTAAGTTCGACTGGGACGTGAGCGTAACCTCCAGTCACATCGTGATCTTCGAGAAGACCGTAAACTTCCCCATCTAACTTAAGGGTTTCCACCTGCTGGCCCCAGCTCTTGCGATTAGTATGGTATTGCATGGCTCCTTTATCAGACCAAAGACAAAATGCGGTTATCCAACCACCAAGGTATCGTGGACCACTTCCACCCCCATGTCGGGTAACCACCGTTTGCCAGAACTCCTTCAAGTCTGGTGACTCTGGGTTCTCAAAGCACAATACGAAACGTTTCAAAATTGGACGAAGTAACTTGGCGAAAAACGTGGGTTCTTCTCCAAAAGCCTCGAATTTGTCGATCTTCTGCAAGAGAGCTTCCCAATCGGACTTCTCCCCGAGCATTGTGACACCGGGAAGGCCGCAGGCAAGTTGAAACCCATAAGCGAAATAGCTCTGGAGGGTTGCCATCATGAGGACCGATGCAACAATCTTGTCATTTTCTTCAGTAGTGGTAAAATCCGGAATTAACCATGTGCGAAGGTCAGGATCAACAACGTTTTGCTCGATCAATTCCCCCATTCGAACAGCTAGAGCACCGAAATTTACGGTATATCGGCTTCCCGCAGTAGTAACCGTGAGTTTCTTCTTCCCCTCGTGGGCTACGAAGTGGGAACGGAGCTCCTCAGCGTTTTTGTTGACATAAAGGGAGAATTGTGTCAAAATTGTGATCCATACATCATCTGGGCGTATGACGAGGTGGTGGTGGTGGTTATACGCGTTCATAGCAGCGTAGACGAAAGAACTAGACGACGGGTGGATCTTCCGGGAGTCCATGAGTTCCTGGTTGAACGTCGATTGAAAGACTTCCTTGCATATGTATGGAACCCCCTTCTGGAGAGGGACCCGGAGGATGTCGGCATGGTCTTTTGCTCTCGAGTCGCCATATTTGTAATCTTCTGGTTTAACACCGGAAGGGTAAAGTGTGACAGGCATTTTGAAGTCTTGTTATGGTAATAAGGAGAATGCTTGATCTTTCAATCTGTTATGATTGTGTATAGTCCAGGAGGAAGCCGTATGCTGATGCCCGGAATTTGTCGACCTGTATAACACGAGGTATTTATAGGCCTTTTGCAATATCAGGGAAGAGTGGCAATTGGATTATCTCAAGGCTGATCGATCGAACATCTTATCGATATCGACAAGTTTGCTCGTCAAACAGGTTAGAAGAGGGTTGATCCTGGGAGAGGGCTGGATCCTGCTACCTGCCAACCTCAGGCTAGCTGGTCTGGGTTGGTGGTATATGAACATCGTGCTGGTTTCGGACAATGCTATGACTTCATTTGCATACCTTCCGTTCAGATATGTACCCAAGTATGGATGCATCCCGCGAAGGACGCGGCAATGGCTTCCCCGCACCTCTCTAGCTGCAGATCAGCTGGTTCAGCCGCATGTGGGCAGCTAGTGCAACGCAGAAGGGCGTGGCATTTTGGATGGAAGGTCTATACCCTGCTGGAACTTGTGTAA
Source organism: Orbilia oligospora ATCC 24927 (assembly GCF_000225545.1). Taxonomy (NCBI): domain Eukaryota; kingdom Fungi; phylum Ascomycota; class Orbiliomycetes; order Orbiliales; family Orbiliaceae; genus Orbilia; species Orbilia oligospora. Next base: position 1,215,102 of record NW_011645600.1, on the reverse strand, counting down.
CCATCCGCGCCCAAACTGTCGGCACCAGTTTAAAGGTTTACGTTTTTCCGAGTTATCCATTTGTACTTAAACTTAAATTAAAAGGATAAAGATACTAAGCTAGTAACAAGTTATGCTCAAGTATAGTAGGGGGAATGGAGGGCTTTTGGGACGGAAATTTTATCTCAAAGCGGCTTTTGGAGCAGTCAAGATGTCCCGAACGTTGTATAAGGCTCCTGTAATTAATTGACTATAAAAGTCACCCCTAAGCCCTCTAGATCTAGTGAAAACGGCATAAAATACTTTCTAATGTCATAGATATGCTTAGGGTTCAGCATTAAAGTCGATTATTCTGCCAGATCTAGAATTCGCCTAGTTCCTGTTGTTGGAGTCATTACCCTTTTAAATTTTCGTCCCTTCTTTTCTCTCTAAGGGCAGAAACTCCAATTTAGGCTCGTCTTCTGGAGCGGTTAAAGATACCTTAACTTAAGCGCTGTCTGTATAAGATATCTAAAATCCAAACTATTCCCGAATATAGTTGGATCCCACTATTCCATACTCTGGCTCCGAGACTAATACTCTATATGGGAATTAGTAGACTATTGTACCCCAATGTTGCTCAAATCGAAGCCCCTTCTATATAAATCTAGCTTATGTTGCGTTGCTGTTGGAGTAAATACCATTAGAGTCGTGTTGAGTCTCATGGACTCGCCTCGAGGCCCGCGGCCTAATATTAGCTAACGGTCTTCAATCCTGCTAAAATCGGTGACAAATCACTTACGTGTTCAACTATCGGATGTTAATGACGCTCGATTCCTTGCATCCGGGATGGCATGGCCCTTGGCAGTACCCCGAAACAAGACATCGAGAAGACATCTTCGATTCCTTGGCTCCGAGTATTGAACCTTCTGATCAATCTGATAAGATAAATTTGCTCAATCTCGGTTCATCGGTCCAATCACTTCCCATCGGTCTCGCTAACGGAAACAAATGTCCAAATTTCTACCGTCGGTTTGGTGGTTTGATGTGGGTCACAAATCTCTGACTGGACCAAGAAACATCCGCTAAACCCTCCGGAGGACAGTTGTCAGGTTTCTACCGCTAAAAGGCCCGTCAAGCTGCATGAGAGGCTCTTCTCGTTCGTTTAAATATTCCCTGAATGAAATAGCGTTTGGCATCGAGAAGTACTCTGTACATGGCAGTTCGACTAATGCATGTTCAGGGACTGAGTGGAAATCTATACCGGCCTTGAATATAGCGAAATCTCTCCTGTCAATGCTACCCTATTAGGTTTTCTATACGAACGCAAAAAATCGTATTTTCTTCGCCAGCTATCTGTTATTCGGGAGATGAAATCCTAGCCTTGTCGAAATGCCATCTCGTACGATCGCACCTGGGCGTGATTTTTTATGCAATGCACCCTTTTTTGCCTGTCTTAACGTTAACTAACATACTGTGAAGCATATATGCAACGAAAATGCGTTTATTAAGCTTCGGGTCTTGTTATCCGTATAATCGGAGAGTATTTTGCACCGGTGGCGCAAAAGAAGCTCAAATCCTTCCGGGGGGTTTTTTTTTTTTTTTCAAATACCCCGTACTGCATATCCTTTACCGATGGACTAATCTTCCATGCAGCCGGAGGGGAAATACATAATGGGGCCAGGCAAGAAGGTGGCTCGAATCTGATACCATCGTCTATTTATTTCTTGGCTATGCCCAAGCCATTACGACCTGGGAAAAGGCCTTCCGACATTCGAAATAAATTTCCAAGTTCTACAAAAACACTATTGATTCTTCAAGTTTTTTTTTCTCGATTTTCAATTTCTGCGACTATTGGTCAAGTCCCCTCATCGACTCTTAACTTGCGACCGAAATATCGTCTCGGCCCATTTTTAGGCCGTTTTACCGTTTCTTGGCCATGCAGCCTTCGACAAACGCCTCGTTAGAGGCAGGGAGCAACACGGATATCTCGTCGAAGAAGATAGAGGCAGGAATGGCGACTCCGCAGACCATCGATGCCAGCACTGAAGCACAGATTACAGAATCCGAACCATCAGCGCCAGTTCCACTGCTCAGTGATGCCAGATTGTACATTATTGGTCTTGGGTATGTTTTTGTCATTGTTCTCCCCTGAAACCCCCCAAAATTACCACAACTTGTTAAAAGGCCAGAGTTGACTGAAACCTGGAAATTGGAATAGAATATGGATCGCCCTCTTCCTCGCGGCGTTTGAAACCACTGTTGTGGCCACTAGTTTGGTTGATATTACAAGTGAATTTCAAGATTTCAATCGAGCCAGTTGGATAGTTGTCGTCTATCTTTTAACATACAATGGCTTCCTCCTATTATCTTCGAAATTATGCGACATCTTGGGGATTAAGTCGATGTTCCTTGGGGCGATTTTCATTTTTGGGGTCTTCTCGATAGCCTGTGGAGCAGCTCAGAATATGACACAACTGTGAGTACTTCTCCATAGAAACCCTATAACTGTCCTGAACTAACCGTCAATGTTTCTAGGATTATCTTCCGAGCCTTCCAGGGCATCGGTGGAGGCGGGATATACTGTATCTCTTTCATTCTCATGTTGTCCATCATCACCAAGGAGAAGTTGGGAACATTTTCTGGCGGTATTTCCAGCGTCTTCGCTATTGCCAGTATCTGTGGGCCATTGCTAGGGGGTGTCATTACCGAAAAGTCCACATGGAGATGGATCTTCTATCTCAAGTAAGTTCTTTCCCATGATTAACAATGGTAAACTAGAGAAGGGGGTATCTTACAATGTCGGCTTTCTAGTGGACCCGGTGTCGTCGTAGCCTTCGCTATTTTATACTTCGCTATCCCCGACATCAATCAAGTCAAGATGAACCGACAAACTCTGAGCCGAATTGACTTTGGAGGCGGGTTCTTGTCGGTCGCCTGGTCAATCCTTCTTGTCTACGCCCTCCAAGAGGGTGGAGCCGAGTACCCTTGGAGCCACTCAGTCATCCTTGGAACTCTCATTAGTGGTATTGTCGGTTTGTTCATCTTTGCTGGGTACGAATGGTACATCGCAAGGAAGTCGAGTGTCATAGAGCCAATCTTCCCCCTGAGACTACTCAAATCGCCCGCCTTTACGTACCTCGTATTGTAAGTTTGATAATTCTAATACTTCAATCCCAAAATCGCGCGGATACTAACGATGAGCCCCTTTAAAATTTTAGAACAACATTTTGCATCGGTGTTCCGATCTATGTCACAATTATCGTTATTCCACAAAGATACCAAATCGTCAACGGCGTGTCACCAATTCGGTCGGGCGTTCTACTTCTCCCTATGCTAGTCGTATCCCCTGTTATGTCTCTCATTCCAGGCCTTGCACTGAAAACATACTGGAGATACGTCCCATACGGGTTTGCCGTCGGCGGCATTCTCTCTGTTGCTGGGTCAGCTGGACTCGGTGTCTTAGGGTACAGCGATAAAATCGAAGCGAAGACTTACGGTTTCCTAGTCCTTCTAGGTGCCGGTATGGGTCTTGTCATGCCAATTGGTGTGATGTTGGTCAAATTCATATGCGATCCTAAAGACGAAGCTGTCGCTCTTGGAGCACAGAATATGACCCGTGTCCTTGGCGGGCTAGTCGGTTTGGCCATCGGTACTGCGATACTTCACCAAAAAGTCGAACATGGGCTGCCCGGCGTTCTATCCCCGGAACAGTTACATGCACTATTGAAATCCCCGCAGGTCCTAGCTACACTACAGCCAGACCAGCTCATTGCGGTTAGAAAAGTCTATGCTGCTTCGTACGACCTGCAGTTCAACATGGCAACCGGGTTCGCGGCTCTTGGAACAGTCTTCTCAATCTTGACGACATACTATATCTTACAGGTTATGAAGACTATTGACGCGGAAGACTTCTTCAGCACTCTTGGATTGAAGAAGGGGGTAGACCAGAATAAGACTGAAAGCGAAAAGAAGGCGGAAGACGCGTGATTATTTGCCGGCCAATGGCCGTAGTATACCAAAATAGTTTTGCATTTTTTGGATGGGACTTTTACCAGCATGGTTTATTATGACGCCTCGGAGTTTTGGATTTTGGCAAAGCGATCTTTAAATTGTACCAGCATTTCGGGTTGATTTCATAAATTTGTTTATTCGCATTGTAGCAGTAGATCTCCACTAATCTTCAATTCGGTGTATTATACTCTATATCATATATATATCTCTGCTCCCTAGTAACCCTTCCGTCATATGGTTAGGATTCTATGAAGGCCATACCAAGAGCGAAGAACAAGCTTTTTTTCGATTTCCCATCTAGTAATTTTCGCATTACATTAGCATTAATATACCTCACAAATACAGGGAGCAAGCTGGAGAGATTCGGGTTGATGTGCACCGGAATCGACATGGAACTGCGGTAGAATAAATAATGTTAATAGCAGACACAGGAATTCAATCGTCAAATTTAGTTTCTATTACAAGGGCAATCCTCGACCCTTGCTCTATACATGCTTCAATCATTTGTTGGTATTTGGGCAAATTCTACACCTGGCCGTTCCCATTACCATGTTGTAGGTGGAGCTTCGTTCCATTGCTGGAATCGTGATAGTGGTAATACGTACCGAATCCCAACCTCCAATATTTACAGCCTTAAAACTCGATTTTAAAATCATATTAAAGCCGTCTTCAATTATGAAAATACGTATTGGTTGCCAAGATAAAATTGGCACTAGCTTCAAGGCATCCGTATATCCGAGCTCAGTACCCGCGTGGCTAAATGCTACGGCAAAATATCGAATCCAACACTACGATCTTCCTGCCGATGCGACGACTTTTACACCATCCCCGCAGACTCTCGTACCCCAGACCCGGAAGAACTCCAAAGAAGCTCGGATGCATATCTGCCATTACCCTCGTCCATGCTAAAAGGAGCTTGGGAATCTTGACTTTTTCCTTGAAGATCCACCAAACCCATGATCTGCTGTTCGCAACTGTATTATGACGCTTTCCTTCATCGAGGAAGTGAAGCAGTTAAAACAATTTAATTTAGCCAATCACGTTGATGAATCCCGAACGCCACGCTCTTAACTTCAACGCCATAACGGGATCCACTAATCATGCCTAAATATTATATATCCGGTAGTAACTTCATCCGCGAGCATTCGAACAGGGCTTCGGCTGAATTGGTCAACTGGAAATATCCAAGCTTTTTGTGTATTGAACCTTTGACCATGGAGACAATATGGTTAATGGCGGCGATCCTATATAAACCCCAGGTATCCCTTTTTCTCTACGTGGAAGTTTTACTGGAACTTCAGGGACCCCAAGTTTTCTAGAAACGTTCTTTTCCCCAGAAAAACTCCGATAAGCCTTTACCTATCCTTATCAATTTGATATCTGGCTAGTCTCAGATCTAGATTTCTAGAACCTCAAGATGTTGTACAAATCGCTTTTGACGCTGACATTGGCGACGACGTCCACATTGGCTAGCAGTTTGAGAAGGGATATTCATAAGGGTTTTGGGAATGTGGATACTTTGGTTGTGTTTGGAGACTCTTACACTGATGAGGGGCGATTGGGATACATGCAAGGTAATGGTGGAGCGCTTCCACCTGACAACTTTGTACCGTCGCAGGTATGTTGAATCTTTGGTCAAGTTCTGGGGAAATAATATCCGGAAAATGGATATTAACACTGTAATTCAATATAGGGCTCAATCAATGGCGCCTCTAGCGGTGGAAAAATCTGGGCGAGAATCGCTTCTGATTTAACTGGCCATTCCTTAATCAACTATGCTGTCTCCGGCGCTGTCTGCTCAAACGATCTGACACCAAGATGGCTGTAAGTTAAATATTCGCATGTCAGTTCGATTATTCTTCGAAAACAAGATTTCTGACATGAAACTATCACGTACAGCGACGGTATCAACGGAAACTTCCCGGCAGTCAAAGAATACGAAGTCCCACAGTTCAAGAAGGAGCACACAATCACAAGATACAAAGGCCCCGGAAACTTGAACCCTGACAAGGCTGTATTCGCTATCTGGATTGGAACCAATGATCTTGGAAGCGGTGCATTACTCACCGATGAGCATCTCGCCGGCGTCACTCTCCCCGATTACACAGACTGTGTCGCAGAACAAATTAGGGATCTGTACAACTATGGTGCAAGGAAATTCATAATCTTGAACGTAGCTCCGTTGGAGAGAGCCCCTCATTATACACAAAACGGGCCAAACGTAAGTTTCACGTCAGATCTGTCTATATATACCTCTTTTCGTTAAGAAATATATCTGAAACTAACTTTAAAAATCAGCACTACTGGCACGAACGCGACTCATTCCTTGAAGGAAACGCCACCGCTATCTCCCAAAAGATGGGAACCCACGTCCGTTCCGCCAATCAAATCTTCAAGTACCAAATCCCTGCTCTCGCCGATGAGCTTCGGGGTTCAAAGGTTGCGTTGTTGGACGCATACTCCATCTTCCAGGAAATCTACGCAAACCCAAGTAAATATCTAGACTCGCCAGCCGATACGGTCGGATACGCAAGCAGATGTGATACTTGGGAGGCTTGCAATAGTTGGTCGAATACCGTCGATCCCAATCCCGATAGGTTTTTGTGGTGGGATGAGTTGCATCCTGGTGTCAAGACTTCGACGGTTGTTGCCCAAGAATTTGCGAAGGCCCTGAGGAAGGAGAGTGACTTTGCTACATACTATTTTTAGACAATTGTAGTGAGAAGTTGAGTGTACGAGTAGTCCGACAGCGAGCGATATCATAATTAATATCTGGATACCATACATACTATGCATGTGAATTCGAATGTAGTAGTTACATGCAGCGTGCCTAACTCATCGTCGGGACCTGATCCTGTCTGTGCCACGAACTACGTTGCAATTTTCGACACAAAAGAGTTGGGGGAACACAAATCTACGGAATGGGAAGTTTGTGCATGAAATCCGTAGGCTGATCCTGATTGAAAGTCGATGGGACAGCGCGACTCCGCAAGGTTGGTCAACTTGGATATTACGTTCGAAAGACGAGTCTCTATTGGCCGGTTTGGACTTTCAAAATAATGGCAATATAATCAGCACAAGGGAAATATTAAAATATCGAACGCGTCATGCCAGATCTGTGCCACAGTGTGATATAATACGAAAAATGGTCAACAGGTGAAGAGAACCTGCGAGGCGCAAAGTTATAGCAACCACCACAGCATAAAATACCTGAAATCCCCCCCTCCTCTGTCAGCTCTTCTGCCCATATCTCTAGATCTTAAAAGTTTGGAAATTTCTAATCTGAGAGTCAAATCTAACTCGATTAGACTCTGTTTTTATTCTAAAACTACTTTGAATCTTCAATATAAATACCACGAAGAGATAGTTTCGAGATTCTATTTCATTTTCAATCAAAACCTCAAAATTGATTCGACATCGGCGGTGCCCTGATATCTGATAAATATTCTCTCATAATGCAGCATGAATTTTCGGTGAAAGCCTATGATGGAGCGAATACCCAAAAGCGTCGATGGGCTCCTAAAGCCTCTTGGGACCGTATAAAAACTTTCGTTCTCGACGAAGTCACCAAAGGGAAAACACAGAAAAATATAATTGAGGATCTTGAGGGACAGGGCATATCTATCGAGTAGGTTCCTTGGAAGAGTTATACTTTTAATACATTTCCAAATTAGCGAGTTCAGATCTGGCGTTCTGTAGCGGACTTTTGGTGAAGCTAACGATTTGAATTCCCTAGATCTTATCAGTTAAAGCGACTACTAAAGGAATGGGGCATAAGTGATCGGAATATCCGCCAGAAGAATCGAAAATATATTTTCGAAACAGAGAAGCGCCTTAAGGAGCAAGGAAAATGTGTTAGGACATGGCGATTTAAAGATAACCGCCAGCCGGTTAAGCAATCGCAGCTAGCGGCGATTAGGAGAAGCACCGGAAAGGAGTTTCAAGGTGGGGATCTCTATATCATCAACCCTTTTGAAATACATAGTTATACTCTCGGATGATGCTGCATGGGAGACAATGCTTGAGATATCCTTCGTAAATCAGAAATTCTGATAAAAAATAAAATGTCTAATACATCAAAAAAATGATTTTACATATAGATGTTAAAGCAAGCCCAGGCGCTCTGATTGTTTCGCCCGCAGAATTGATGGAGGAAAATTATCCTGCCGGGATGTCCCAGATAGGGTTTCCGAGTAACGACCATGTCCGCGAAAGCATCTCGGAAGCTCAACTTGAACATGACGAAGTCTCTCAAGATACACATATGGAACCAGTTATATATGTATCGAACATGGAGACTGTCGAGCCGGCGACTACAGAGCAATCACCGGCCTCTTCAGACGACGAGATTGAGTTTTCAGAAGGTTTCGTCTCTGAGCCGATGCCCACCAACCCTCCAATTCTTGGGATGCTAGGAATACCAACTACCTCAATATTCGAAAACGAAAGAAATACTAGTAAGGCTGAGAACAACTCTGGGATAACATTTAGCTCGCAAGCAAGCGCTGCGAGCAAAACTTGTGAAAGTGTCCAATCTAATCCCGAGATCCCAATCATTTTGCAGTCTCTTTGTGAAAGTTTTACTGCCTCGATCGATACGACTCAGGCTCTCGTTGCTCAAACTAGGGACTCATTGAGATCTCGAACTCTACTCAGTCTATTGACACCAGATGGTGAACCTAAAGGCTGCCTTGGTATTCCTTTTCATTCTCCATTTGAAGAGCATGTTCTCACCGTGGCAATGCAGGCTGGAGAGTTCAGGGACGGAGTGGATAGCCTCCAACAGAGATTTCAGAGTCTCACTATTTCTGCCCCAGAATCAGATAGCTCGCAGCGGGGCAAAATACCAGATAACAACTATTTTACTCTTTCAAGGTGTGAAGATATTGTTCGGTACCAGATGTCATTGGATTTGGCACCCTGTGAAAATCTTCCGGTCGATTATAATATGGCGTTTTGGATGTCAGGGGGACCGTCACAAATTCTAGGGAACATCGAAAGCAATTTAAGGCTATCATTCGTAGACGAGATCTTACAAGAGTTTTACACTGTTATTGAACCGATGTGGAATGCCATCTGCTCGCCAGCCGCAACAATGCAAAACTTGAAAGGACAGTATACATTTCGTGGTTTTCATAGGCAGCAGTTTCGCGAAAGAGTAGTCAAGCTACCCCAACTTCTGCAAACCTAGAGCCTGACTTCCTGGTCAACGTTCTCGACACTCCAACTTTTCCACGAATTTTGCATTCTGTGGTATGGCAAGTCTTACTGGGAGAGACCGATACTTCGAGATATCCTAAAGTTTTTGATCGGAGTATTATCGACGTTCAAACCATCTAAGGGACTTCTCACCTGCCTGGTAAACTTAATCACAGGACTTCATCACGCGCACCCTGAGGATCAAATGGTTGCCCTCAACGCCGCTAAATATATCTTTGACAAAGCGCGTAAGACCTTGGGAGATTATGAAATCTTTATAATTTGGGTCGCCGCAAAGATACAACTCCTCCTTCGAGGAATGAATCGTCAAGAGGAAGCACAGAATTTTGGGAAATACATTACGCATTTCCTTAAAAAGCCTTCCCAATCTGACTTAAGAGTCGATTTTGCCGAGTTGAACTTGGTCTTAGGTGCCGAAATCATAGATTTCCAAATACAGCAGAAAGCCTTCCCCCAGGCTGCAAATTACGCCCAACTTTTGGATTCCAAGCACATCTTAGGCGCACCCGAGGATGATTTCCATTGTCTCGAGAGTCTAGCGGGCCATTGTAACCGCGGGAACTTCGACTGCCTTAAAGCTCGGGCGTTCTCGGAAATCGAAGACTATGCTAGCGCGCTAACCGAACTCCAAAAATCGATGCGAAGACTAGAGACTCGTGGAGCGCCCTACCGGTCTTGTAATATATGGGTAATACGTGATTTTACTCAGCTGACGGCAGAATTCTTGACAAAAAGGGGTCTAGTCTTGTATGGTCAGCTTATATTGAAACAACTGTCCCAAGCGCTGGAGGATCAAGGTTTTTCGAATGATCATCCCGTATACAAGGGTGTCTTAGCTGCTGAGCTAGCCGTGGACTTCCAGATGTCTCTTGACGAAGAAGATTGGGCGATACCAATGATTGTATCTCAGGGTCTCGAACCCTCACTATATACTTTGAATTAAGCAAATTTACGCTTAAAATCAGGGTTAGTGATGTGCCGAAACCGTGGAGGAATCATCACGAAGTATGTACCAGGAGGGCAAGCGCATGGTTCTTAGGACTATTATTTTAGTGTAGTACTACAATATTCCAACGCCATGGCTCTCTCTCATTATATTAAAATCAAATTGCTCCAAGCCTGACACTCCCTCGGTACCGTCCCATCTCCCACCGCATAAAGTCTAACCTGTGCCCTTAGCTCCTTCCCCATGACCATCACACATCCAAACATCGTATTCCTATCTGTTCCCGTGATCTCCGTGTCAATATTAATGTATCCATTCTCCAAATTCAAAGCCACATATAAGAGTACACTGCCTTCATCGCTATTGATGTCGTTCAAAGTCTTTAAGCTGATACTATAGTCTGTGATTGCAGAGATACCGATTGGGACCGCGATCGACATGTAGTATTTTTCGCCATCAGGACCGTTGGTATATACTCTATAAGTCTCCATGTTTGGACGGTACTCTGTTATGAAGAAGGTAGCGTTGGTAGAGGGTAGAAGGAGGCATAATGCTGGGTCTAGAGTATCGCCGGCCCAGGAGAGATACCATCGATTATATGTACCCGAGTCCACCGTGAGGCGGCCAGCACCTGGGTAGGATATTTGGGTTGTATTAAGGACGGTTGTGGTTGAAGCCGCCAAAAGGACCTTAGTTTCGGTTTTTGTTGGAGCATCGGTCAGAGGTAGGGTCATGGTTTTGCCTTTGTTTGTTTTGGTTATGGTTGTAGGCTCAGAAGGTGCGACAATTTGTGAACACGCCTCACTAATGTCAATTTCGCAGAATGAAGCTAGTTGTGGAGGTGTTTTCTCCGGAGAATCTATTGGATAATCAATATCCGCATTGGTATTCGATCCAATCTCAACCTTTGTCAGTGCATCATCATCGTCCTCCTTTCCATAGACACCATCATAGGAACTCTTGTTCACCACCAAATAAGTGACTCCTGAAACAGTTTTCTCTTCGGTACTCTGCACATGCCGCTTTTCTGGCTGGTCACCGGCATTGTAGACCGTGGAAAAGGCGACGGTAGCTGTTTCTGTGTAATATGTCGAAGTTTCGACTTCCGTTTCCTCATCCCCTGTGATATTAACAGTCACAATGAGAGTGGATCCGGCCTTGGTCTTAACAACCGTAGCTGGACTTTTGTATCCGAGTAGGTTTGAACAGTAATTTCTGAGGTCCAACTGAGCTATAATCTGCACTATTTTCCACACTTGCGTTGGGTTTGGCGTCTTTGGACATTTTGTTAGTCTGCTTTTCGAAAGGGGAAGGGATGAGCTGTCGTTGGAGGTATCTTCATTATTAGAGCTTATTGTAAGGGCCTTAGAGGTTTCTTCATCATCTGGGCTAGTAATTAATGAATTAGAAGAGGTACTGGAAGGGGAAGATACTATGGCTTGAGGAATTGTAGTGGTGGGAGTTGCTGTCAGCCCGCTAGGCGGTATTACGCTATTCGTGGTGACTATCGTTGACGTGAGAAAATTTTGAAGAAGTGAAGTACTTGGATTTTGCTTAGAAAGTTTGATGTGGCTGAACCCTTCTGGAAATGCCGCTTTTGTCGGCCCCATAAACAACCAAGATACCGAATCCACATCAGTAGACACGTACCAATCAAACCGACTATTATTTTGGCCCTGTTCGAAGAACTCGAGAAAACCATCTTTTATACTAAATCTCGAAGTTAAATCATCAAAAGATATATTTGTTTTGGGGCCGTGAATCACTTTATAATATTCACTCGCTTCGTCGCGTTTGTGTCGCGTTTGGTTTTGATCGACAATTCGTAGGAATACAATGTCATTTGGATCATCTCCGCTGGTAAGATATCCATGATGATGCAAAATAAACATTGGAGGAACTGCTCGCTCGGGGTCTGGTATGACTGGTCCGATTATTATCGTGCCCTCCGGGCCAAATTGCACGAAATGGTCCGATCCCGCACTTTCAAGCATAAACGGTGAATGATGGTTTATAGTTGTGTGGGTGTCTGAAAGAGAGCTAGAGGGGATATTATTATCCGAAGAAGAAGAATCTAAATCGATTTCTTCACCAATACTTTCTGTTGTTGTAATAGTAGTAGTCGGACCATCGCTAGAAGTAGTGTCAGGAGCCGTAGAGGCTGACTGAGCGACCGATCCCTGGCTCGTCAGGACTCTGTTCTTCGTGTTGACCGCATTAAGTTTTGTACTAAAACTATTGTTGTCTAAGGTTTCAGATTCACCTATAGCGCTGTTCTTCGTCGCCGTAGTCGTCGTCGTAGTGGCACCATAGAAAGATGTTGATGTCGTTGTAACCTGATTATCGGAGAGTATTAATGCCGCCGTACTATTAGAGGTGGATAGGAAGAATAATTGTGAGCTTGAACGTGAATTGGATGCCCGTAGTACTTCGTGGCACAAAGGGAGCCCAAGGGAAGAGCATTGGGCTTCGTCCGTAACATAGACAGTCACAACAGGGTGCACTGTCTCATATATAAGCGTGGACTTCGTGACATATTTTGTTTTCGGTGCTAGCGCTAGACCGAGCGATATAAAATATATGATGAAGAGCGCTAAGATAAGGAGAGCCGACATGATGCATGGTTAGAAGCTAGAAGAAGCCCCGGCTATTAGAACAGGCGATTCGAGCGTCTTCCTGTTCAAAGAAATTTAAGGAGTCTTGATGTCATGAATATGTTTTTGGGCAGCAATAAGACTTCATATTTGACTAGCCTCGAGACCAGGCGCAGAATATTTGACCCAATCTCCTGTACAGAATCAGTATCATATTTGCATGTTTTTGTGGAATTTTAAGACATGTGGCCCAGGATGCCATGTGTTAGATCATGTAGAGCTTGACCAGTTGGAATGTGTTGTTGAGTAAAATACAACAGTCTCGAAGTGGCTTAGCCTTCCCGATTAGGACGTCGGCGACCACGGATGGCTTTGCCTGGCTTAGCTTAGGGCTAACGTTCCTTGAGGATTCAGTTTCCCACCGTTGGCGTTCAAGCTTTTCGTGGCCATGACATGATCGAGATGAAATGACTCTGTGAATCGATGGTGGACTCCATATGCTATCTGGGCAGGTTTGCAGAAATTGTGGTCAATGCAACTGCGGTCATTGTCCGGTCTTGGCTGATGCCATGTTCGTCAGCCTTGCAGCGTGAACGGAATGTCAACATCCCGCAAGTCGTGTCAAAACCAAGGAATCCAAGCTTTTGCTGGGCTTCTTGGTGCACGGGAACCAGCTCAGTTCCGACGGGATTGGCGACTTGCGAAAAGACCCTGAAATGTTAAGTTATGCGAACGTTCTGTTTTCCTTTTGAATGTTGAATCATCGAAATCCCAATATGAGATATACCAAGCGCCTCTCACAATTGTCGACGACGGCTGCTTGCCCAGCAGCTGCTTGACACCTGGCTGGTCCCCCTTTCGAACGGCTTGTTCCAGTATCTGACGTCTGATCTTTCCTTGCTTGGCGCTGTTTGCAAGGGAACTGCGGGAAAATCTGGAACTCGTTACGGTCAAATTAAAACATCGCGTCGAACCAATTGGCGATTTGGATTGCAATTCGTGAAGTCTAGTTCAAGGTTGTGGCGTGCAGGGCTAGGCTTCTTTTAAAACCCAAGTCAGTCCCCCAAGCTCTTTGCTCCGAAGTAGGGATTTCTTTTTACCTAATACTCGAACTTATCGAAGAAGAAGACTCAATTCCAGGACCAGCAGACCTTTTCTGCGCGTATTTAGGACATTGTTTTGTGGGATTCGGGAATACAACACCACGCTTTCCGTAGTACTGATATATCCCTGCCTTCAGACGACATCAACTTTTTGAAGGAATACTAAGCCGTTAGAACTGGATAACGCTGTTATTGTGGACGAAGGAGCGTAACGACGCCGTTTGGTGCACATTTTCATCCGATGGCTACCCCCGGCGACCTCGAAAATGGGCCTAAAGAGCCTGAAGTTACAGCCCCTACAGTTTCAACGGAGAGTGAACTCCCACTACCTGTAGCGCCTCGATCCTCTCAACACCATGACCCAGGTCTATGGAGAAATCCATTATTCCGTCGAAGAGGTCAGCATGAGACATTCGCAGGACTTACACCAGAGGAAGCCCAGGAAAAACATGAAAGGAGGTTGAGAAAAGGTGCTCAGCCTAAGCCTGCTCGGTTTAATCCCGTTAAGGCAACAAAAATCACAATTAAGAGTACCTCGACATTGAGTTCCTGGAGTAACATTTTGTTTCCGGCTATTCCTGCTGGTATTGTGATGTGGTACACTAGTAGGGATACGCATCCGCTGGCTGTATTTATTCTGAACTTCATTGCAATGGTGCCAAGTGGCAACCTTCTGGCTTTTGCAAGCGGAGAGCTACAAGCGAAACTACCAAAGGTAAGCGTTTCTGCATAGGCGCAAGCTAGATAATATGTTGTCTAATGTCTAATAATATCAATATAGACTATTGGGGCCACTCTCGAGATTTTTACAGGCGCTGTCGTCGAGCTCATTGTTTGTTTGATCCTTCTCATCGATAAGCAATACGACGTCGTCCGAGCCGCTCTCCTAGGATCTATGCTTGCCAATCTACTTCTAGTTACCGGTGCATGCTTCCTCGTGGGCGGTATTGCCTACCGCGAGCAAGATATCGCAGAATACGTAACAGAAGTATCCGGAGCTGCTTTGTTAGTTAGTGCTGTTGGAGTTATCCTCCCCAGCCAGTTCTACCAGGCAATATATACACGGGCAGACATTGGCGAACATGATGCTTCGCTTCGAGTCGTTGATGTTAGCCGTATTGTCAGTATTGGGCTCCTGATTGCATACGTCTGGTTAGTATCATACGGCCGGGTCGATTTAGGAGTGCTGAGCTAACCCTAACGTAGTTTCCTCTTTTTCCAACTCAAAACTCACAGTACCACGTTTCATCATGTTCTTGAACAGGCAGAAAAAGCAGATGCAGATGGTCACAAGGAGAGATATCGCCGAAAGCTTTCTCTTCTAGAGGCGATATTCCTTACCCTTGTCGGATTGACCTTCGTCTCATTCTGCGCCTACTTCATGGTGCAGGAGATCCCGTACATCGTGGAAACGAGGCACATTTCGGATCCTTTCATGGGTTTGATTTTGGTTCCACTCATCGAGAAGGCTGCAGAACATTTGACAGCCTTGGATGAAGCTTGGGATAGTAAGTACTTAAACTAAGATGGTGCATGATAATTATCCCACTAACAGCATTATAGGACAAATGGACCTTGCTCTATCCCATTGTCTCGGTGCAACCGTCCAAACAGCTCTTCTCGTCTCTCCCATCGTCGTTATTGTCGGATGGGCAAAAGGACTGAATATGGATCTTAACTTCGAGTACTTCATGGCATTCTCCCTTCTCCTATCCGTCCTAGTCGTCGGCAACTTTATCCGAGACAGAAAGACGAATTGGCTGGAAGGGAGTTTCTTGCTTATGGTCTACTTTATTGTTGCCGTAGCTGCTTTCTATTACCCCAATCCCGAGGGCCACGGTGCAAAAGTTGACTCTGGTGAAGGGGAATCTCACGGGGCGAGTGTGGGTGAAGAGTCGCATGGGTCTGAGACTACGAGCGCTTTACTGGAGGCGGCTACGTCTGCAACAGTAGAGCATGTCAAAAGGATTATTATGGGGTGATGACAGGTAGGCGGTAAGTGTAATTGACGGCTTTGAGGATCGCACATGGCTAGGAGAGGGCTTTGGGTGTTTTTTGGACCCACATCGGCATGCATTCAGCGCTTTGCATTTATTATTTTATTTCATCGTACACACAAGCATAGCCCTTTGATTTTATGTTTTGATCTATCACGAAAGTACTTCTTTGTAATGCCTATCCGTTTAATACTAATATAATACCGAGTTGAGAAGGGTCATCAATACAGTGTGCCGAAGCGTTTTAATATAAGACTACATAAATATAATGCAATAGTCACTTTTAGCCTATAGCTGGCTGGTCGACCAGTCTCGAAGACTGAATACTGAAGACCTGTCGAGGCCCCGCTTACCCTGCCGATTCTTGTGTAACTGGGGCCGGGCTACCGCAACACAAAAAATGCAACACAAGGTTTGCCTAATATATCCAGAGCAGCGCTAGGAGCAGCTGAGAGATCCGAATCAAGGGCTATGGTACTGATGTTATGTAGAGCGTAGAAAGTAGATATATATGGGAATAGAGTTAGAGATTCATTACCTAGCAATACATACAGGCATAGAGAGATGGCTGTTGCTGAGACTGGGCCTCCAGACCAACTGGTTCTCTGAATTGACTTGTTGCCATTGTTCTTGTTGTCATGGCTGGGAATGAGTAGACTTAGTGGATGGGGGTCTGGGGGAGAGCTGAGGGGGCAATGGTTGTGGAGGTGGAGGTGAGAAGGTGTGGGTGTTTATTTTTTCTTTATTTTTTTTGTTATTTCCGAACCGCCGTCAGTAGAGACACATGTTACTTGTCTACTGGCGGTGGTTCGGAAAACTGATAATGAAAAGTGTTTTCTGTACTCTTGAGCTTTCTATATAATTTTGTTTTCGTGATTCTGTAGACTGTAGTAACGTGAAATCTTGAAACCCTAAGTATAATTCGCAGACTTAAAGAGTAATCTATCACCACCAAACATCCAAAAGAGGCAATAAGTCTGTAGTTGGCACTATCATTCTGGTTCCCATTGGTCTATTAATTTTGATTATTTGTTGATATATACTTTAGATGCTTTACATATAACTCGAAACGAAGGAGCCTAGTGCTATCTTACTGCATACTAGCACACTTGAGATTCATCCTGACATCCTGACATCAAACCTTCAAAAGAATGGTTGTATCTCCTTTTTGCAACGATTATTATGGTCGGGCAGCGTTCCATTTTGGAAATAAGCTAGAGCATGACGGAATGCGCAGGTATTCCTAGTGAGGAAAGCCGTATGCTAGAAAAAGTCATCATATCGTTAGTTCCAAGGTCCGAGCTCTAGATCTACAAATCTAAAAAGGGATTCATGTATTTACCGCTATTTCGTCGACATAGAACATCTTTGCCCCCTTAAAGAGCTTTCTGGCCTTCTCAGAGCTATGAAATTCAAAATGTCAGTTAAAATACCCATCAGAAACCAAGTATCGGCAGACGTACTTTTCAAAAGGAGTAATAGGATCCAATAATGTTCCCGCAAACAAAATCGGAGTTTTAGTCGCACCACCAACAGGTCCATACCACTCCCACGAAGGTCGTATTTGCCACTGCGAGCACTGTATCTTGGCCCCCAATTTCGAGACACCACCGACCCTACTTGCCAATTTCCAAGCCTGTTCTTCAGCTGGAGTTATCTCTAAGCCGCGAATATCTCTCGCATCTGTACACGAAACTTGAGTAAAAGACTCTGGAATAGTCGTTACGGGAGCATAAGTCGTAAGTCCCATCTTCATCTGAAGTTCAAAAAAGGCCGCTTGTAAAGCTTCAAGGTCCCACTCTGCTGGATTAGGGACTAATATTGGCTCTGCGGCGACAAAGAAGTCCGATAGATGAGGCCAGGTTTCGTGTGCTCTGTAAATAGAGTTGAAGATGAGTAATTTTAGAGTTATGAGGATACTAGAGACCACGGGTGCGTATTCCTTCCCCTCTAGTTCGTACTTTGTTGCATTTAACCTTGAGGTGATTGTATTAAATCTATCGCGGAGATAGTGAGAATTTCTCGTCACGGGGACTTTTCCTGTACCAGAAGGGCTCCTGGCAGTGTAAAAACTACACCTTTCCGGACCGGCGTTGAAACACGAAGAGAAAAATAGTGACCATGCTTTGTCAGCGTGTGTAACAGTCGTGTTCACATCGCTATGAGAAATCCATGTTTCGGCGTCTACTACTCCGTCCAAGAGGAATCTTCCAACGTTATTGGGGTAAAGAGTTGCGAAATATTGGCCGAGAAGTGTACCGTAGCTGATACCGTAGAAGTTTACTAGGGTGGTGTCTTCGGGTTGGTTTCCTCCTCGAGCGAGAGCTTTGCCTATAGATAGCATATCCGTGGCTACGACAACGGTGTTCATATGTGGTCCTGCTTGGTTGTATTGAGAGACGTATTCTTGACAGGCGGTATTGAATTGAAATGCCGTTTGGTAAGCCTGGGGCTTCCAAGATGGTGGATCATCAGGTATTAGTATTCCATAGGAGACCTCGTCGTTATTGGGTGGAAGTTTAGTTGCACGTCGTCTGGATTTTAGTTTAGAAGGAGCCTGGAATAAAGTTGTCGCATTTTGACGTTCAGGCTCAACCGAATATGGTATAATATCACAACTTCCGTATGGAACCGAATAACCGATACCTCGAGGATCGAAGCCTAGAATATCCCATCCGGGGCCAATGATATTCGACCTGATTTGTCTGGCGGTTGGGACATCGTATACTGTTTCCGAACCTAAACCACCTGGACCACCCGGATTGATCAAAACCGAACCCTTGTATGGGACATCCTTATCCGCAGGATATTTGATGATTGGGATTATGGCGCGGAGTCCATTATTGGGTTTTTTGTAGTCTAGGGGAACGCTGAGTCTTGCGCATTCGAAAGGGATTTCGGTAGTTTCGTTACTACAGGGGTACCATTTTAGATCGACGGTTGCTGGGATCTGATAGTTGCTTCGTTAGCTTAGAGATCTTAATGGTTTTTTGTACATACTGGGGACTATATAACTGGGGCTATATGATAGACTTACATTTTCGAACAACCGCTCTCTTGGAGCTTGTCTTTTGAGGAGAAATGGATTATGGGCATGTGCATTGCCCAAATCTAGACATTCGACTCCATAGAGAAGGACCAAAGCAAGAAAGGTCTTTTGCTGCATTGCGTCGGATTATTTGATTGAAGATAACCTGACTCCCAATCACGCCGAAGTGAGATTGTAGATAGACGTCCTAAATCAAGACCCCGTAAATATAGGATTTAAAGAATATTGCCCCAAGGCTAGAACTGAGGACACACACTTATATAGGCCAATACCAAGGTCGTGATTTTATAAGATTTAAATCATCAATGGAAATTCAGGATGACCTACTTACGTAACTTCAATCCCTAGGGCTTCGTAAGTTCGCGCATGGTTATTGCGCCCTCGAATTCCTCGACAAGGCTAGGTTTTAGTATCGATACCAGCGGCTTAGATACGACCACGTCATTGGTAGCCGCAAGTTCGAATTCGCGGTAGATTGATAATAGCATTGTAGCCTAGTATTCCGAAATCTAATCAATCTTAAGATCGCGATGAGTCGGACCCCGAAATCTCGGCATCCGGGCGCGAACGTGTGGAAGGGCCATCAAATTGGGGCGAAGTCGGCCAAATCCTAGGTATTGGCTGCGAAATCGGGCTTTGATACGTAGCATGGTTGCATCAAGCGTGTGGAATGATTTTATTGTATAAATGTAACACTTTCACTCGCTAAGATTAATATTTTGTACCTTGTCGCTCAGGTCGAAGCGTCTGATTGTGGGGTCGGGAGAATGGAAGGTCCTACTGAGTATTAGTTCGCCCGAAAACCCGATCTGGAAAACTCGCAGTGGGGCTCTGCCACGGCTAGCTAGCTGCCTCTCCTGGTTCTAATCTTTCGCTAATCTTTCGCCGAGAGATAACTGGAGGTTCTTGAGGTCTTCTAGAACGAAAGGGGGGACAGATAGTTCCATTCTTCGATCCTCTGACATTTCGAAGAGAAATGTCTTCAGTCGATCGTAACGTTACTTTGCTCTCTGTTTCTGATAGCCCTCTGACGAATATTCGCGTAGTACAAGGCTTCATTGCTGTTTATTCTGCGAACAAGGTTTTTTTTTAGCAGGGTGTACCTGGAAGGATGAGGCTTAGACTCGGGTGCACCCGTACCTTTCCTCCGACGTTGGTTGGCATTAGGTAATTCACAGGAAAAGAATTTCTAGCTTGGGAGAAGGAACCCTGTTCATCGATTGTAGAATGTGCGAATACCGCCGCGTCATATTTTCTTGTGATAATTTTATCAGATAATGTGTACTTACCTAGTATATACTTGTCCCGGTGCCGCAGCGCACAGGAATGGTTAACTTTTGTTGCGACTGGTCTGGGGTTATGCCTGTTACTCGTCCATTGAGTTGCTTGATCGGGGAATATAAGAAGGCTGAATCATAAAGATTTTAACTATAATAAGGGCTCGCGGTTACCTGCTTAAAAAGAAGCTCCGAGGACGAGATATTGATGAGCCCCATTCAATTGATCAAGAGATTATGTATCAAACATCTTTTCTTACGCTCTTTCTCGAATTTTCATTACAAAATATCTAAAATTAGTCGTTACACAACAACACACGTTCCCCCGAAATACCACACAGTTAACCTGCGTGTCCAACGTCACTATTTCCCATTGTTGATCGACCTTCCTTCCTTCATTCATATTAGCAGCCTACCGAACCGAAGAGGTTTTTTTTTGTTTTTGAGATAATATTCGGGTATAACTGTGAAGTTGGGGGTGGGGATAAATAACGGGTAGATTTATAAGACGGAAGGCTTTTACAGGATGACCAGCTTACTTAGTCAAGTTTGCAAATGACGCCCTATAATATATTAATATTATTACTATTCTTCAACCCATAGGGAGTTAATAGAATCTTCGAGTTTATGAGTATGATGGTGAAAAATCAACTTGGCTTCGCGCGATAGTTTCTTGCTACTATAAAAAAAAATCAATCTTTCAACCTGTATTGGGGCTCCTTCGAGCCGCGAGATATATCCTACTACTTGGAATCATATGAATAATCATGCACGTTGCGTTTCTCTGGCTGGGATCTAGAGCTATAGAGAGCCAGTTGCAAAACGTGAAGTAAGAAATAGCGCAATTTGCCCGGTCGATCCAACTTTGGTCTCAAACAAGACCCAATACGTACCCCAGGCAGATTCAGATCTATGAACGGTTTTCCAAGATCACTTAAACGGTTCGTCCAAACTCATGTTTTGGGGCCAAATCGGCAAAAGAATCACAATTTGTTTGCACCTTAGGACTTAACTCACTTGATTTCGGCAGCTCCCCACTTTCAGCCTCAATCCTGTTGTACCTAAGTGCCGAAGGGAAAATTAAAACATTGTGACGGGTTTCATCCTGTCACAAAAGAAATTCAGTTCAATGAGAACTACGAGTATTCCACTACTATTATATTCCCCAAAATAAGAAAATACTGCGTAACAGTCGCGGTGGTTGCGAATATTGACCATCATGCATCACCGGGCGTGCAGCTTGCAGAGCGGCAGATATGCATGCCCATATTTCTACAGGGTCCAAAATCCCTTTCAGGTGTTGCAATTCGTTGTCAGCCTCTTGTGCCTATCCTGGACTGGATATGCCATGCAATGTGGCGTATCCTGCTTAAGCTTAGTGGTGCGCACGTTCGCTAGAAAATGGTGACACCACCAGCAAGGCCGAAAAAAACATTCGAATATAGACAAGTTTGGTGATATTGACATATTTAACTGGAGGAAACAATTTTGTGGACGGCTTGCATGATGAGAGCCCTGCCGGCTGCCGCCCCGGCTAGATAACGGTTTGAAAGAAATAGGGCTGCACGATATCGCTAAAGTTCAGCAAAGGATCCGGATATATCCCTCAGATTCTTCTGAATCAAAATGTAGTCGACCTGCTTGCTGGCTCAGAAAAGCTTTTGTTCTCAGTCCGAACTATCGTCCAAGGTACATATATATAATGTGATTTTTAAGAAGAATTTCGGTGCCAAAGACAAGACTGTCACTCAGAAGCATAGTTAGTCTGACTCTATAGATCTCCCGCCGCACTCGTCTATACATGAGATAGTTTCGAAAGGGAAGAGAAATATTACGTCTGCCTATCGTGCATAAGCCATGTTTTGAATTTGTGCTCGAAATATGGGAACAGGCACTCCGTCATTGCATTATAGCGAATACAAGTAATGGGACGCCACCGGGATGTATTCGGATCTGTTTTAATATTATAGAACGGAATAAAGTGCCGTTAGAATGTATAACGAGATTTTATAGATGCATTCTTGAGGCAATAAAATTTGACCAAAATCCATCCTGCAACATTTGATAAAAGTACAACTCTGTCTAGAAGTTCCGTCATCGGAATAGCACCAAGCTATAACAGGAACCCAGTATTCAAGTTCGCTAGTTGTCGTGGATCTGGTATTATCAGCCGTTAGTTTGGGTATTGGTGCTGTCCAAGGGGTGGAAGGATCCTATGCATGACATGCGAATATGGTTGTCCGTATAATCGGTTAATCGGTTTGTGGGTAACAATCTCCTAATTAACAACCTCAAACCATATTCATTGCCAAGCCATACTCTTTGTCCATCTCAGGATACAAACTGTGGGACGGGACCCATTTCGTCCGTGCCAATTGTTTAACGATCCTCCTCCGACATACCGAAATTTCCTCGGAAAAAGCAGGTTGGTATGAGAAGCGAAACACACAATACCGTGCATATGCATACCTGGATCTTTCGCTTATTGCATTTGCAGGAATTCCGGTATCAATTGGCTAGCAGTACACGGCTTTATCGATAGCCCTTATCAATTACTAACTAGCCTCTTCTAATATAATGCAGTTGTATGGGTGGGTAAGTTTAATTAAGTTTGCAAATATCAAGGGCGATAATTGGTCAGCCTCATATACCCTGGCTTACGCCCCTCTATATCAGAACTGCTCGTCAATATCACAATTCTGAGAAAGCCTTCTCGTTTTACATAATGCATATAGGGACATTGAAAAATCCAACATGAGGCCTCCACACAAACCTTCACATAGTATGAGGGTTTAGTCTCGAAGCCAGACGCCGGGTCAGCCACCAAAAAAATGAGGGTTATACAGTCTGGGAAATGCTGTAACGGCGTATTCGATGGAGCACTGTAATGCAGCGCAGCCAAGGTCGACTATAGGAAATCATATCTCAGTCTCGGCTCAGGACTATTCGTAAGTTCGTCAGTTCTTGCACTAAGAAAGTGGAGAATGCCCAGAGACCAGTATTGTTCTCTATAACTCCCTATTGGAGTTTGCCGTGTGTGGGTTAGCAATGGCTGGGAGGGATTACATTAATAGTTCCAAACTCCCGCTCTGGAGATAGGTTTTAATGTTTTGTAGCCATCCATTTTGTGTATTAAATTATACAAACCTCAATAACCATATACTAACTTGCGAAGGTATGGATAAATCGGTAGCTACCATGGAGTCGGGGTCAAGAAAAGAAGAGCACGGAGTCCCGCTGAAACCACTAAAGGGACTTAGGGCTTTTATTTTCTTAATCGGACATTCGGTTTTCTGCATCGCTCTAGCACTGGTGGTTGCTCTCGCTATAGACGGGTATCAAGCTATCGACACCTCGACCCATAGATATGTGGGTGGGAGGCTCAGATTACATGTCAGCGATGTCACAACATTCGTTTCTGTAGGCCTAGTCCTCGTCAAGTTGTTCGTCAGCTCATGGTCGGTTATTGCCATATGGGATTGTGCCTGTCAACTTAGCAAGAACAAGGAGTTCGGTGACTTTAAAATCGGTGCCCCCGGGTCAGCTAAAGAAACCGAAGCTGCCGAAGATTTCGAAATCACCAAGGTCGCTGCTACAGATCAAACGGCTGAGGTTAATGACGGTAGCAAAGCCAATACCACTGACGGCACCGTTACTGATGCTGGGGCTGAACGGGTATCATTTATGCTGTCATGGCGTGTACCTCCATGGTTCATGTTCCCCCCCAAGCTACCTAAGCAAGGCGGTAGCTGGGTTATTCTACTGGCATTACTCTTCATGCTACCCCAGCCATTCCTTGCGCCTCTACTCTCCGGCTCAATCGATTGGGCCTCATCATCCACGCTAGGAGATAAAAGCCAAAACATAAGCTCGGTTTCTCCCACTGCCAACTTCAATCTATGGTACTGGTACAATGTCGGAGGATATATTCATAACTCTCACTTGAGGCGGGCGGCAGGTTATGCGGCACTGGCCTGGGCTAATCCAGCAGCAGCCGCGAAAAACGGAACCTCAATCACCGGGAACGGATGCCGTCATGTCATGAATGATGACGGCCTGCCAGTCAACTCGACAGTATATAACGTTACAATCCCCTGCATTCGGGTACACAGCATCTCCTGGGCGGTCAGCGCTGAAGAAGTCTCATCGGCTGATGTTGAGTTGATTACTGGCGGCGAATCCAAGAGACTCAGCCAGATAAGTGAGGATCTGAGTTTATATTACACCGAGGGGGCAACGGTCGTTTTCGATGCCAATAAGACGTACAGGGTCACCGATGACACCTCGGTCCTACCTTCTTCCACCTTATTTTCTGGTACTAAATCTGTCGGCCTCTTACTCACCCGTCAAGACATAACGAGGCCTCTCTGTCGAGGTCTCCAACCCACCATTTTCGGCCCCGGAAACAGATATGACAAATATTACAATCCTCCCGACCATAATGACTTCCATCAAAACTGCTATCTTGTTGGTAAAATCGAATTTACAGCGGGGGTCACCACTAGCCGTCTCAGCAAATACATCGCCCCACGTATCATCGAAGATTCGACTCCTATCGATGAAGTCATTTTCGAGCCAGACCCATGGGTTCAAGAAGCAATCTGGCTTCTGCCTGACCTCATGACTATGCTATCCAACCTGAACTCCTCTCTGCTCCCAACATGGGATAATATAGATGGGTACACCGAAGCTTTGCTTAGGCAGGCGTACCTCGGGGCATGGGATGCTTTCCACGGCGCTTTTCAACCAGTTGGTCCTTCGGTCGTTGCTATACCCCAAGAACAGAGGATCGTTGCCAGTGTATCGTTCAAAAGAGTTTTCGGATGGCTGGCCGGATGTTTTTTGGTTCCGGTGGCCGGCATCCTATTGCTAACCGGTGGGGGGACAGTGAATTCAGATGAAGTCGGGGAAGCTTTAAATAGCATAGTATATGAGTTCTTGTCTCAGTCCGGTGGTGGATGAGGAAAGAAAGAAGCATGAATGGGAATTTATGAAAGGGTTTAGTGAGAGTTATGATTAGGTTGTTGACTGAGAATTCAACCCTATAGGTGGAGTTATATCAAGATAGGTTTTAACAGATCTTATAGCTATATAGTAACATTCTAAAATCTATTTGTCGATTTTATCAGCAGTCCTTTTTGTCTAACAAACTATTCTTTTGTTTAGAGGATAGCATTACTGTTATAAGATAGTGGCCTAAAGAGATACCGAGTCCTAATGTTGAATCCTCCGTACTATAAATGCCCAACGAGAAATCTAATGTTTTCTACTATATAATTAATAAGGCAATTCAATTCAGTCGCGGTAAGAGACTCGGGTCATTTAAATTATGGTTGTATTAAATTATTGTACGGAATACATGCAAGTTAAATTTCAAAGCAATGCAAAATCGTAGTGGGATGCAATAGGGCAAGGAGGCAGGATATTATGACTCCTTATACGTGCAAAGGCAACTTTATTATCTCTATAAGATTAACGAGGTAGAACAATATTAAGTAAAGTTAGTCAACAGCTACCGAGCAGCTATGCTGATAATAATAGCGGTGGCATAGGTTCAGTTAATATAATGCGGACGTCTAAACGTTCGAACTCGATTTTCAGAAAGTGAGAATAAGAAGAGAGAAGAAAAAGAGGAAAATAAGAAAGAAAAACTAGAAGAGGGAGACAAAGCAAAAAAGGACGAATATAAAGAAGAGAAAAAGGTAAGGAGGGAAGTGGAAAAATAGAAAAAAGGAAAAGAGGAAAAGAGGAAGAAAAGAAGAAAGGAAAAGAGGAAAAGAGAAAAAGTTAGAAAAAGAGGAAAAGTTAGAAAAAGTAGGAAAAGTATGAAAAGAGACAAGAGAGGAGGAAAGACAAAGGAAGAAAGACAAAAGAAGTAGAGCGAGAAAAGAGGAATAGAGGAAAAGAGGAAGAGAGACAAAAGGAGAATAATGGAAGGGAGAAGGAAGAAAAGGGGAAGAAAAGAAAAGAGATGAGGAAATGGAAAGAGTTTCCCTAGTCTATAAATTAAGAGCTTGGTTCGCGAGGCCCTGGACGACTGCCAGCATCTGGACGAGGTGGGTTTCTAGGTCTATCCTGAGCCAACGAACTCCCCCAACTCCGATAAGCATCTTCAATCCTCGCATCCATACTTCCAGTGGGTCCCACCACACGCATATTATGCATAATCTCCATTGTCGGGAGCTTGCCGTCTGTATCTCTCCTCCTTTCAGCAGCGGCGGCGGCGGCAAGTCTTTCAGCTCGTTTTAAATTCTCTGGTAGCAACGGCGGGAGCCTGGTACCAGTATAATCGACCGAGGGTCGATTTGGATGTGGGAAGAGGAGGTCCCTTGGTATAGGTGGTAATTGTTCTCGAGGGCGTGGGTCTGCATCAATTTGATCGGATGGAGGCGTAGTGAAGAAGCTTGTGGGTACCCCTGGTGCCGGTGCTGGGTATTGCGGATCAAATCCCATTTCTTTGGCAGGGGGTTGCTGTTGCATAGGAGGCTCTACGGCACCAATATCTCTTGTATTGGGTGAGTCTAGTGTCGTCCAAGCTGGTGGAGGACGAGGTTGAACTGGGTCAGCTCGGGCTTTCCCTTGTGCTCGCCCTGTAGCTTGCTCTTCTGGTGAACCTCTCGTCATGATTGCGAAACTTTGGTGATGTATAAAAATAGTAGTATCAACTATGAAAGTGGTTGATGCTATTCTGGTTACGGTTGTTACATTGGGGTGGAGCTGGTTGTTATTTGTAGGAAAGAACTGGTGGAAATGACTTGGAATGTACGTATGTAGATGGTTGGAGCTATTTCTGACATGATCTTAGTGTCTGAAAGGCTGATCGACGCTGCATATTGGTAGATCTACGAGGCAATCGATTGTTAACGCGACTGTGACCAGAGTAGGTATCGCGATATCATGGACTCCATGTTTTAAGTGAAGTGGGCCTTCAGACTCAATTAAAATATATTCCAGCAAAAACAGGCAACTGCCTAAGTACATAAACATGAAAAGACGCTCGCCCAGCGGTTAATATTCACTATTTCCCTCTCTGATTTAATGCTCGTGAAGCAAATTTCAGGGTCGTCGAATTCGAATGCCCTACATAAAACAAACAAAACAGCAATCTGCGTGCAATATGCTGAAAGGGTTCACTAGATTTTTTTTAGTAACCATCGCCAGCCGCTTTGCCAGCCGGACGACCTTCAGTAACTATGTCCAAGACTCTGTGATCCCCATATTGGGTGAGCTCGCCGGGGTTGTTTGAAATGGTGGCGGAACATTCAACAACAGAGATCTTTAAGGTATTGAGGCTCTGGCGTGGGATCTCCCTTCCATTCGGCTAATTTCCCCACGTGTTAGTTAACAATTGAGAACAATATAAAGTGAACTTTGGGAGGGATCAACATACGTCAGTGATACGCCAGTGCAGATGTCGTTGCAAATACGGGATAACCTCCTCGGGAATCAGGCTATTCAAGCCATTTGCTGAGTCTTCAACGTCGTCAAGAAGGGCGTTAGTGAGAGACACCTGACCCGTAACGATAGTGTGGTCCTGGGATTGAGTTTCGCAGTTGGAGCAAGCGCTTCCGTCTCCACGCTGAACACCGGCGACAAAGTTATAGATTCCACCGACACGATTCTTGTCCCACATCCAAGTTGCTGGGTCCGGGTTGAAGTCTCCAAGGAAGATGTGGACTGTGAATGGACGACCACCGAGGTCGAATCTATATTTCTAAGGTTAGCGGCTTGATACTTGGGGTTTCTTTGGTTGTTACGCAGTTTACCTCTCAAATCGGATGTTTGCATCGTATTCGTGGTAAGTAAGCGACTCTCCTGAGCCGAAACTTTGTTGGCCCAAGCTCATATCACCGAATCCACGGCTCAATTCTCCTTCTTGACCAGGTTCGTCATCAATACCACGGGTTCCAGGTTGGCCCGGCTGCTTCTTAGAACCAAGACGTTCTTGGGCCATATGAATACCGCCTCCAATAATACCACCAAATTTAGTAGCAAGAGCAGTACCACTGCTGCCAGGGTTTCCTGGAGTGTGAGTGGGCTGTTGATGCTGTTGTACAGGCTGCTGGTGGCCTTGAGCGGCTTCACGGCCTGCAGTAAGGGCTTCACCAAAGTGCAGTTTAGCAGAGGACATAAGGCCACTGAGGCCGCTTTTCTTGGGTGGTGGAGAGCTATGCTGTCCCTGTGGGGTATGGCCGCCTGGTCCTTGCTGGGGAGGCGCAAATTGCTGTTGCTGTTGCTGTTGCGGTTGTGGAGTGAATTGCTGTTGCGGCTGTGGAGTAAACTGCTGTCCGTGGGAATCACCAGTCGGTGGCGGCGAGAATGCCTGAGTTGGCGGAGGGGAGAATTGTGTCTGTGCAGGTGGTGACGTAACCGCCTGTCCGTGCTCCTGCGTAGGAGGAGGGGCGAATTGCTGCTGATGAGTCGGCGGCGGCGAGAACTGTTGCTGCTGAGTCGGCGGGGGTGGGAACTGTTGGCCCTGAGCAGTTTGAGGAGGAGGAGAGGTAAATTGCTGTCCCTGAGTGGGCAGCGTCGTTGGCGGGGTGAATGGTTGTCCTTGAGACTGGGCTTGGGCTTGGACTGTTGGTGGAGGGGCGAAGGCCTGTTGCCCGCCGGAAGGAGGGGGACCAAATTGCAACTGCTGACCGGGCCCTTGTGTTGTCGGTGGGGCCGCAAACGACCCGCCTGCAGTAGCGGAACTGCCTTGGAATGTCTGGGTGCCGGTCTGGGTGGCAGCAAAAAGGCGATTTCGTGGAACTTGAGTGTTCTGGACACGCCTTCTGACTCGCGAATACAAGTCGGTGACCTGTGCAACAACATCGTTACGATATAGCGTTGCGTTAAATTCACCAGTGGAATCTCGGTATTGAGGAAGCCATGGTTGCAATTCAGGGTACGAAGAGCCAAACCTAGTCCAATTGCGGACGTCATTGGAATTGTAGACGCTGCCTCTGTCGTCCTTATGGAATGGAGCTAGTGGAGTGTCAGCATTTTCGCGAGAACCTGCAGCAATCGACCAAGTTCCTCGTTCGTCTCGAAGTTGTGCTGATTGTGCATTAAACCAAGCATCAGGATATCGGCCGGTATCAGCGTAGATAGCTTGCCAGATGGCAAACAGACGATCCACGTTGCAGTGGTGGAGCCAGAAAATAGGATCTGAGGAATACAAGTTAGCAAGTATAAAAAAGCATCAATGAATTGGTAGAATCCATACCAAAAGATGAAACTCTGAGTGTGCGAAGTTAGGTATATTAGCTAACGTAGATTTTTAATTTTAATGTCAGGTTCATACGACTTACGTATTCCAGCTCATATGTCCACCCCCTCCTGTGATGCCGTGGATTTCATTGTGAATCGATTCGAGAGATTGGTAGCTAAGTGTTGGATAAGATTAGCCAGTGAGACTGGTATTTACTAGTATATTTACATTTCAAGTTTCATACCTGTTGGGCGCTGGGGGATTTGATTGTTGGGTGCTAGAGTACCAGGCATAATTGCTGGTCGTGAATGATCGGTAAACGTCCTCACCAAGAGAACTCAGATTCCGTAGTGCCTCCGTGATCGAGTCGTTATCAACGAATCCATTGGTCCACTGAGAAGAAACGGTGGGGTCGCGAGAATTGTATTGTGGTGGATAGCGGGAAGTTCCCATCGCGTTTGCGAACTACCAATCGAATGCTTATTAGTGACAATCCACGTAGTGAATCCTGGAGAATGGATGTTTCTATTACTGGAAAGAAATTTCCATCCTGGTCTTGGAAACTAGTAATTCCTTGTGTGGTGACAAATTTGTAGCTGTACAAGGGATTATCAATAGTTTCAAAAGGCCTGATAGTATCTCCAGCGGAAGTAGGAGTGAAGACTTGAACAGTAGGCAAGGTGCAAAGGTAAGGAACGTTCAAGGATCTTCTGCCCCCACGTTCCTTAAGTTGTGCACTGTCCCAGTATGGAATACGGAATGCTTCTGCGGCAGTCTGATATCGGGTTCGAAGCTCTTGGTCTGGATATGCTGCCGCAATTCGCTGCATAATCGAATGAAGGATTTGCTATAAATATCGAAATCAAGCGTTAACTATCTACGAAAGATTTTTCCTTTAGGTAGAAATTATATACCTCGAAGACAGCGAGATACGGCCGATGCCATGTTCTATTGTATCTTAAGTTAGACTAATATCCGGTCCGCGACAAGAAATTCGGCCCTGGGTTTTTATGCTTACGGGAAGAGGATTGATGCATGTGTACAATATCCTGTATTCAATAACTTGGTTAGTTTATTGGAATATAAAAACATATAGAGTAATAGGACCAATATACTGACCTCTCCACCTAGATCTTGGATTAGGACTGGTATTCTCATCCCACGGGATAAAAGGCTCCCCTTTTTTTAAGATAAATTAGTATATCTATCCAAGATACCAATATTGATACCATTCATACCATGAATCCCTACAACAACAAAAAATCGCAATTAGCCAAGGAATCTCAATGGATAAGAGAAGTAACGGTTGATCGGACTAACCAGCAATCTGGAAGTAAGAGAGCTTATCTGTCGCAGGCAACTGTTGGAAAGCAGCAAGCGCCTGGAGATATAAGTTCACCTGGTCAACATTGGCTGGGTTCGCAGACCAAGCATCAATCTCTTGACGAAGCGGGAGGGCTCCATCAGGGGCTCTGGTAGTTGGAATGCCCGTGATAGCGTATGGTGCTGATGCCATGTTGGAAACTGCAACGTCGTCGGATAATACACTAGTGAAGCTTACTATGGATATAGTAATCTTGGGTTAGCTAAAGTAACATTACCCAAGCGCATGCCCAGTAAAGATGATCGTGGGTTCAGTATTGGCAGAGTAAACATACTAGTGGGAAGTAGTTGAATAAATAGCAGATCGGATCCTCACGTAATCAGAACTACCGTACGTGATGAGTGCGAATATAGATCTTAGATGAGGTCGGCCTCGGCGGTACCGTTCCTTTTTAAAGTCCTCTTGTACCCGCGGGAAACCTCTTTCCCGTAGAGCAATCCTATTCAGTAGCTACCCCCGCTAATTCACGGATGTCGACATCCGAAAGACTTTTTGAACTGACAAAGCTTAGTCTATGAAACAACGAAACAAATAAATTCTGCTTTTTGCGGCTGAGGAATACCCACTTTTACTCAAGTTTAGTTATTTCGGAGTTACCTGTCGATAGCTGTCGTGATAGCTCTACCCCGCGCGTGTCGAATGAGGGGTTGGTCTAGCCGATGTCATCGTGCTGCCCACCCAATTTCAGCCCTAAACCGGGCCAAATCGACCGGGAATACTATCCCTCTCTCAGAAATTGTCCCGTTTACTGGTGCTGGTGCTGTTACATTACGACAGCCAATGAGCTCTGCAAGGCTGACTGCATGCTGATTGTGCCCCGCTGACGACGCGGCCTTTTGCAGGGCAGGTCGAAGCGTCTACAACACACAAATTGCAACAAACTACGACAGGGGTGGGTGGGTACGATTACGTATCTTACGGTTGCACAAAGTATAGGTTATATATTATATTCATGAGAGTACTTGCTGATTACAAGGATAAAAGTGCATGGCTGGTATCTTATTAGGAATTAGTAATTTTAGCTTTAACCTGTAGGTATCTACAATTGCAGGGAGTGCATTTCAGCTTTTGAATAGCGGCTAGCTGCTAATGAAGGTGGTGGTGGCTACATGACCGTGGGCCCAACTGATCTGGCATGGCTAAGGCTAAAAGCACCAATCCTTTGGTTGATACCGTTGCTTCTCTTCACACCCGCCAAATTACTATGTTGTACCACATCAACAACGGTGCCAAACGCAGTTCTTCCGCCGAGTTTCAAACTGAAGCGTTAGATTTGTAATGCATTTCCAACGACATCTGTCGAATCTCTCAAGGACGTTTCCTTCTTGGCAGCTGGCGCAGTAGTATTCAAGCCACTGGGTTGCGGGCTCTGGTATTGCGTTTGGTTTTACTAAGATATAGCATTATGATTCCCAGGTTGTACGGTTTACGTAGGTTTCTTGGGTGAAGTAGTCGTTTAAGCCGCCATGACTACGGTTGTCGAAGGATTTGGTGAAATGAGGGTGGTTTAATGATGTTGGAGCCGCTAGGACCCAAAATATGGAAACTATGGTCGCCATGGGTCGACTGTGAGTTATTCATTGTCTCCTTATATATAGAGTGAAGTTGGACAAAATAGGTGAACCGTTGTGTATTCAATTGATTAATTGACCAACAGCCATAATATTATAATAAGAAGAATTTAGATAGGGTTAAGGATAAATACGATCGATAGAAAATAATAACTCTAACCGGCGGCTCGAAGGTATATCTCTATAAAGAGTTTGCGAGATGTTTTTGCGGTCAATTAGCCGATGTTAATAGGAAGGCTGCCGACTGACATGACTCCAAGCATTTTATATAAAATAAAATCTAAATTAAAGCTCGAGAACCGATATGATCATAGATAAACTGAAATATCAATTTATAATATTACACTTTATAACTCAAAAGGGCCGGTGAATCTTAGGTGATTTTTTTAACGGCGCTTCGATTGTCCCGTAAGTTGATGCATGACTGCGGCTCTCGAGTTCTGCTCGATTGGGAAGCTGAGAATCTCCATCCGACCCGACAGACTGGTTCACCCACAAACGGCAGAGTACAGCACCTTGCGAGTAATTTTTCTCGCGCCTTAGGCATGCGCATGCCGAAGGCAGGGTATATCAAACAAAATCATTCTAGGTCAATATTAAACATCATGAGCTCGTCGCTCGCAACAGGTCGCCAGTGACTCTTCGGCATCAACATCTTCCTATCACGTCAATGCGGTCAGAATAGCCGCGATAAATCTATGCAATGGGTGAAGCACTTCCATGTCAATATTTTTCGGTTGTTGACTACAATGGCTTGGCAGTAAATTTAAGGGGCCGCTTCTTTCACCTTCCGAAAGAAAGCCATCGTCAGGATGAAAGGATACTACAGGATACAAGTTAACGGGATAGGAAACTACTACAGTGTTATAAATAGCACCCTCCCCATACAGTTAAATTTAGGAACGAGACAACAGTTCCCTATATCTCAATAAAGATCAGGGTCATCTGAATACCACGCTTCCCCGTCTTCTGCCCCAGCATCGTCTTCTGCCTCAGCATCGTCCGCAGCGAATGCTGGATCATCATCGTCTTCATCATCGACCTCGTCCCTCGGGGCGGGTTGTACCAATCTCTCATTCGAGAGATAAAAGTCGTCTAGTCGTTCGAACCTATACACCGTCTGGTCTGCAGTTCCGTCTTCCGCCTGACTAATTGCCCTCGACAACTCCCAACTTTGCAGAAGGCTTTCATACCAAAGCGGGGGTATGGCGTCGGGTTTACTTTGCTTCGGGAAACAAACTACTCCCTTGCTAATATCTTCATGGCTTAGTCTTAAAGACCGTCCGTTGAAGATTTCGCTGGTGGATGACCAAGCGTCTAGGCTCGTCAGCGTCGATTTCACATGTTGAGCAAGAAGGTTTGAGTCGCCTAACTCGAATGTCATATGTATGTCGAATAAACGAGGGCAAGCCGGTACAAGGTCCTCGACCATTTCGGTCACCCAGCTTGTTGATGTAAGGGTCCCCTCGCAGAATCCAATAGTAAGTTCTTCCAACTCTTTGCATTTGGGCAGAGACGCCTTAGCCTTGTTATCCGATTTGTTCAACCAACTCCAGCTCTTGTTCTCCGACTGTGCGTGATTCTGGACTTTTAATTTCCTTAAGGTCGGTGCGTGCCTAGGGATTATTTCGTCCCAGAAGGCGTGTACAAGGTCTTGGTTTATCCCGTACCAATATCCCCAAATCTCAAGTTCTGTTAGGGGACTGCAGTGTTGTAGGAGGTAGTTGTGGGTTGGTCGAATGTATGATTCAACAGATAGCTTGTTAAGACGAGTCCCAACTGTTTTAAGACCGTCATAAAGCTCCTCGAGGTCCTCATTATGTGTCACAGATCCCTCAACAGAAATCCAAAGGTCCTTCACATCTTTCAAGCTTGTCCAATCCATCTCGTGGGTGAATCCCAAGTTCGAATCAACTTTAAATACCTCAAGACCATCAAGGTCTCTTAGAGCGTCCCTCAAAGCATCGGATGTCGCATACGCAAAAACGGGAGCTTGGGAGTAAAACTCAAATCCTTTGATATCGGGACATCGCTTCACTACCTCGCCTGCTTCTCGCATTTCCTCAAGGCCATGGTGGTCTCCGCGATGAGGACCCGAACCCACAACCTTAATAGCCACGTATTGGACGTTGGATAGAGCATCAAGGTATTCGCATTTATCGGAGAACGTGCTTACTGAGATAGCTACGTCAAGGAGAAAGCCCCGAGTATCGATCGGTTTGCAGAGAAGTGAAGAGATTCCTTGGTGAATCTGGATAGGTAAACTCGATGTCGTCCGCCATCTAAGAAGTCACTATCATTAGCTCAAAGGTCGTTTGGGGCTGCGTTGTTTCGACATAACGTCATTGACTCAGGTTCTAAGCTTACTCTACAGTTCGTAGATTTCTCGTGGCAGCAAGAACTCCACCAACCAAATCTACGAACTCCGTTCTTTGTTTCTCCGGTATTAAAACCATCAAGTCATCAAACATCCTCCGTTGTTCGAGCCAAGCGTCATGGGGAACCCTGTCGTGGGGTACCTGGTTCGCCTTGATGCAACCTTCTGGCGTCACAACCCACGGGTATCGCGTATCGATCAAGAGCTTCTTGCATAGCGCCAACGGATGATCGAATGATTCATTGCTAGAAAAGGAGAGGCCATCTAAGTGCGAAAGTCGAGATTTGGCACCAGCAAAACTCCATTCTAAGGTCCCAAGACGTAGTTCGATCGTTTGGAAGAGCAGTTTAGCAGTAGCGGCGCGTAATTTCGGCTGAGGATACGCTAGACGTAGGGACTTGAGAGAAGTTTTATCGAGGTTCAAGCATATTTCTCTGATTAGCTCATAGGGCAGAGCTGCCAAAGGGTTGAGTTCGGTCGGTATCATAGCAAACTTGAGGTCTGAAACCTAGGCTATAATTCGCGCGATATGTTTGAAAACCAAGTCCAGGTTGAAGGATTAAGGCTGATCGGGGGATGGTGGTATTTAAAGGACGGTATGCAAGCTGACGTTTCCTGATGCTGAATGGAATGTGGATGGAATAAGTTAAGGTATCTAACAGGCGTCTCAATGTGGAGCCGAATCCTGGTTGTGTCGGCACAAGCCGTCGACGCCTTCGATCATCAGCTAACTATTTTCGGAAATCCAACAAAACGCGCGAGGCTCACTTCAATATACACCATTTTGTCCACTGAGTACTTAAGCAGCTATAATGCTTCACTACGCTCTGCCACGCGCCGAACTATTTTAATACAAAACTACTGAGCTAGCTATGATCAATCTTATAGCAATTGGATAACGTGATAAAATATTACTATGGGACCAGGCGCCAGCCATTAAACAAACTTGTTGAGAAGTGAGGGTCCAACTGCGTCGAGAATTCGCTACAGGCACATTTATATTCCAAAACAATAGAAGTTTAGATAGAAGTGGATGGGCTGTATCGGAGGGACTTACTTTGCAGCTTTATGTTATTGATAATACCATACTCTCCTGCCATATCCTATTAATATATTCCTCGGGCTCCGTTGTCAAAGACTGAGTAAAGATGAGGCATCAGACGTATAAAGATTGCCGGAATATTGACTATGGGTTTGTCATTAACAGGGGTCTTCACAAGTGTATTTCTCAAGTCCTTTCACTCTTGCGTCAAGAGTAGATCTACAGAGAGTAGAACTATATATATATATAGGCGAAATCATGCAAAAGTCACTGAGATCTTTAACACCGGATTCATAAGTGCTACTAGACTAGTTTACTTGGGCATCAACCTCGTTCTTAAGAAACAGCAACCATATATTCTGGAGCTTAAACAATAGAATAGAAGAGCAAAAGCTGGCGCGCGTGTTTAAATATAAAAACCCCAACAAGAAATTCCACGACACTCATTCATCTCCCAAATTCCGGACCCCGTAGCACATGGACAATAAACAACATGGGTATATATTACTCGTAAATCTCATCCAACTTATCCTGGTATCAATGAATACAATTTCGTCATAATCTCGTCTAATACGCTCTATAGTTTGCAGTGGCGGCTGGCATGGCCACTAGAACTTAAGCTTCCCTTGAGATTTCAACCATCTTTGCGTCTCAGGGTCAGACATATTCCAATGATTAAGAGTCTCATCCATTACTCCATTGAGAAGGAACTTTTTATCTTGCTGACATGGTGGTGCAAGTGTTTGTTCGTTACCGCATTCGACCTTGACTATCAGGATGTTAGTAGGAGCTCAACAAATTTTACGTATGCATGTATAGTAGGTTTAGTCTTACCAAGCATAAGAACACCCTCGACCTCGTCCTTTGCATTTCGCCACGGGAACTCGACGCAAGCATCCTTTATAGTCTCTGGATTCCTACCGAAGTTGCACACCTCTGTGTATGCTCCCATAGGCTGCCACAAAACACGCTTTGGCCACTTGCTCACAGTGCCACAGCTCCTCACCATTTTTGGAATAAAGGTGAAGAAAGCGCAGTATGGATGCAAGACATCCCACTTCGGAGCCGAATATGCCCTAGTATTCGTCCAGGTCCAGGATTTCTGAAGTGTCACACCAAGACCAACGCTGAGAACGGGAAGAGTGATTTGAAATCTATAGTCGATACCGACACCTAGGCTTATCATTTCACCTTTGCCGATTGTGACGGGAGGAGCATCTGGATAGGGAAATATTTCTTGGGCCGGGAGCCATCTTTGTTCCTTGCCGTAAAAGTAATCACGACGCTCCTCGCAGAAATATGTACAATCTGCATTCTCTGCTTTGCGAGGGCAAAACCCTGCTGGATCCAGGGGATCTTGATTGCACCCCTCAATGTGACTTGGTGGTCCTTCATCAGGGAAGATAGGATTAGGATGACGGCAAGGATTTGAAGGCTGAATCCCCTGTCGCTTAATGAACCTTTCGAACACATTGACGAGGAATGATTTTTCCTTATGTTCCTCTCGCGTAACCTTGGTAGCTGGGATCCCTCCGTCAACGATAACTGGTGAAACATTGCCCGACGCCATAGGATCCTTTCCTTTATCTTGTCCAGGACTATTAGGCATTGTATAGATTCCTGTGTCAACAGGAATTGCGTCGGACATCTTCTGTTCATCCTGCTGCATATCGATACGGAAGACTTCTTCACGGTTATCTGCGCACCAGCTGTGGGAGCTGAGGCCCGGGTTGCCGATTATCTCGGGGGTATCATCTTCTGGAACTGGCGCTGGAGCACCATAGACTAATGGAGATGATATAACGGAGAAGGCGAGGAGTGTGGTAAGGGCGGTAACAGGTTCTTTGAAGGATTTGACCATCTTAATGAAATTGGTTTCGATTGCTTATAGATGAAAGATATATTGAAGTCAAAGAAAGATTTCGACCCCTTATAGTTCTGGTAGTAAGAGTATAGTAGTAGATAGTCTTGTTGAAGCTTTGAAGAATGGTTTTCCGATCCGAGGAAGGGAAGCCTCTACTTATAGTCAATACGGGAGTATACTGATAGTACCCTGACGATCTAGCCTAAGCCTTGGCTTAATTCTAGATATCGACTTTATTGCCACCATATTGCAGCCTGTAACTGAGATAATCGCGATATAAACCCATCTACAGGAGTCGTGGTGTTGATGATTAGCATAAAGCGTCCCGGAAGACTGGTAGGCGTGGGATATGTTTGTGGCTGCCTACCTTATCGTAACATCAGCTAAATTAAGTTGGTCTCTCCGTGGTGGCTTGAGCATCGAGACTGAGTCGATACAATTGTACAATATCTTCACGCTTGTAGTAGCAATGATATTATTGGTAGTGTTCTAGAGATGATAGAGAAGCATCGATGCATCAAAGCCAAGGCCGACTTATTCCAACATAAAGCCTTTGTTGGAAGCTAGTACCTTCACACCATATTCTCGCCACCCCATAGGCCAAAGGATCCAGGGTCAAAGCTGTTGGGTATTAGCATACAACATCTTAAAATCGGAATAATGGCACTCCGATAGGAGGTTGTCGGAGCACTTAGGAATGATTGCACAATATATTAATATTGGTGCTCAGTGGACTTCGGCTCGCGCACGCCGATTTTAGGAGCTCACGGTTGCATCTTATTTCTCTCCCCGTCGGCTACTAACTACTATAGCGGTGTTGTTACTATATCGCCGTTTCTAGAATAGATAAGGCATGGCCCTGGCTGGAAGGCTGGTAGAATGTTGGTAATGTTGGCGAAAAATATTAAGCTTACAAGCTCGTCATTAATCGATAATAGGGTTTGGCAAACTAGACTAGGGTTTGGCTAGGATACGCCCTGAACCTCTTTGATTAAACAGCATTGTAGACCCTATGCACGTGCCATGCCATGATGTTGGTAGTATAGCTATAGAGTGTCATGTAGGGCTGCTCTTAGGAAGTAAAAGTAAGTGGATTAATTCGAGAGACTTCAATTCGTGTGTCCATAGAATTAAAACCTAAAGGAAAAACTGTTCCTCGAAGAATACCTAGATGTGACATTGATATTTATTCTCTGTAGACGCAGTTATCTAACAGTCTAGTAATAACTAACATACTTCGACGCGGGTCAGGAGAGTTAGGGACAGCCGACCTGATTGCCTGAAATTCGTCATTATCAGCAGTATACACATGCACATGCGCAAGGCAATATGGACTTTGTCTCTGACGGCCCGTTTATAATAATAAGATACGATTCTCCATCACCAAAAATCGGACATGCAGGGTACATGTATAAAGTCAATTGTAATGGATGGAATATATACAAGCGCCTCGAAGCTAGCCCAAGTGAGAAATATGTCCGAGGCTAAACTCCTTGTACAGAATATCTGTACTCTTAAATTCAGAAAAAGAAATGTACAGCGCTGGTTGCATACATGTGAACATTAAAATGAAGATTCTAGAGCTTACGTAAAATGGCGGTTGATAATCCGAAATCATTCTGTTGATAATCCCGTATTTGGCAGCGTGAGAGAACTCGAAGGTTATCAATATACCCTTATAGATTTCAAGCTTCAAGGGATATAATTAGCGACTCGTCTATGGAACGCGTGGCAACATCGATACACTTAATTGGCAACCGTGAATTAACCCCGATCAATCTATGACTGCCTAGTTAGACTCGACCACAAGATCGCGATCGGTAAACCACACTAATTACAACGTCGGAGCACCGGCTCAGAACCTGCTAAACCATAGAAGCTCGTCTTCTGTAGATCTTCTATACTAGGATTACTAATAGCGAATATTATTCCCTTATTGACACTAGTCCTCCGTACGTACCTCATATTGCCACAGTAAGTTCTAGCTGTGCAGCCACAGAATATTCGTCACTGCAGCAGGCATATTGTCTTCACAGCCCTGATAGGCTTTGAACAGTAATTGATAGCCAGGGGTTAGTTTCACTAGTCCAACCATACCAACAATTGCCTTTCCTGCAGGATTATGCTCTCCTGTAGGTGGGGGCGCTAAGTGTATCTGTTCTAGATTCCACGTGAAAATGGTGCTACTTGTCTATATTGATTATTTTCTTGTATTCAAACGGCTCCAATACCGGTGATAACTTTTTATTGGAAGTTGAGTATATGTTTGGCACTACATGTATACAAGGGCGATGTGGCTGGCACACCACGATTTGACCGGTGTCAGGGTTTTTTTTAGAGCCTGCTTTCTAATATACTATAGCCAAACCTCCTGCCCTCAAGCGTTATACCACTATTCTAATGCTAGGCGGCTGGAAGCCATATGAATATTATGCTTAGTCGTAAGCAACCCGTATGATATTTGATACGTGAACGTTATTTTGTAACCATTCACATTGTATGCCCTCGTCAAAATTATAATTATTGTCAATGAAGTTGATAGTATAGGGCGTGGGCAGCGTAGCGACCATCGATAATGTAATCCAGGCTAAAGATTACCCACCCACAAACTGGAGCGCTCGAGCAATCATCCCGTTCAGAATACAGACGCAATATTCTACCAGACTTGAACATGTGAATAGTCTGGTCACGAACCACATCTACATTACAAACGAAAAACCATCGCAACAAGGATTTAAACGCCTAAACATATTTTGCGGGGCATCAACGGAAGAAATTCGGAAATGGCCCCGTCTCGAGTCAGTTCTCTCTTCTT
This sequence comes from Orbilia oligospora ATCC 24927, assembly GCF_000225545.1. NCBI lineage: Eukaryota > Fungi > Ascomycota > Orbiliomycetes > Orbiliales > Orbiliaceae > Orbilia > Orbilia oligospora. The sequence continues at coordinate 1,174,695 of NW_011645600.1, read as the reverse complement.
TGGGTGATATCGGCACAATATTCATTAAGTAATTCTAAAAGCCATCAACAGGGCTTAGGAGGCGCAATAAGCTTAAAATTAAGGCGAGCTACCCCTGCAACAGCATACCAAGGTTGTTAGTTGGATATACCGAACTTGACCCATAGGCCAGCCCAAGAAACTTATAGTAATGGAATGACCGTTAAGACGCCGAGGTGTACACTAGCCAGCTTATCTACGGAAACAATATGTTAATAAATTCATGGGTTTATAAATTTTTAAAGTTAAACATGCCCGCTTGGTAGATATAAGTTCTAGGATTTGCTGCCATCGCGGGGTCTAGGATATCGAGTCGAGATATTCTGCAGCACGATCGCACGATATCTAGGATTCATTAATATATTTACGGGTTTTGAGCAGTATATTATGAATGTATCAGAGATGCTGCTCGAGCTCTCTAACTCTACCACTATCTCGGTACCACGAAGGGCCCACGATACCTGCCCTGCGCAATATCCTAACGTACATCCTAGTCAAAGTCGGCCGTCAATCGGCAGCACAAAAATACCACATCTCATTTGTGTTGCAAATACTCTGCTTCTGATTCGTGATCACCTCGAACCGTCGACAAAATCCTTGAAGCTGGTACAAAACGCAAATGCGAAAATGTATATTTCGAACCCCAATTACGGTGTTGGATTGAGAATTAGCAACCACATCGATCTCGACGGTTCATTCGAAGCCTTCGGTTTCCCTAATCATGTGTTCATACTCTATTCACAACACCTGGGTAGGCAACCGACACATCCAACAATTCAGCGTAACTCCGTCAACGGGCAACGGGGGTTCCCTGGAAGGAATAATGTCACCCATGATCATCTTCCTTACATGTAACGTTGAAACGTGGTCTATAAATGGTGCAACTACTACTCAGGTTGTGTAGATTGCCCACACATAGTACATAGGAATCATTGTCGTGATCTTTGATATCAGCATGTGCGTGGTGACCTGGCCTATAGCGCCTAGACCTATGGGCTTCGCGAAAATATGTACGTAAACATAATTGTTGGATGATAGGCTAGGTTGAGGAACCAAACGGCGATATTACTAGAATATTCATTGCATTAACTCCTCCCTGATGCAGCCTAGTTCTCATCGGAAATGATTATTGTAATGCAGTTCGGATGAAACATGAAGGGTTCCAGAACATAGCGAGATGGAATCACTTTGACGTTTAATAAGGTATGGAAGGGACATTCGAGCAGTCTTCTGTGTCTAGAAAGTTAAGATTATAATTAAGACCATCGTTACATGCATGCTTGACACGTATGTACACATAATCGTATAAAGAGTTGCGCGACATGCTGCTGATATCGATATTAGGCTATGCCGGGGCTAAAATAAATATAACGGATACATGATAGGGAGATTTTAGGATATGTAATAATAGCAATTATATTGGGAGAAAGGAAACGGTATCAAATTTGCGGATTTATCGAAATGCAAATACTCCATGGACCAAGACGTGTATGCTACCAAAAAGAAAAGAAAAAGAAGTAAAGAGCATATACTTACTGTACAATCAATCTAGATATTGTAACCTGTATGTGTCCATCGCCACCTTTGAAATCTAATTTCCAGCGGCAAACTGACTTTTTTCTCTAAGATTCGCCCCCCATTTCCACAAAATAAACGGCCCGGGCCAGCCAATAACAATGCCAATCAATGCCAATGTAGTATTACCCCACCCATAGTCAAGCTTTTCATACATCGTCGGAGCGAATAACGGGAACGCGAACCCGGCTAAACTTCTCAAAACGGTGACCGAAGCGATAGCGCTAGCAGCATATCGAGTGTAGCAGTCGATAATATAGGTTTGGATACTCTGGAAGCCCATAATAGAGCCTCCGGCGAAGATACAGGCACCGATGTTTGGCCAGATCCAATGTGTTACTGATTGCGCTGTCCAACCGTAGATAAGCAGGCCTACGGGCACGAGAACAGCTCCGATCGGCATCAACGGTACCCGAAACTCTGGGAGGCCGATGTTGTTATTTCGTCTACTAAGTTTTACGTAGATCTATGTTATAACAGTTAGTAAACAAACGTTTTTCTGGCATAATACCATGGTAGGGTGAAGGGGGAAAGGGTGGTAGACAAGCCCTTGTGTTTATTACCCTATCGTTGATTGGAGCGCATATCTGGGTGCCGAGAAAGAAACCCAGTCCCAAAGATATGTAGTTCAGGCCCCCAATGCCAACTGATTGGCCATATTTCCCTTCCCACAGTGCTGGGAATGTCGACAGTACAAGGTACAGCATTCCGTATAAAAACGCCATATAGGCTGCCATGAATTGCACGATAGGTTGTGTCCCAAGAAGGATGAATGGCCGGACTAGAGCCTTTCTTAGGATCTTACTCAATTTCCTCTTCTCGTCAGCCTCGTAGGGTGTATGTAGATGTGTGTTTCCGGTTTCTTTTCGTAGACGGCGAGCCTTGATTTCCAGAAGTTTTGGAGCATAAGTTTCCTGAAGGAAGAGAAGACCTAGTACTTGGATAACAGCATCGGCGATCGAGACGATGAAAAAGATCCATCGCCATCCGAGACCGGATTGAACGATCCAACCACCAGCAATCGGTCCGATCGCTGGTCCAAGTAGTGGAGCTAACGAGTACATCGAGATACCTTTGCCACGTTGCTCTGGAGGCTATGAAGGATTCTGTTACTAATAGTCCCAAAGATAAGAGATCACAATTATGTGAAAGCTAAGTACTTACCCAAACATCACTGAGGATACCACCACCCAATGCCAAAGGAGCAGCACCTCCCGCCCCAGCTAGGAAGCGGAATACGATCATTTGAACCTTTGTCTGACTCGCACCACAAGCTGTATTGAAGATTAAGTAAAATAGGTTCGAAAGTTGAATTACGGGTACCCGCCCGTACACTTCACTTAGCGGACCCACGAACAAAGGTGCTATAGCATATGCAAGCACGAAAACGGATAGTGTTAGCTGTGCTTCCACGGTTCCTGTAATATTCAAATCCTGTGATATTGAACGTATTGCAGGAGCAACCATGGACGAAGACACCGGAGATATGAAAGTAAAGGATGAAACGACTACTGTCGCAATCCACTTCTTCTTGATACTCCAATTCAGAGGGTTCTCAGGGTCATCTGGCCCGTCCCAGTCCACCTTTTAAAATATCACAATGTCAGTCATCGAAAATGTGTTGTGTGTTGTAGACGTCTCTTCGACTCACCAAATTAGGATCCCGTCTGTTACTCCTTCCGCTCTTGCCACTCTTCGTCTTTGATAATTGCAACTTGCCATCATCGTCAGACGAGTCTAGAACACCTTTTTCAATATCACTATCGATCGGAGATTCTATATCGTCATCTTTTCCAAACTTCTTCGAGTCGCCTCCCTCATTTCCTAATCGAGATCGAGAGCCTGACTTTTCGGCCGCGGGTGAATCCCCATCTGAGCTGCTTGCATAATATGTTTGAGCTTCTCGTTGGTTATATACGGATTGGTCGTCGAAAAATTGGCCAGAAAAGCTCTTTTGAAGCTGTAGATCTAATCTTGAAGCATCTGGATCTATGGCACCACCTGGCTGTAGCCGACTAGCTTTGCTTGTCGTTGGTCGTTTATCTTCAGACGACATAGGTCAAGCGTTGGGGAGACCATGCACGGCCACCACTATTTGGCAGAATTCAGAGAGTTTGCAGTGTAACGGCGCGCAATGTCGCTAAAGGCGTGTATATCGCAATAGCTTGAAGAACCATGGATATCGCGAAATAAAAAAGCCAGGTTACTGGAAGGGAAACATGGAAACAATCTCGGCGGCCATAGGGCGGCGCAGGCATATTTATTAGAACTGCCAAATCCCCCCAAAAGCGCTCGCCTTTAGGAGGCCCAGCAGGGAAGGAAAAATTCTGTTCATAGAAATCGAAAAAGCTAAGTAATCTTGTCACAGTTCCATTTAGTTGCCGTATTATCCGAGCTTTTTTGTTGCCCAGCACCCCAATGTGGTAGCCGTAGAAGGTTCGGTTGAAACGACCAGGGCTAGCAAAACTGTTCTCCAAATGACAGATTCAAGATCTGAATGGCTTAAAGATGCGACAGAACGCTCTGGAGACGACGGAATCCGCCCGACATGACCTGCTTTGGGGGAAGGCACAACAGAAACTGGTTGTTGACAGCCGAGGGTATACTATCCACTTTGGCGCTCTTGAATAGTCAAGCTTTTAACTAAGGACCCACTTGCCACCTTGCTGGCGCTGCACATGCATCATGATTCAAACGGCACAAAAAGATAGTGCAATCTGCATTATCACTGCTAATGCATTGTATTTGATTTGCGAATTGGTTGGGATGGAACATGAACGGAAACTTTTCGAGAATTTTCGGTTCAATCAAGGGAGAAAATTTTTTTAGATCCTTCCTGTGGCGGGCAAGGTTGCGACGTGGGTAGCTTCGGTTTAAGCTTTCGTTTATCGCAAGTCTCAAATTTCGACGTCACAACGGCGACCTTTGTCTCGCCGTAGGGGCCGACGGTTGTAACGTACCGTCCTTAGAACTGATAAACCTTTTAATAGATCTCAATTTTTGAGTCATTCTGTTTGAAATTGTCCGTAAATTGTAAGAATCTTTAGAATGGGTAGAAACCCTCAGATTCTACTAATACCACTGCCTTTATACGCAATTGAATTGAAGATGATATAGGAGAAACGGGCTCCAAAGTCCGACAGATGAATTGTAAATCTCGAAGTTTTGGCTCGAGCTATAGGTTAAATAATTTGAAGTTGACGTCTAGAATTCTATAGTGTCAGCAAAAACCACGATAACAGTACCACTGATTCGGGTCCCAAATCAATCATAGCAATACGAATACGAAGGACACGTGATAAATAATGCATAGAGGTTCCTCGTGCTTCGTGAAAGCATTGGTCACAAGTTAGTTTTCCTGGGGGATAGAAGGGAAGCAAATTGCGGGGTTAGGCAAAATAGCGACTATCGCCGTTCAAAAACATATATTTGTGCGCCAGACTATCGTAGTAGCTTTCTATCCTTTATCCTGAAGAAAAAATTTGAATACTTAAATACCCGTAAACTGATTCATCGAATACATAAATTTTAAAACTAGTCTATAAATCCGCATGGCCCGTTTCTGCGCTAGTCTCTCCCGTGGCTTTTAGCTTTTGGTCCTCATCCTCAAGCCTTTTCAAAACCAGGTCGCTCTTCGCAAAAATCAATTCATTCCACAATGGATATTTCATGCCCCGAATTGTTGAATCAACATCTACAATAACATGCAAATGCAAATGTTTTACCGAAATAACATCTGGTACATGAAATTTGAGAGGGCCAACGAGATGAAGATCTCTTCTACCCCTGTGAAATCCAGTACGAAGACGATGATACCGAGTAGCAGGCGTAAGATCTGGATAATGTACTGCTAGTAATTGTTCCCTCACGGCAAGCATCTTGCGGTCTTTGACATCAAAACAAGTAAAGTAGTTAGTATGACTAATAATATCATCAAAAGAAATGTGTTGGGTGTGGTAGTTTGAAAGGGCGCGTTACACAGGGGTAAATCGGACGGTGTGAGGTCCTCAACTGAGCGAATATGGCGAAGGGGCATTACCAGCCAATGGGTTTTGCCGGTCTGGGTCCGAATGGTCGTTAGTTGCAGTTGCATCGATTCGTGTCATCAAGCCGGTACGTATGCAAATTGATGGATGGATATCTTGCGTGTATCATGCATCGGCAAACGGACTCGTAGGAATCAGACACATCGTGATATATATCATTCCCAATTATCGATTAACTTACCGGCCGGCGATCGTCTATTACTACCAAGTCCTCATCCTATAGAAGTATATAAAAATCTTCAGTACGTAGTACTCACGAACACGAACAAGGGATGTATAAATGATAAGGAGCCCAGATATCGGAGGTATTGCCAGAATCATAGCGCCATATGGCTTCAGGCAGAAGCTAGAACAGTAGCACAGTATACATACTCGGTACAGTTCTGCAGTTATAATGAAGTCACCCTTGCAGAATGAACATTCTGGATGTTCACCTACGGGAGAGACACCCGAAGCCGCCGAACCGCTGTTTAAGTTTGTCGACATTGCATTGGCCGATTGGTTGATGTTTTGGTCTCAATCAAGTTTAGAGGTCGTACAGGAGATTAAGACCGGCGATTGGCATCAATTGATAAGCTAGCTTTAAAACTAGATTTCTGAGCAATTGAGGCGAAGATAACCAATACGTCCGGGCGCCCATGCAAGGAGCCGCGACTTGAAAGCTTGTGCACTTTATCGAGGTATGGAGAGTAGCTCAAGTTGGTCGAAAATGTGACCGAATTGCGTGTACTCGAGCACTCTATGCTGGATTCTGCAGCTTGGCTTCGTACGTTGGTTGCACGCGTTTGACGTCGAGATCGATCGCTCGAGACCTCGACTTAGTAAATGAGTCTAAGATTGAGGGGAATGTCGGAGCTTATAAGGTGGGCCTTTCCCCAAGCTTAAGAAGCAATGGTCTTCCTTTTCTTTAATCTTATAACGTTGAATATATACCGCGAAGATTGATATTAATATCAATAAAGAGCTCGAGGGCGCTGCACTGCACTGCGAGTTTGGCTGCCGTCATTGCATTGCATTGCGTTTGAGCGACATACCGAGTGCTAACTAGGTAACTAGCGGCACAACACATCCCGGCCCGCCAAATAGTTACAGTTCAACAATTGCGATTGCGATTCGATTCAGAGACAGTTGCGATACCAGTCAATCTGACGACATCCGGACGTGTACAGGGAATCCCTGTCAACTTTCTTTCACAATCTCGATCAGCTCAGTTCATTCAATTTCATTGACGTTATTCGATTAAAGTACTTCCAGCTTCCGTTATTTGTGTTTTATCGACAGGCAGGTACGGTACTTTCAGCCAGAAAGATGGATTCCAGTCCCGTGAATTCGAGCTTTAGCTCTCAATCCTATGATGAGCTTACTTATGTACCAACTCCGACAGCGACCGAAATCGAAACGGGTGCAGCTCCGTTCCTCATAGCTGGTTCGCTATCGGAACTTGAGCACATCATTGATAACTGTCCAATCATTGATAACCATGCCCATCCTCTCCTTAGCGAGCAGACTCTTGGAGTTTACGAAGCCTCTGGCCTTAATCTCCTGAGGTGTCTATCCGAAGCTAACGACGATGCTCTCAAAGATGTTCCAAGTACTTTGGTGTATCATCGGGCCTTTAAATCTCTTCAAGAGGGATTTTTGCATCTCCGACGTGGTTCCGGTGAAGTCAATACTTGGGAAGATTGGAAAAGGTTTCGTTCCTCTTTAGATCCCGAACTATTTACCAGGGAATGCTTTAACGGGTTGCAAACGATTCTTCTCGATACTGGCCTCAAATACCCGCCTCATGAAGAAATCGAGGCCCATTCGGTTCCCTGGCACAATAAATTCCTGAAATCGCCGGCGAAGGAGATCCTGAGGTTGGAATGCATCGCGGAACAAGAGATTAAAATTCAGAAAAGCTTTCATAGTTGGAAAACAAAGTTACGGGACGTCATTCGAAAGGCGAACAAAGACGATAACATCGTAGGATTCAAATCCGTGGTTTGTTATAGGAGCGGATTGCATATCGACGAAGATGACCGTACCGAGGAATCCATTATTGATGCCTACACTAGTACTCTAACGAGCTGTAAGGAGGACGGCTGGAAACTCAGCCATTCTCGTTTGAACGGCTTTATTTTGCATTTATTTGCCAAAGAGATGACTCGTCATGTTGAACAGGGAGGCAAAGCAAAACCATTACAGTTCCACACGGGCCTCGGGGATAGTGACCTAAGATTGAAAGACGCAAATCCTATTCTTCTGCAGAAATTTGCCGAGGTTTACCCCCGAGTGCCGATTGTTTTACTCCACGCGGGGTATCCTTTCACTAGAGAAGGTATGCACCATCGCGACTATCATGTCTATCCATAGCTTAATTAATACTGACTCGTTATTTGTAGCCGGCTATCTCGCCTCAACATATGCCAATGTGTATTTGGATTTTGGACTAGTTTTCCCGACAGTCTCACAAGCAGGACAAGAATCCATCGTTAAACAGGTCCTGGAGCTCACACCTAGCTCGAAGGCAATGTGGTCAACAGATGGTCACCACTATGGGGAGACCTACTATCTTGCCCAGAAACAAGTACGAGAGGTATTCAAGACTGTTATGAGGGAAATATACGGTAAAGGAAATGTTTCCTTGCGAAATATATCGAATATAGTCACGGACCTATTTTTCAACACTTCAAACCGACTCTACAACCTCAAGCTGGATCTCAACATCCCTATCCCACTAAATCATGCCCCGCTCGAAATGGCTGGTGCTGAAGATGAGCTTGAGCATCGTGGTCGTACCGGCCTTAAAATCCTTCAGGATTTTCTCACGAAGAACCCAGGCATTGAGTATCTTCGTCTCAACTGGTTGGACTATTCATCAATTTTACGAACTCGGGTTGTAAAGCTCAAACACGTCATAGCCCAACTCGAAAATAACTCCAACGGCTCAATCATAGGCGTTACCAAAGCCGCCCTCTATATACTAGCAAATTGTACGCTGGCCGAGGGCGCTAATCCGTGTGGAGAAGATAGACTGGTTCCGGACTTCACATCTCTTCGCCTTCATCCTCACCAAAAAAATGGACAAGATCATCACAACCATGCAACAGTCATGTGCTGGATCCAAGATCCCGATAGCCATAAAACCATTGCTCTTTGCCCCCGAAACATTCTCAAAAATGCTCTTGTTAGGGCATCTGATGCTGGTCTCTCAAACTTCAAAGTCGGATTCGAAATTGAATTTTGCATGTTTAAACAGTCAGACCTCGATGAAGGCAAAATCGCGCCAATAACGACTCACCACACTTGGACCACTTCTCGCTCTCTCCAGACAAAAGCTTTAGATATTCTAGAGGAAATTGACCAAAAGCTTTCTAAAGCGGGTATTGAAATCGAACAGTTCCACAGTGAGGGTGCCCAGGGACAATATGAAATTGCTTTATCTCCATTACCACCAATGCAAGCAGTCGATGGCTTGATATATGCTCGTGAGGTCATCCAATGTGTTTGTGCCAAATACGGATATCGAGCGAGTCTTTTACCAAAGCCGTTTGACAATGAGTGTGGCACAGCTTCGCACGTCCACATGTCTTTCAAGCCTATCGAAAAACAATGGAACTTTTTTGCAGGGATTTTGGAGAATATGAGAGCGCTTAACGCGGTTATCCTAGGAGGAGAAATGAGTTTTGAGAGAATTGTCCCCGGGGCGTGGGCAGGTGGCATATGGGCTTGCTGGGGTAGACAAAATCGGGAGGCACCCCTTAGGCTAGTGGAAGAGGATAAAGCACACTGGGAGATCAAGGCTGTGGACGGAATGGCAAACATGTACTTAGCTCTCGCTGGCATTATTACAGCAGGGACTAAGGGTGTCATAGAGCAACTCGATATCTACGGGGAATCAGATCGTAAGTACCTAAGTTCGGATTACTCTAAAAAAGCTTTAAGAGTTTATACTGAAAACTTAACTATTGAATAGGTGACGCCAGCTTGATGACTGCAGAGGAAAGAAAAAGGCGAGGTATCAGGATTGAAATGGTCAAGTCAATGGACGAGGCTATCGCCGCCCTGTTTGAGAATGACGGTCAAACTCCTCTTGAGTTCTCTGAACAGATGGCGCCCGGATTCGCTAGACACATGAGCGTCCTAAAGAAAGCCGAGAATGAAAACATTTACTCGCAGTTCATAGATCCAAGAACAGGATCTATTGATATTCCTAGACGGAGAGCGTGGGCGGCGCAATGGTATTAGGTGCTTCGCATAAATGAGTTTTTTCCTTCTTTTTCCTTTGTATTTCAACGTGGTGATCAGAAATAGTACGTGGATCCGCGCCGATATTTTGCTCTCTTCGAAGCGCACATCTACCAGTCCTAAAGATATTCTATGTTCAAATTGTATATTGATACCGGGAAATCAAAGGCGGAATTCATGCATGGCCCTCTTACTCATATTGTCCAAAGGAACCTCAATTCCACGCTGGTGAGTTGAGGCTCTTATGTTATTGTAAACATGCTGCTAGGGCCTGTAGCCTGGGCGACGTTGAAATAACGTCCATGCTGTTGCCGAGTAGAGACTGTTCCCTAGCTGCGCAGACCCCATCCCACACGTTCTCCATCTCCGCTCCATCTCATCTAATATTTACGAAATCTTTTCCATTAACGTCTCTCAACCATCGACGGATCGACATCATCATCCATCTGACACGCAAGACCTACACGCAGTTGTCCAAGAAATCCTCCTAAACGACAATCCGGTAAGTCATCCTGTCCTCGACACCCTTTCTCCCTGACATCGTACCTTTCTCCTTACCCCTCCATCACCCACCAGTTTGATCTCTTGACCGTTGTTTCTTTGTTGCTTTGTTGCTTCCCTTCTGCTATATGTCTTCCTAGCTCTCTCAGACGTCTATAACTTTGGTTACTTATATAACATACCAGCTTCAGCTGCGACTTCACAATCACCTCCTTACTAATATATATACTAGAGCCCCCCTCCTCACGGATACAATCCCTAGAATCCCTCGACGCTAATTTCGTCTAGTATCTTCACATACCTGTTTGAGACTACGCTAGGCTCTTCTAGCTACATCATCAAGTTCTCTCCTTCAAATCAGTAACGTATTCAATAGCTTCCCTGCAAGGATTATTGCATACAGGATATACCTGTCTTTTCAAAAAATACCTCGAACTTCTCCAGTAACTGTAAGTGTTTCATCTCGAGCGTCTTTTGTTAGATGTCACAGACACCGCCATGCTAAAAGGAGTCTATTAGTCTACCTGAAAGTTGAAACCAAAGATGTGCTGGCTTTCCGTTCAATGCTCTTGCAAGCATAATATTGCCATTGCTCACCCGACAAAGTCGTGTGTTCGTCCACGCAATCCTCGTGGTTGTTGGATCATTCGCCGTGGAGATCCTCTGAAGAAGTCTTGTCCTGGATGTGAAGAATACCATACTCCTGGATCTGAGCAACCATCCTGGAGGGACGTTAAGCGCTGTCATAATGATCCGGCTATGGACTGGGCTGAAGTCAATCATTATGATATTATAACCATGGATAAGAACCGTCACAGAGTTTGTGACAACGAACGTCTTGAGTTTAGGAAGCGACTTCGATGGAAGACTATGATAGCGAACGGAATGGTGACAGGCTGGAGCTTGAATAACAGAGGTGTTGCCATTGTTGATACCTCCCCCGAGGAGATTGGCAATGAAGATATGGATTACTGTCAACAACATGAGGTCATCGAACCCTTCGATCCGGCCGATATTGACGATATGTTACTCGATACTGGAGAGGATAAGAATGGGAATCAGGATGGAGTCGATGGATACATGCTTGAACGCGTGTCATCTAGACCACGGCTAGCCCGTACCATCTATATGACTGGAAATGGTCAAGAATTCGAATCACTCTTTTCAGTATTCGATAATTCGGAAGGCGACATATCTTCTAACTCGGATAATTCCAATGAGGCAGTCATGGGATCTGATGAATCAACAAATACAATTACTGAGAACGATTCCAGTAAAGAAGAAGAATATGAGCCACTCATGGAGCTCGACGAAATGTTCGACCACATCGAAGCTTCGAAGCCTTTTGACCTATCTTCCTCCCTCCTTAACAGCGATGTTCCTGTCTGGGCTCCCGCTACACCCGAATCTCCCATCGGTGACCCTATCAAGAAGCCATTGCCCAAGGGCACACTGATCAAATTGGAGATAAAGAAAGAACTTGACACCGCCCCGGGGCCTGTCACTGCCATATCGGGGCTGGCACCACTTCTCGCAGCTACGTCTTCTGAAGGAACCACTTCAAACTATCGCGAAGGAATCGACCAGGCTCTTGCTAGGTTGAGACGTCTGTCTGCCGCACGTATGTCCGCCGCATATACTGAAGCGCGTAATGCGAGATTTCCTGATCTGGCTCCAATTACCCCCGTTGAAGATATTTTTCAAGAAGAAAAGCCCGAGGAGGACTCGGAGGAAGGCGGCGTAACCTTCCAATTCAACTAAATGCCCATCTGAAGCAACTTTCGGGACTCCTATGTCCACTCTTACTACTACTCTTTTTCGCTTTACACTTTCAAGAAACAACTACAGAAACACCAGAACACAAGAATTGTCTCCTATCTTTTCCTTATTGGAGTTGGGCTCCGGCCTATGGTCCCACATTTGAGACGACCACTTACTTTCGCGATTTTACGAATAAAGATCCCCTCGAAACCTTTCAACGCCCTTCACGACCGACTGTTAATGAGAATAATTAGCGTTGGTATTGCTAAATGAGGTACAAATATTCAACCTCATATTTGTGTTCTTTCCACTTTCTTCTTTCCCTATTTTTAGGGGGTGTATTCTTAGTGGTGGGTGGGGGAGGCTACCATCTCTCTGTAGCTAGCTTGTCTTTTTTTTAACGTTTCTTCAATCTCAGATAAGGAAGATAGATTTGCTGTGCTGCTCAAAAGGGTATGGAAACTAGCTGGGTGGAGGAGGATTTTGGGATAGAACTTACGAAATTAACTTTACAATGTCAAAAAAGAATTCCATTAACGTTTAAAATCTCATGGTGTTCTGGTTTATGCCTTGTGTATTCGGTGAGCTTGATGGCTTTTTAATGCTAATGAACCAGGGACATAGTATCTCCAGTCTAGCTTTTGCTGTGGAATTATGAGTTGATTTAATTTTGCTGGAGCCGCTTTAACGTATGAAGAACCGTGGCTGTAAATACGTATAAGTCGAGGATGAAACTTTGCCAACGTCTAAAAGTTGGAGCTCTCACGCCTTGCTAGCCTTATAAGCTTACAAAGAGGATCGATTCCCAGGCTTTTGGTTTTTAATTATTATCAACATTGAAAATCATGTCAGTTCCAGCTTTGGGGAAAATCAGTGTTTAACTGTTTATTGCTTTGCTTCAACTTATTAGACTAAACATATATTTTTACATTAAATATACACTCGACTGAGGAATATTCAATGCCGTATTAAACGACCTCACTATTATAGGAAGTTTCTAGAGTTTGCTAGTAATGAGTGTATGTAAACATTACAGGATTTAATCAGGCCGCGTAGACTAGTCACGACAGCTTCGCCGTCTAATATAATGTATATGGGTTGGACCACAACAATTTAGCATGTTGCATTCTTGAAACAGGAAGTTTTGGTATAACTTTGGTTCCAACATTGGAGGCCAATGTTCTCGACTTTTAACGTTGCATGAAACGGGCTCTTGGATATTAAGGGCCATGGAAGTTTGCAGTTTGAGTAGTATGTGTAAATTGCACTTCCATCATTACATTGGGGTAATATCTGATTTCAGACTTCGTGGTGCGAAATTGGGAATCTTGTTTATCTGTTTTAGGGCGTGGACCCCTTCTCTACGCTCGAGTTTTAAGTAAGTCCAGAGAGCCTTTTCTGCATAAATTCACGGGACCGGCTAGACTGGGATACACACATTTTGTTAATTTTTGATAACGGGAAGTTGTAGACAAAAAGTAAAATTTATCTAAAATGCCTTAGAAATCCAAAGCAGTCGAACTTCATCGTTCAAGCCAACTAGAATATACAGCAACTGACAGTTGAAATGTTGACACGTCATCGATTTGATATGTTGGACAACAGCCAACGGTGCCGGTCCGCGCCTCGAACTTTACAACGAAGATTCTCTAGAACCAAACATATAGAGGCAATGCTGTGTGTACACGATGTAGGAGAGATTGGCTTATCTCTAACATCCATATACGGAATGGTGTAAAAAAGGCGGCGGGGGAAAAATGCTTGTCATGTCAACTAAAACTTACCAACGCCTAGGGCACATGTATGTCAAGCATATGTTGGAATTCCCGAATATTCTATAAACGGCCATGAGATCTATAGATTCGAAACTCAACGATGAAATTCCAAATTACAATTTCGGAATAATTTGCACGAAACTGGTATTCTTGTGCCTCCCACGTGAAAATAAGTTACTTAGGGCTTCCTGCGGTTCCTTGTAGTAATCATAGCCATAAAAACCCGGCAAAGGAGTCAACATTCAACATTTATAATATGTTAATTGTTGGTTTCCTGTTATAATCTTTGCCACTATTGAATGATCTCTGACACTAATCTGTTTCAAAATGGTTGCTGCCTCGCCCAGAGTTTGTAGATGCTTTTGAGTTGGATGAGAGTAGTCTTAATCGTAAAGTTGGATCTCTTTAGAACTAGTACTTAGGCCATTCATAATACCATCTTTGATATACGTATATGGTAGATACACTCTTAAATCCGCGAACCGTGGCGTCCCAACCAGAGTCTGGAACGACTAAGACTATACCATTTCACATATGAAATTAATAGACGCAGCATAAAAATCGATGTACCGTATTACGGAACATACGCGCTATCCAAATGTTATAATTATATAAAGGTAGCGGCATAGACCATTTAACTAACCAAGCATCGTTGATTCTCTCACTTCCCTCTGCGCCATGCATAACCAAGATGTTGTGTTTTAAGCGGCGAAGAGGATATGTGGAAAGCACAAATTTGCTTTGCCTCTATACTAATGCTTCAGATTTATGTTCCTGGGTCGATTGAGCTCACAAGAGTGCATCTTCCCTGTTAATTCAATTGAGACCTTCGAAGTTGACCTTTTGCCGCCCGCGCAGGCGTATTGAAGAGTTGGAGGAGGTTTTCCCGGCTATAAGATACTTGGATAGGTCGCTTGATTTCATTTACATCCTTCATTCAGAGTTCATTCGATGTCCCACTAGTTATTTGCTACCAGAATAATCGTGCTAGGGGTTGCATCCTATTTCTTTCTTTCTTGTCCATTGAACTGGATCAATTTTCGGTAGTATTATTAGTCTAGTTATACCTAGCTCCTAGGTTTAAACTTAACAAGAGGGTTTTATTCATTTCAAAGCAGGGTTTCCTATTTTACATATCACAATCACTCCCACTTATAATTATATACACACTCTCGTTTTTATAAACCCTCTTCTTTGTTTTTAAAATTTGAAAGCCGAGAATAAGACCACCACACATTGCACGGGGCTATTTGTCAATCCTTCAAAATGGTTACAAGCAAGCTCCTTCTCGGGGCGATCCTCAGTTCAACCTCCGTCCTCGGAGCCTACATCCCGCACGCTCCGCGCGCTGAACCCTCAAAACCCCATACCACAAGTGGCATGGGTGGCTATCGCACCGTCTCTATTACTAGCGCGGGCAGTGTCGTATCCACCATGGTCTACAATAAAAGCATGACCATGCACGGAACTGGCACCGGTACCGGAGGCACATACATGCCCAGCATGACAGCATACCCAACCATGAAGCCTGGACATAACAAGACCAGCTCCATGAAGATGTCTTCATACATGGAAGATGAAGATGATGACATGGAAGAGACGTCTACCTACATGATGGGCGGCATGACGTCTACCTACGGTTTCGACGACATGGATGATATGACATCTACCATGATGGATGATGATATGGCTACCGCCTACCCGACCATGAACCCCAAGCATAATATGACAAAGTCCCACATGATGGATGATGATGATGATGAGGTTCCTACTCAGACCAAGTTGGCGGTTACTTTTACTGGAGTATCAAGCATGATGATGACTTCTACTATGATGGATGACGAGATGGAGACGGCTATGCCTACAACGGATTACGAGGATTATATGCCTTCTTCCACGGACGATGAGGATATGCCCGAAGAAACCAGTACCATGGAAGATGAATATATGCCTGAAAAAACCAGTACCATGGAAGATGATATGCCCGAGCCAACCAGCACCATGGAAGATGAATATATGCCTGAACAAACCAGCACCATGGAAGATGATATGCCCGAAGCAACGAGTACTATGGAGGATGAATATATGCCCGAAAAAACTAGCACCATGGAGGGCGAGGATATGCCTGAACAAACCAGCACCATGGCCTATGATGACATGCAATCTACCATGATGACTGAAATGTCTTCAACAATGGCCATGACAACCGAAATGCCTACCATGACTGCCATGTCCACCACTACCACCATGATGATGATGAGTATGCCCGCCAGTTCATCCGTCACCGCCACCCCAGTCGCAGCAATCCCCACCTCTCCACCCGTCAACATCTTCACCGACAAGTCCCGTTACCAATCCTACTCTAAAATCCCCCAAGACCAACTAGTCTACATCTCCAACCACATCTTCGAAGAAGTTGACAAGTGGGGTAAGATCAAGTTGACTGCTAACGCTGAGCTTCAAAACAGCATGGTCGCCGGAAAAGCATGGTTCGAGAAGGAGAAGGAAAAGAACGGAAAGGACTCCATTTGTACCGCACCAGCTTATACAGGCGGTGAACCTCAGGACACACTGATCTACTGCAATAAGGAGAGTAGATATGGTATTAGAATCAATAACTTGATGGACGCTGCTTGGAGTGAAACTTGTTGGGATATCGTTAATAATGCGGTTTGGTTGTCCCAAGCTATTACCAGCGGTAACGTTGGAATTCCTGAAGGTGAAGTACCGGAGTATTATATGACCGCGAATAACCCTATTCCAACGAGGTTCTTCCAACATAAAGAAATCCAGGTTACTGAAGGAAGACCATGGAATGTCACTGGTCAAGTCTTTAAGGGTGGTAATCCATTACGAATGGCTTATATTACTCTTGAGAACCCAGGGTGCCCAGACGCCTGGAAGAATGCTGAGGCGTAAGTTTACAGGGGTGATTGATATACGCTAGATTTAGAAAGCGGAGTACTCTGGGTGGGAAATTTTGAAGGAAAAGTTTGTTTTACGTGTTAAAGGTAGCGCGGTGTAAGTTAGCCGTACGTGTCTCTCGGGTGACTGGCCTGAATGGGAAAGAGATAGTGCGGAAGAAAACTGTGAAAGACATGCATGCAACATATTTCTGTACTCTGGAGTTTTCTCGCCGAACCCATTGCAATATTGGTTATTTTGTTCGTTATTTTCCTTGCGAGTCTTTTGTGCATTCTGCTCTCCTGAAGTTTCTGTTAAACAATCATCCTTTGTAGATATATTCTTAATTTGACTGTCAAGTTCCTAGTTTAAGTTCCGTCTTAATATTGTTCGTGATATTAATCGTGTTTTAGATTTTCACTTTGAATCGCAGGTATTTACGAGTACAAGACAGGAAATTAGGTAGATACTAAAATTCTCAGCAGAATTAGTTCATTAAACTTTAGACATCAGATCTCTAACTACATATTTGACACCCACTCAAAGCAGCATCAATGAGCTATACTAAATGTTAAACGGCGTCGATGCAATCGCATAAAAAGAGAACACATTTCATCTAAAAGTTTCTCCAGAGCCTCTTCAAGAAGCTGTCATTCGGATTGAGACCTTGGTTCCTATATTCGGCATTATAATCCGTAGTCTCATGCTCCAAAGTCTTCTTCGCATTATCAAGATCCAATCTTCTTCCATCATCAAGGTTGATATCCTCCAAATTCCAGTAGGTAGTTTTGTTCCACCACTTGAACACAAAGAAAATGATAGGGAAAAGCGGGAGCAAAATATACGCATCTACAAAATTTGCGGCATCGAAGGGGGAAAGGGTACTCCATCCCTGTACCAAAGCAAGAAAGACATTGGCAAAGACGCCAAAGTATGCGTTCCACGGGTATCCGAAGGACTTGAATGGCAATTCCTCCAAACTTCGACCTTGTTTAGCCCATGCGGATCTAAACCTAATATGGATAAAACTAATAGCGCCCCAAACTAAAAAGGTTGAGACACCGGAAAGATTAACGATGTAACCGTAGGCTTTTCCGGCGCCCGTGGAGACGTTCATCATGGATAGTGCGCCGAAAAGGTTCGAGAAGACAATGGCGGCTACTGGGACACCCCGGTCATTAGTCCATCCGAGGAACCTTGGTGCTTTTCCGTCTTGGGCCATGAAAAGGACAGTACGGGAGGCGATATAGATGGAGGCGTTGACAGCGGACAAACAGGTGACGAAGATAAAGGTATTGATGAGGTGGACACCACCTTCCCATCCGGCATTCTGAATGGCAATGGTCATTGGGGACTTTAGCGCTCGAGACTTTCCGTTCGCAAGACCGTCGGCGTTCCATGGGCAGACGAGGCCGAAGAAGAAGGCGGAACCCATGTAGATGAAGACAATACGCCAGAAGACTTGACGAATCGCCAATGGGACGGCCTTAGAGGGGTTCTTGGTTTCGGTGGCTGCAACGGCAACTGACTCGACACCGGCGTAGAAGGTAGAACAGAAGACAAAGACGGTAGCAACGCCTCTGAAGCCATTTGCGAAGGCGCCGGGATCGTTCCAATATCTGAAGCCGAGTGGCTCTGCTTGGCCAATGAGACCTCCAGAGGCGTAGATTATCGCAAAGAAAAAGAATGCGACGAGACCAGTCAGCTTGATCAGTGCAAGCCAGAACTCAGCCTCGCCGAAAGCCTCAACTCCTAGCAATTGGAATGCAGTAAACGCGAACCAGAAGATTAAGAAGTAGCCCCATAATGGAACTTTGTCAGACCAGAAGACCATAATTGAAGAAATAGCATTGTATTCGTTGGCGAGGACTGCAACCCAGATGATAAAATAATTCCAACCGACCGCTGCCCCAAAAGCTCGATCGACAAAGCGATCAGCAAGTTTGGTAAAGGCACCACCGGAGGGATAAAGAGTCGTAAGTTCTCCAAGAGACTGCATGATACTGAAGGCAATTATACCAATGACACCAAAGCCAATGATTAACGCAGCTGGACCACCGGAAGCCAAAGCGCCACCGGATCCAACGAGAAGACCGGGTCCAATGATACCAGCGAGGGCCATCATAGACAAGTGCCTAGTCTTGAGACCACGCTTGACACCCGATTCGGGGTCAATTGCGTCTGCGTCTGCCACGACATGCTGGTCAGCGGTACCAACAGCGGCGGAGCCGTGTTTGTTATCTATATCATCTGAGGATACCATCTTGAGCACTATCGGCAACGGGGGTCGATGTTCGCCTTTTTTTGTGTAACTTTCGACCGTCCGAACTCTAATGAAAGATTAGAGCCGTAAAGCTGTTAAAGCTGCAGAGCTGTAGAGTCGTAAGAGGAGCTGGGAGGGTTCCGATTGAACCATGAGCAGGTTGACTGCTGCATGGACCCCTTCTATACTTTATACTTTTCGAAAGTGTCCCCCCCATCTCCCAAGCTAGGTTTCTGACTTCCTCTTCGTCCAGGTTATCTTGCCTCTTCCCCTCTTATCAGTTAGCTTTTTTTTAATCTATTTTTCTTAATTTTCGCAACAACAAGGGCCTGCATACATCTCATGCACTCTCGGTTGGAGCCAAAGCAAGTGGGTCCTTTCCTTTCCCATGTGGTCGGTCGACGTTAGCACGCGTATAATATAGGTCCCCGTTGTGGATTTTAGCGTGGGGAAGCGGTACCGCAATTCGTATCCCTGTGGCCCATACAAAATGCTGCTTCATGACGCCATACCGAACTAAAAGCACACAAAGAACCAAACTGGGCAACGAAACGGTGAAAAATCTGTCAAAGTGGTCTCAGACGGTGCCCGTTCTGAGTACAACTTTACAACCTGACCACCGCGCATTACGTGAAAAGATCTTTAGCATTGACATCCTTAAGTAATCCAGAAGGCTGGAAAGCCAAAAAATGCGAATGCGAATGGAATGTTGGTAGTTTGTCAGTTAACAGCTTCCCGGGTTTTGCATTCGGAGCTGGGACTGGGAGAAGGGAGGGCTTGAATTTGGCGAACGTCGGTATTGGTTACCTAGGTAGTAATGTTAATTGACCATGGTCATGTCCATGTCCTCGGTGCTGGCCGAATCGAATCCAATCGTAATCTTCGTTATCAAGATCATGTGGTCCAACGGATGCATCTCCTGTTGACGCTGACTCTGTGACTGGCCGCCACCGAACTCCAAGATCCGTCGCGTGATTTGAGGCTTGAATTTGGCAACCTAGTCAGCCGGCTTAGACATAATTTAACATTCATATCGGTGCCGTGGATTGCATTGCATATTCGAAGATGGCCGAATTGGGGGCACACTACACGCCAGTTAAGTTATGTTGGATACTGTTGGAAAGTCTTGGACAACGCATTTTACCTTGGAAAATGCAGGCAAAGCATTTCCAGGCATGCAAGATATACCAACAAGCCTTTGCTTGGTTAATCTTGCGCCTCCTCTTCACAATCCTTCATAATACAAAAGAAAAAGAAAAATTATATTTCTTGGACAGTTTTAGGTTACTTGGAAGATATGCTGGAAGAGAACGAGCGGGGTCCTTGGGCTATATATAAACATAGTAGTGTCAGGATAGTATACAGGGAGCGTGCTTGACAGGCTCGTGCTCATCGGAGCTCTGCTGGACAAAGAACAAAACATCCGCAGCAAAATCTGACAATGAGCGATGAACTGTCATAAAAGACGGTTCCTTTCGCAGTTGGTCAAGATGTCGTGCTGAAACAAAAGCTAGAAGCTTGCGGAAGTTATCCTGTGGAACCCGACTTCCGACTGCTCCAATCGTTTGAGGCTCATCATGAGAGACTATAACAAAATCCATCTGCAGGTCTAGCTCTTCTAGTACGCTTTGCATTAAAACCCCTTCTTCGGTGTCTGCACTGTATGTATTCTCGTAGACAAATTCTATAGTTTCGGGTAAGATCGATAGGTTGGCCTGAATTGTAGATTTGTCTTTAGAATTACACAGTGCTTTCGCTTGTTTGACTGCGAAATCCTGGAGGTCGTCGCACATAACTCTCGATGCGAAGACATAGACAGCGGCGTCAATCGATAATAGCGGCAGGTTCTTATCGTTGTCATAGATGTAGTATCCGAAGTAGCACCACTGTATAAACCGGTCAAAGGCTATTTTCGTATCGACCTCAAGGCCTAGGGAGACTTCTCGTGTTTGTGATTCGAGCATTTTAATCTCTAGCATCCTTTGGAAATAAAGGCTTTCCGCCAAAAGGAGACTTTCGTGGATGTTGTATTTGATGTTCTCCTTGGTGAGATGGATGGTCACGATGCCTGACTGGGAAAATCTATAAGATTACATTAGATGGGTTAGAGGTTATATAGCACGTTACATAAATATTCCTAGCCGCATTTAGCTTTGAGACCAGTATACCAGGCGCAGATGAGGGTGAGAACCATCCCGCGCCTGGTCTTAAGGTTAGGACTGGTCTCGTTGGTACCAGACAACACGAAGTACAGTTAGGACCATATCATTCGATTGATAAAGTTGCTTCGCATGTGGTCTTGCTTTGGGGTGCTTTGGACATAGCAGCGCTGGTGTCTCAAGTTTTGTGTTGTGGGAACCTTGCGGCTCTGCACATTCACCCAGCTCGAAGACAAGAATCGAAAGACAAAGCCTCAAGGCGGGCCTGGCACACGCGGACTAAAAGGTGGCTGGGATAACGTACTTTTCAAAGTTGACTTGATTGCCAGGTGAAGTTCCTCTGAGCCTCACAAACGAGTCCCAACAGCTCTTCCCCTCTTCAGGGATCGTTTTATCCATTTTAGGTGCATCATCGAGGCAGTCGTGCTGGTAGGTCTTGCAGTCAGACGACTTTTCCTTCGAACTCCGATCCCGAAGATTCTCGCCCGAGGCCTCAAAGCTACGAAGTCTGCAGGTATGGCATCTATCACAAGCTGAGCATCTACAGTCCTGCTTACAGAACTTGCAGAAGCGAGAGCAACTACCATGTTTGCATGTTAGGTTGACGTAACCATCAGAAAGAAATAAACCCTAAGGAATCGAGAAACATACCGTGTGTATCCCCGAACCATTTTTGATACCGCATATACGTACTGGCTTGGGGCAGGTTTTCTTAAAGATAGGAAGGAAAGTTAACTGTTTTTAGATCCTAGCAATATATTAATACTGATGGTAAGCGCGACGTCGCGTCGGGATCTGAAACCGATGGAATTGTATGAGCCTCGGGGCTGGGCACGAATTTTATCAGCCTCGTATCCAAAAGTGTATAAGAAACCTAAGCGACTTGTACAAATGTATGGGATTTCTCCTATAACTTCTAAGACATGAAGCAGTTTAAGGCCAGCTTAGGCTTACATTAACTACGTTAACTTTTAGCTTGGGAAATAGTAGTATTTCAATAAGGTCATTAGACGATACGAATAGCATCCGGTCCCGAGGGTCGACTACTATAAAATTGCAAAGGGGAATACTCATCAATGCATTGCGAATTTAAATGCTATGGCAAGGCGATATGAACAGTTCAAAAATCAATAACAAATAACTCGAAAAGTGTAAGTTTTGAAAAGTGTCTAAGTCTCTTCGAGTGGGAATTCAACCATTCGAAACTTAATCCTTAGGATCCCGTTCTCATCAGTACTGATATCCCCCCCAGGTCGCACGAATAAAATCAAGTCGGAACTAAAGTCGGGTAATGAACGGTGTAATCTCATGAAGGACGGAGATGCTCGAAATTTTTCCAAATGGGTCGCAGAATATGCTGCCAAAAGCATTCTAAACCCATCTCGAACAATATCATCTCCCGCGGAACTTTTTGGCACCTTTGGAACAGACTCTTTTGTGCTTGAAGCCGTTACCGTAGCATGTTGCCATTGCACTTGACCAAAAAGGGAGCTCGGAATCATCTCTCCCATTCGGGGGTTGGGCCCGGGAGCGGATGGCACTGGCTTCAGATTCTCGATCCCGAAAACCACAGCAGCACTACGGTCCGAAGTATGGTTATACACCAAAGTAATGACCTGATCAAAAATTTCAAGTAGCTTATCTGCGTCTCCAGACGAGGTGGGGAAGGGTTTTTGACAGATTGAAGTTGCCTTTCTTAATGCCATCGCTTTCAAGCGTTGGCATCGAGTCCGCTCCGCAAAGACGTAAACTTGGGCATGCAGTTGGAAGTTTTTGGGGATGCTATCCTTCTCGGAGTAATCTCCAACATAGCAATATTCGAGAAATGCCCCAACTGCATCAGGTATATCCACCTCCGGGTCGTCCAGTTCTACAGTTCCGGTCTGCGATTCCACCAGTTTGGACGAACTAAGACAACTAAAATACTCACTATGCCGTTCGAGAGCTGTTTTGTGGGCCCAATAGGTATCTCCTGACGGTATCTGGATCTTGATAACGCCATCTTTTAATATTGAGTCTATATATATACACGGGATCTCAAGCCTTTTGTTAGCAGTACTCTTATAACTTCATTTATAACTGGCAGATATAAAAACCCCATTGCAGTAGGTAGGAACTTACCGAATACTGCACCAGTAGAATTCAATGAGGCGTCCCGGACATACGTATTCTCGGAGGAGCAGTCATGTTTTAATTCGTCGCATGATGGAACATGTTCAGTCCTTGTAATGACATCCCCCATTTTAAAGGTTATGGTACGTGGGGGGCATGTGTGACACATTGTACACCGGTCACATAAACAATCATTTTGACATTTCTTGCAAAAGCTTGGACAGCTTGTTATTCGTACGCAAATATCATGTTAGAATTTTTGTGAGAGGACAAAATGACGGGGGGTTTCCACATGCATACCTGGAGTGTCCACGAACCATAGCGCTCTATATATATATATGTGCACCGGTCTGATTCGAACAAATCTTGGACAAGACTGGGTTGTTTTAAGATTGCTGATAAGATAAGGAGTAAATCTAAGTCGACTATCGAAGATAGGTGTCACGGATTATATTAAGGTAATCGTTCATCTAGAGACCTCGAGGAGACGGTATTGCGATATATATAAATGCCATATGTCGAATTGTTCTTGACTTAAGGTCATTTAATATTTGCTTCATGACCAAGATCTATAAATTTCGTACTCATAGGGTCTCAGGCACGCTGGCACCATGCTCCAGGCTCCCTTAGTCTGGGGTCAGGCTTCCAAAAGTTGCCTGAAATCTTCGAGTTCAAGCCTGCTCAAAATGCAACGCCCAGGCACAGTAGTGTGCCAAGGCGGGTGCCAAGAGCCTTGCGATGTTACACGAATCGATCGCGACACTAGCTCTGAGCCAAGTACCGGTACGGTACCCTCGCGAGTTAACGTTCGCTGGGCCCCCAAGCTGGCATTTGAAAGCCCATAATATTCCATAGTTTTGTCCGGTTTCTCTTTTTATCTAATTTTTTATCTAATTTTTTATGAGCAATCTAGTTCTCATTTCGTATTTCAATATCTATCAAAGGTAAAGCAGAATGCTGTGATTCTCCATAAGCTAATTATTCGACAATATCTTCAAGCACGTACGCTACACTTGCTAAAGTCCCTCAAATCATCAAAGGCGGATTGCCCGGATTAACAAAAAGAATCAAATCCGCCATAAACTCCGGGCATTCCTGATAAGTCAATGCAACGGCCTCTTGTTTCCTCAATTCAACAAGATGAGTAGCCCAATACTTCGCCAGCAGTATTCGAAACCCATCTCTTACAACACCATCACAATTTGGCCACTTCTCCTTTGGGCTGGCTGGGAATTTTCCAGTATTTACGTCATGAGTATGGTTATAGATGATTAAAATAGTCTCCGTCATTTTCTCCGAGTTTGCCGAAGGTGTTGAAGTAAAGCAACGATGGCTGGCTTTGTGGAGGGCTGTTGTCTTTAGTCCCATACATTGTAGTCTTTCTGCGAGGATGTAGACTTTGGCGTGTAGATAGAGTGGTTCTGGATGATCTTTATCTTCGTAGCTATAGTCTTGCATATAGCAATATTGTGCGAAAAGTGCAAAGGTTTCTGCATCGATACCTTCGTCGAGCGTTACGGTTTTATCGTGGGATTCGGCCATCCCCGAGTTCACAATATTATTGAAGTATATCGACGCCGCGCAGAGGGCTTTGGTGTGGATATTAAACTCCTTTTTCTCGGGTCCCACGATTATGGCAAAGAAATCCGAGTTCATGGCGCTAAAGTGTATGTATATATTAGCAACTTAACAATCCCACAGTATCGATGTCCCACCAACCCTTGTAAAGTGATAGCATGATCCTTGCTCTTTAAATTCACAGTATCGCTCTGAGGCTGCGTCTCGCCTAAATCACAGCTATGTGATCGGTCATAGTTATCGCAGGCGATATTGTGGTCATTATCGCGCTGAGTACGTGTCTCAGGCAGACTGTCTAAGAGGTCTTTGTGTGGCCGGCATGTATGGCACCAGTCGCAGTTTCCACATATGCAATCGGATTTGCATTGTTGACAGAAGCGATAACAGCTAAAGATTTCTTAGTCTTAATCAACCGAGCTAGTGGGAGGGCTCCAATGGTCTAGGGAGTACATACTTTGGATACCCTCGTACCATAATGACTGATTGTGAGTGCTAACCAAGAACAACTGGTAGTACAACCGGCTGTAGCTTCAGTAGCTTAGGGTATTGTTTGATGTCAAAAGGTTGAATCTTGAACCGTGTTCCAACCTTTGAGGAGGGTTTATAGGCGAAAGAATTCAAAGCTCGCCCTGTTTATAATTTAAAAGGCAGCGTGGTCTGCTATCTCGTGCGCTTCTTAACCCGAGCTTTTATGCCCAACGAGAGCGACTCTGGCTAGTATGTAGTACTCGTGTTGCGAGTTGTGAGTTGTGAGTTGTTCTAAACGGGCTGTATCGAGCTTCAGGCTTGCCAAACTACAATACACGGAGTGGATTTCAAGGAAGAGAAGGATGTTTTGAAAGAACTAAAGAAGAGGTTTATCAACGTGAATGTATACATATGAATCGCGGAGTCACATGATAGCGAGTATAGAGGACAACCTCAGATGAGTTGGCCCTTCGGATGGATGAGTCAGGAGCTACTTAACGTGATTAGCTTGTAAATACGTAAACTGCAGTATGGTCCTACATGAGTCTCTTGGCTTGCAGCATAAACAGTCATACTTCAAAGGAAAAGTCATGGAATTACTATTTCGATTAATTGCAAAATTAAAAGTCTCTAACGTCTCATCCTATGTTAATTATTGGTCGTTCTAGCGTTATCTTATTAGCTATTGCATGCTGTGGGTTGGCAGGAAGTTTTGCCTAACACGCACGACATATTCAACAGTCACAGCGCCAAAAAACCAAACTAACACCTTTTTAAACAAACTGGAATGGATAAACCATGTTGCCATTCTTGTCGACTTGCATCTTTTCTCCAGAGCCAAGGAATAGGAGGAGGTCAGTTGCGAAATCAGAGCGGGTGCTGTGAATTCTAAGGAAATCCTGCTTTGTCTTCAATTCCGCGAGATGACAGCTGGAGATCTTAGCGAGCAACAACCTGAAAGGATCACGGATGATATACTCCACCAAACTTCCTTCTGTTTCTCCTCCCTTGCGTCCGGGGGGTCTTCCGGAATTAGGATCAACCGTGAAGCTATAGATCGTCGAAATCGCACGCGGAAGGCTAGCGATGACTCCGTTGTATCGGGATGCGGTATCGAAACTCCCAAGGCAGTATCTCGTGGCGCGTTTGACGGCCAATGCCTTGAGGTCTGTGCATTCCAATCTTTCGGCGAGAACATACACTTTGGCGTGAATGAAGAGTTGATCCAAGGCTCTCTTGTTGGGGACGATGTAGTTCTTGATGTATGCAAACTGAATGAACATCTCAAAGGCTTCGGGGTCATCAACTTTCTCTGTCAACGTGATATTCTGGATGTGAGAGTCCTTCGACTTCTGCAAGGTCTCCTTTTCAAAGAATGGTGACGCGCCACGGAAAGCATCGAGATGGACCCTGTACTTTCTTTTATTTTCTCCAACGAAAACAACGAGGATTCCAGATGCACAATGTCTATGGCCAATCCCAGCGGTTAGTACACACACACTATGTTAGAAAGAAGATAGAGACAGCTCAGGCTGATTACAAAGACGGGGAAGCAGTATTGACTGCTGACCTACCGGGGAAGTCTTTCAATCTCATTCCTAGCGTTAACATCAATCTCCAAGATCTCACAAAAGTGAACCAAATTTCTACAGCGAAAAGCAGATTTCAGCTCGGACCTAATGTCTTCGCAAGTATGACATCGTTTGCAATTGTCACATAGACAATCAAGTTTGCAAGTCGAGCAAAACTTAGAGCAGCTGGTAGATGGTTGATATCAGTCTCGGAACGGCGTGGACTTGGAAGGACCTCCAAAATGCAATGGTCTCACGTACTCAGTATGTCCTCTGACCATGATTGAAGGTTATTAGCCGTTGGCTTGGTTCCCTGTGGTGTTAGTAAGGAGTGGAAATAAGAATAGCAAAGAGCTAGATGGGGCTTGCAGATGGTGTCGAAGTCGAAGTTGTCGTGTAAGGATTCAGCTTGAAGGTGGGTGACGATTGGATTTTAAGCTATGTTATGATACTGTTCGAGTAAAAAGCTGGTCAATGGGTCAATGACATCGGTGTCAGGTGATTACACGTTTCAATTCGGCGTTGAATCTCCTACGTATTCTGGCTGAGCTAGAAATGAATTCATTTGGCGCTGACTTGAGCGCTTCTCCTGAAATTGAATTATGAAACCAACTGCACATACATAATAACAGAAACCTTTTGCAAAAATACAACGTGAAAGCCTAATTAATGTTGAAAAAACCAGAACCTATGAATAAAACTACCCGAATTGACCATGAAAAGCTCCTGGTAGCGCAAAAAAATACCATAATACTGTTGGTTACTGACCTACACTTACTAGTAAAGGGACTTGGAAGCATCTTGATGTCTGCTAGCTCACGACGTCTATATCCGAATGTGGTCCGGCGTCCAGGGGGTCTGAACGAGCAAGTTTTAGAACTCCAAGCAACCCTTGCCATCCGTTTTGAATCCAGCAGAAGCCCCAGTGAACAGAAGAACATCAGCGCTGAACGCAGGCTGATCCTGTAAAACACTCATGAAGGACTCGTTTCGGCGCAAACTGTCAATATTATGAGCAGCGAATTTAGCAAGGAGCATCCGAAACCCGTCTCTGCTGGTTGTCGTGATGGAAATTGCATCCTTATCCGCTGATTCCGTTACGGTAGATGGATACTTCCCGGTATTTGAGTCATATGTTGAATTGTAAATGATTGGAATAGTTTCTGGGAGGATGAATTGCAGGACCTTTATAAGGCTAGTAGCGGAAGTGTCTGTGATTGCTTTGGAACATAGCGAGGTTGCCTTCTTCAGGGCAAGGGATTTTAGTTCTAGAACTTCGAACTTTTCTGCGAAGACATAGACCATAGCGTGTACTTGAAGAGCGTCTTCTTTCTCACTATCGTCGTAACCGTATGTACCAAAATAACTGAACTGGATGAACAAGATGAAGGCGACATCGTTGTCGACTATGTCTTTGAATTCTATCGTCTTACTTGTCTTTTCTTTCATCTCGAGCTCAATGTGTTTTTTCATGACGGGGGAGGTCTGGCGAAGGGCTTCTGAGTGTATAAAATACTTTTTATCCTCGCCGATTTTGATAGTGTAGACTTCTGATACACAGTATCTACAGTATTCACATGTCAGCTCTAAGACGTAGTGAATGACGGTATTATATCATCTTTTATTGTACTACCCTAGACTAGATTTATAAAGACTTACTGTGCAAATCTATCTGAGGTTTCCCTCAGAAACTTTCCCACTGAACGACCATCAGGCCCAGTGCAATTATGGCGCCACGGATGATTCGTTCCTCCAGTGGTGTATGCTGCACTCGTCTGACAGCTGTGGCAGTAGTTACATTGCTCACAGGTACAGTCTAGTTTGCAGTTGTTACAATAGCGTGGGCAACTATTTGCAGCACTTTAGTGGGCCCAAGGCTTTTCTAATATCGCCAAATGCACTTGAAGACATAGAAAATTGTTCGTAATAACTTCGCGAAGTGTGAGCGTAACAACTTACCCTGGGACGCCTCGTTTAGTCATCTTAATATTGTTCGTATCAGGGTGCTCTGGATTTATGCCAGTAGCTCCTGTGATCCCCTTCTCTTTTTGGCGGTATTTTGAGTGACCGAGGATAAACTATCCCCAGACTAACAATACTCCTCCTTTCGTTTCGCGAACTTAGGGCTAGCGCTGGGGAGCAATGTTAACTCTTAACTAGGACTTGACGAGTTGAAATTGTTGTATTCTGAACAGGCTAGTCGAAATGAAAAATTCTACAGCGGTGTGTTGAAGAGACCCAGAAAATTCTCGTATCCAATTCCATTTGATCGGTGCGGGGTTCGCACTTAAGTACGCCAGGACGACATATGAGTAGGCACTGTTGAGGATCAGGCATCATTTGGCCTGTTCAGATCTTGAACCTGGTAGATTCAGGTTTCTGACGGTACGTTCCAGCCTTGTCTCGATACTCCGGGTTCATCCTCCCGCAATTCAATTCCCTGGGTTTCTCCTCTCTGCCAGACACTGCAAAGTGCACCAAAACTAGCGTTTCTCGGCAAGCGGTGCCACATATTTGCTGTGACACAAGGCTGAAGCGGGGTTAGCATCTTGAAAATCGAAATCAATTTCGTTCTTGCACGTGCAATACACTTTTACGCACCTTGCAAGGCTGAGGGTTTCCTTCAAATATGAGCTGCGGGGAAAGAAAGAAACAGTATTGATTGTTAGTCTAAATAGCGTTTAGATTTCTGTCCAGACTCTTGAACCTCAAAGGCTCCACCTACCCACTGAAAAGAGACTTGAACCTACTTAAATAGGTTCTCCAGATACATCTATTCGAAACTTCTCTGGGCCGCACGCCCGCTACACTGAACAGCACTAATCCACCACGATGGATCTTTCAGAGTAAGTGAAGTCACCCTGTGGGCTTGGTTCCTAAACAAAAAATGCCACAACAGCAACAAAATCGGCAGCGCAGGGATTCTCGCTATATCGTGCCTGAAAACTTGCGCTACCCCGGTACATGCATATGCCTACCCGAATTGCACGGCAGTAGATACCTCAAGAGCTTTGTGACCTAGGGCTTGGGAGGGGGGGCGTTTTTTTCTTTGTAGTCTTACTATCTTGAGTAAAGCAGCAGTTCACTCACAAATCTTACCCCTCTTTACAATAGAGTGCTGAAATCGCCCACGATCGCCCTGAAAGTGGGTCCATTGGACTCAGAAGATGTGGCAACTTACCATGTCCATGAATCCGTACTCATAAAATCTTCTCATTATTTCAAGCAAGTCTTGAACTCCAAATTTTCAGAAACAGTAAAGAGGGAAATAGCCCTATCCTCCCCAGTGGACACGCCACAAGCGTGCGAACTGTTCTTCGACTTCGCATATAAAGGGAAATGCGAACCCAAAACATTGAACCCGCTGCTATCCTACGGCGAAGCGTATCTTTTCGGGGAGAAGATACAAGCTATCGAGTTCAAAGAGTACATCTATACTCAGGCAAGAGCGGAAGCCGACCAAAAATTCAGAGATCTGGACTTCTTATTCAAGTCTATAAAACCCACGGATACCTTCTCCAAGCCACGGGCGGAACTACTCGACACATGGGGGTTATTGATCGAAATGATATACGAGGATACGTACGATAACAAGGAAGAAATTCTTAGCGCCGCAACCCCCTCAGATGCCGGAACACCGTTCAAGGATCACCTGGACAACGTCAAATCATGGCTAGAAACTTCGAAGCTCGATCCATTCCGTGGATTACTATCGCAGATTTCCGCTCAATACCCATTGGTCATAGCCAGCAATCCCCGAATTGTTGGATTAATCCGTTCCATCCCTGGATTCGCGGCGGATATTCTGAACTATCAATTGAAATCAGCGGTGGAGGAGGTCGAACAAAAGCATGTCTTTGAACTACCACATCTTTATGCCGTGACCCGGAAAAAATCGCCATAGTAAAGTGAAGGTGGTGGGTATTGGAAGGAACGAACGCTAGGAGGCACGTTCGCGGGATAAACTGGTCGCGTAACCAGCCGCCATAGGGGGAGGAGTGGCGAAATTGAAACAAAGGGACTCCTCCCTTTGTGGCGTCCGGGTGTGAGACCAGGACAAATTCATCTTTAGTATTCAAATTGTATTCCTTTGACCAGATTGTCAATTTGAAATTAAACCATACAAAACCCTTTTAAAAAAAACATGTTTCCTTGGTAAACAAATCCATTTTCAAGCTAGTCTTCGTCTTCTCAATCGCTCTCCCAATTCTCACCTCCCCACCAAGAAGGCTTTCTCCCACATCTCCATTTCCCCTTCATTCTCTTAAACCACCAGTAATCTCTCTCAACTTCCACATTAGCATCCATTAAAGTCTCCTTATGCTCCAACAAAGCCCGTTGTACAACCCCCAAATTGAATGTCTCTTCCATATCCTCCCAATTTTCCAAAATACCCATATCAACCCACTCAAACCTAACTTTAACATACTCCAACCCTTCACAGAACTCAAAGAGTCTTGCAAGCTCCGTTGCTTCGCATTCGAGGTTGAATAGTGTAAGATCTTTGACTTTACACAGATATGAGGATTCCTCGAAACGATTAAGGAGGGAGAAGTCGCCGCCCAGCGTGTTTAATCCGATCTTTTCGATGTTTGGAAATAAGAAAACGGGGAAGATTTTATCGATGTCAAATGCGTTTTCGTTATCCATGTGCCCCCTTGAAAATCTTTTTAAATTTTTCAACGATTCAGGAAATCCTTCTTGTATCTCTTCAGGCTCTGTAATATGTTTTTTGTCATCCATAATAAGTCTATGAATAAACTCTTCCAGATGCGCGTCCAAACAGTCGGAATAGACCCCTTCGAGTTCAATATCAACGACAGGGGTACCCATATCCAACTCCTCCAGCTCCGGGAGCAAACATAGGATTGGGATAAGAAGAGAAGCAGGGTCCTGAAGTTCTAGAATAGATTTAACCCACCGTGGGTGGAAACTATACTTCTTCGCCACAACGTCCAAACCTTCAAGTTCTTGGTCCGTCCATTGAAAGTCCCCAGCTCCGTCTTTTATTTCATCCCCACCTGAGGCATCGGAGTCAGAATCATTCCTTCGCTCCGCATACCCCCATATCACACTCAATTCTTTGAAATTCTGACCAAAGGAAGGTTCGACCAATAGTCTTCGAAGGAAACTTGTCAACTGCCCCGGACGATTGCTGCAAAGGGAGATATCTGGATCGCGTGGAATATATTCTTTCGCGACATTATAGAATGTTTTGCATATACGAATCGCTACCCAAAGGTCCGAGCGGCTCAGATCCGGATGGCCCAAGATCTCGTGAAGTATTTCTGTTGGGAGAGCGGTAATACTAGAGGCCATGGTTTCTTTTGGCCTGTGGCTATTCAAGCCCAAGCCGCCGAAATTTAGCTAATGGAAGAAAGAAAATTAAGTTCGGAGCATAAATACCCACCAACGCGTGGAGAGTCGAAAGAAGAAAGGGGTCACTGTTTAAAATGGCCAAAAGTGAATTCTGCTGTATCATTACATGCGCGTGTTATTTTTGAAGAGATTGCGTTGTCGATGTATCCCAAGATTTCTCGTACGAGACGCTCCCGTTGGAAGCGGTGCCTTGGCGACTTCCCGCTGGAAGGTGGGCGTCACAAGCAAAATAATAATAATAATAACAAAAACAATAACGGAGAGAGGGTTTTAGGATTTTTGGAAAGAAACATTGAATTCTGATTAATTCGCCAGAATGCCATATTTTACAAAACAGAAGTAGTTTGGGCGGCAACAGAACCATGTCCACCGTTCATGAACTCGATGCAAGAACGCTATATGGGATATAAAACCAACTAATCAATCAGGCTGTGGTTCATCTCGATAATGGTATTCCTGTTCGAATATCATATAATGAAAGAACCCCGGAATTCAGAATGGGAATACACTTCCATCAAAGATGGAAACTATTAAGCACTAAGAAAAGACCCATAAACTGTAATCCCACAGAAAAGTGACACCTTTTGTCTAAAGAATTTAGTACATGCTCATAAACGTCGTGATAATCATGACAATGGCAATATGCCATGCAGAAATATGTACCGAACTCGCGGAGTTTGGTTTCGATGTTGAAGTTGCTGGAATTTCCGAATTAGAACTCGCTGGACTCGAAGTGGTTGTAATACTCGTAAAACGTGCGGAAGGGGTGGAGGAAGAGGGAGCGCGCGAAGGGGACAAACCAGTACTAGTAGACGCAGGCAGGGACGTTGCGATATCTCCGATGGTTGGGATGCTGGCACTCGGGTCAATTGTCCAAGCGCTAGCAGAGCTGGCTGGGCAGTCGACCTGAGTATTGGTTGGAGTATACCTAGTTTTCAGGTATTAGTATATATGTATCTAGGCTGCGCGTGTTATCGGAATCTGGACGTACGCGCTCAAGGTGAGGCTTGTAGGGCTGACACTAGCCCAAACGGTTTTCAAGTTATTAAAGTCCGGAGAAACTGGCGTTGGGGTACCAGATCTACAGTACGTATCCGGGTTAGTTGATTTCATCCCAAATTAGCGGCTCAGCGCGAAGTACCTTTCATATGGATCGCCACCAACGGCTGTAGATGTGTCTTTGACCATTCCATAGCTAACCAAGCCGTACTTGTTGTCTTCGTTGATCCATTCGTAGACGATAGCTCCAGACCACCACTAAGTAAAATTTAGAAAATTCGTCCTTCAGAAGCTTCGCAACCATGCATTTTTTCTCTCGAAAACTTACATCAGTCATATTAGGACCGAAGATGGAGTACATATCCTCGAATAATCTAGGTGGGCTTGTATTGCATCCATCTTCACTTAGGAAGGCTGGAATATCGTACTGAGCAGCAGATAGATAGCCTGTCAGGCGAGAGTAACCGCTTGTCTGGAAAGTATCTGTTGGATTGCACCATTCGTAGGCATTGACGCCGTAGAAGTCGATCGAGGAGTCCCGGTCGGTGAAACCTTCGTGATTACATGCCAAATAGTTTTGAACAAACGGGCTATCAAAATTAACCACAGTTTTCGGGATTTATTTAGCGAGATATCTTCAAACTTACCGAGTGTCGGCGTTATCAGTGGAAGCATAGCCAATATACACAGAATGATCGTATTTCTTGTTCTTTATATGGGTCTTGATATCAGCAACAGCGGCAGCGATAAAGTACACCGCCCGTTCACCAGAGGCTATATATTTTACATTGATTAGTAGTTTTTTTTGTTCGATGGCGATCGATCAATTGAGTGATAGTGAATATATTTACCCTTAGTAATGACTTCATTTCCGATCCAGAAACCAACGGTGTTTTCATATTTTGCAAATGCATCTAAAGTAGCCGCGAAAGAAGAGAGTTGCTGTTGACTCCAATACGGATTATCCTCGTTAATACCGGTTTCATAGTTGGCGAGGTCAACGAAAAGGTATATCCCGGCGTCTGCGAATATCTTCATACAGTCGTCATGGTTGGCAGTATAATCAGTTTGGTAGACACGGATTGTGTTCACACCAAGCTCCTTCATCAAGGTGGCATCAAGCTGACACTGCTCCTTGTCCACCAACGGGTCCTACTCTAGATGTTAGCCCAATTACAAGCACTCCCAACCGGCATCATTCCGGAATTTCTATAAATTTTAATCTAACTTACGACTCGAGCACGTAGTTGGTATGCAACACCTATTCGCGTAAAAGTGTTGTTACATTGTCAGCCTCATATACCTCCAAACCGAATTCATTCGGTGCGCTCGTTGCACAGCCTTGCCGGGGAAAAGCCATTGCTTTCAGTAGAAGTAGGCATACCTTTGATGTAAAACTGTGCACCTGTTTCGGAGTTGAAGAATTTGTTTCCCTTGATTGTTAAGGGAGCAATTGCCTCGACGAGCCCGATACTCGTGGTAAGCAGAGCCGCGACAAGCCCGCCCAGTTTACCCCGGAGATTGATCATAGCGGTATCTCGATAATGCGGAATGCAGACGTTAGTATTCTTCCGGGGGAGATATTAAAGTCTTGGCCTTGGCGATATAAGCACTCTTGGAAAGATGAAATAATACGAAAGGAAAGGAAAGAAGGAAAGGAAGGAAAAGAAGGAAAGAAACGGGAAAAGAATCGACTATTATTATTTTATTTACAACCAGCGCGACGTCAGCCTTTTAAAGGAGATCCAAAGCAACGGGGCTGCAATGCAAATGACGCGCGACACTATAAATACAAAAGAATATTGCATAGTATTGCCTGGTCGACTCGGCTCGAGGTCTAAAACGGAATGGTTGCCAGACAACCAGCCGTTGATCGAGGAATCTCCATGGCCAGGGGTCCCCACTCTGTCGCTGTATTCGAGTGCCTTTCGGTAAGTACATTTACTTATTCATACTCGGACTTGTGCGTGCTTGTACTTATACATGTATCTTACTATTATCCGCCTTGTTCGGTCTTTTCCTGGCCCGCAAAATGGATTAAATGCCGACGCAGCCGGAATATAATTGGAAGTAGAGGTACGGGGGAGTACAATTGGTATGTGACTTCCTTGTTCCCGTCTTGTTCATACTAATACTCTTTAATTGCTGGCTTGCGTATGCACTGTCTCGTCTTAGCCAGGAACAAGTGGATGTATCCGGCTGAAAGAAGGTCCGCAGGTTCCACTAAGGAATAATAAGGCTTGTATCCTTTGATTTCAGCGAACGAACAGTTGCCATTCTTATCGATAATGGGCGAAAAGAGAGGGTGACATCGACCATTATTTCTATTTCTGTTCGAGACCTCGACATCCCTTGTCATCCCTCCGCCCAAGAAATGTGTCAGCGACTTGGCCAGAAGCTTGACTGCCTTGAGTCTCCTTGTCCAAATCAAACGGCGCCCGCTTGTTAAACTGCGCCCAGCCCGACCAGCCCGCTTTGGGCTTAAATTGGTCGAAATTGTGTGCAACCGGGACTTACCGAGAATGGAAATACCACAACTTAGAATGTGTTGGCGGCTTTCCCTTCGGACTGACGATTTCGGTCTAGATAATTGAAATCGCCGGCAGTTATCGCTTTACCATCCACCGATTAAATTAAAGGACTGAATGATATGAATTCTTGACGTGTCTAGCACGCCAACTGAAAACTCTTTCTATTAAGATTTAATTATTCGCAACTTTTATTTCTACGTAAGGTCTTAATTCGCATCGGTCAGACTTTGGTACCTGAATCCTCGATCATTATTCTCAATCTGAGAAGATGGTAAGGAGTAGTTGATCAATTGAGTTTGGATTTTGTTTCAAGTAAGGGATTCCCTAGCATGCGAGTATGCAAACCTTCGGAAAAACTCCTGCCTGTAAATCCGGGCCGTTGGAAAGACGGGAAAGCGGCTAGACCCAGGTTCCTGGGCAAAGATCATAATATTATACGGCATGACTCGCACATGCACAGAAGCTGTCACTGTCATGTTCGCCGTGAGAGGCCATTATAGAGCTTCGTGCCTTGTGCCTGGATCCCAAAGACCAATTGGGCATATATCATGCTAGTATCACACAGGATAGGTCGATAGCGCTATAGCACTGGCCCTTGCCCCACATACACAAGGCCGTCCTTCACCCCATATCCGCTAGTACAGGGTTGCGGGTTTCACTTTCCAATAACTCCAATCCATCTCGCCGCCGTATTTACGGTTGGTCAGAAATTATCTTGTAAACATTTGGATGGGTGACTACCTCAACATGACTTTCTCGGTTCTTCGGCAATCGACCATATCGATCTATGGGATGAAGATACGGAAACCTTATAAGATCAAACCCAAAAACTCGGCAACATATCTAAGTATGAACTCAGGAACAAAGTTCTGGCTCGCCTTAAACGAGAATCCAGACTCTTCCCCACTACTCTCTTCATTAAGATTTAGCTCGGGTTGGGCTCGGGAGAGTAAACTTTATGGCCACACTTCCACATCCGGCCTAATCTACAATATGATTTTCTGGGAGTATTTCCACATCCGTCAAAATATAACCATGCGAAGCGAAAGGTTGACCGGCCGTGCAAATGCAGTTCGATATCAATATCGCTCCCTACCGCCAGGCAACGCAAGAAACCCATTTTTTCCCTTCAAACTGAGATCGATATTACCTTTCGTAGATCATATTAACATTGACGAACAAAGTTCGGCATGTCGGGAAAATTTGCATCGGTAGCGTCAACCCTATACTGTGTTCGTCTCGCCGTTCTATTCTAGTATTCCTAACGTTCCCGCTACGAGCTTCCCCAGCCGGAAAAATTGACTTCGATGAAGATGCTATAAAGGTTGGAAAGGTCCACGATTGGCTTTAGAAATGCCGCCACTCTTTGAATTATACAACTATCATATGATCGAATATCTCATTAATTCAACTTCGGAGCTAGTTTTTTCTACCCTCAGGCTTGTACCACCCGGCTCGAGTGCTGAAGGGTAGTTCCCTTTTAATCTTCACATTACATCACGGCTGTAACACGCTATTTTTGTTGAAAGTGGAGTCATAAATCCTCATTGTCAAGATGGCGAACCTTCTCGATGTTTTGCTGTCTATTTACAGTCAGCTTTTAGCTCTGCAGAGTCAGATCCAGACTGCAACTGTAAAATCTTCGACCACAACAGCCAAGGTTCCATCAGCTACTAGCGCTAAGATTACCAGCTCGACATCAAAGCTGGTTAGCACTTCTGCAACAGCTAAAGCTTCGGTATCAAGCGTTCGGTCTACCGTCCCAGCTTCCAGTGTTCGTTCTACCACGACTACCGCCAAAGCAACCTCCACAAGTTCAAAGGCTGCATCCAGCGCCGCCAGTTCCAAGGCTCCATCTTCCTCAATTGCTATTCCCTCCGCTCAAATTTCTTCAGCTATAAATATTGATTCTGTTTTATCGTCTATTGCTTCTGTCATTTCAACCTCGGTTCTTCCTGTCGCCTCTACTGCACTTCCATCTGTTGAGATACAAAACCCCTTGTCTTCATCAGTGGGGCCGGGACCGTCTGCCCCGTCTGCAGATACATCATCCCTAAGCTCAACCTCTACTGCTGCAGCTCCTTCTGCCACATATACATTGCTCAACAATGTACTTATTTTGGCACCTGACCAATCAACTGCTGCGTTGACTGAACAGCCACTCGATGGGTATGGCATGGCCTGGGATACTTTTATCGTACCGAAAGAAGGGATCGAACTACCGGCTTTGACTTCAAACAACAGCAATGGAACAATCACTTGCAAGTATAATATAATTGCGATGCACTCGCAGTTGTCTTATGACTATGGTGATCTCGGCTGGAGAAGTGCCCTGACGCAAGATCAGATGAACCAAATTTATGCCTATCAGGTATCTTGCAACGTCCGAATGGTCCACTTTAACATCTGGCCGGGCAACTACGCCTTTGGTGCTGATGCTATCGGAGGGTGCTGTGATGCTGCGGACGTACAAGATGTCACTGTCATCAAGGAAGTTGCAGACGCACGTTTCCCATCTGCCGGGCTCAATTCTGTTCCTCTCCCGCTTAATGGATTATACCACGTTCCATCGAAAATCACTGATACCAACCTTACTCAAACCACTGCATTCCTTGAATTTGGCCCTAATCTGCAGTATGCCGAAACCACTGTCGGTGGCGTTATTAACACATTCCCCGATGGGAGATCTCAAATGGCGTTCTTCTGCAGTTTTGGAACCTGGAGTCCAACCAGTGCGTACCTAAATCATATTTGGATTCACTGGGCGACTCATGGTCTCTACGATGGGTATAGGCGTGCTTTATTGAGCACCCAAATCGATGATGTTCTATTGGGTACTGAAGCCTGGGATACTGGTATAACTTATCGCACCACAGTCACGGACATGATAGTTCATGCTGATTGGGTCAACGATGTCAATACCCGCCTTGCAAAGACCAATCCAGGCTCTCATTATATGGTGGAGCTTGGATTGAACGGAAACGGTAATGTTCTTCAGTCCTATGATCAACAACTACTGAAGACATCTCTCAAGGGCACTTGCCAGGATCCAATCTGGTATGCAAAGGATCCTGATACTACCCCTCTCGAATTTCAAAAGGTTTTGGGTACTGGTACGGACAGTTGGCCTACCGATATCACCGAATTTTCTCTCTACACTTTAACTTGCCTCAAGCTTGATCCCTTGTCCGTATGGCTCTGGAGTACAGTTCCCGCACGGACTGCGTACTACTTTGTCAGCCATACATTTACCCACCTGAGCTTGAACAATGCAACTTACAACGATACTTATCGTGAGATCAATTGGAACTTGAAGTATTTCAAGGCCACTGGTCTTGATGTCAATACTCAAATCAGTCAAGGCGGTCTCATTCCCCCAGCTATCACGGGTATGCATAACGGAGACGCTTTGCGAGCCATGATGGATAATGGCGTTTGGAATGCTGTTGGTGATAATACTCGGCCTCCTTTAAGGAACCAGGACAGTGTGTATTGGCCATTGTTTACCACTGTCGCAAATAATGGCTATGACGGCTTCCAAATCACTCCCCGATTTGCAACTCGAATCTACTTCAATTGGTTTGTCTTCACTAATCTAATGACTCGAAATGGTATAAGGGACTAACAAAAGTTTCAGCGATACTTCCGATTGTACTGTCGCCGAGTGGGTCGCAACATCGACGGCAAAGGGCGACATCAATGACCTCCTCGATGTTGAGCAAGAGACTACTATTAACTCACTTCTTAACTTGATGCATGGTAAGCCTAAGAACTATTTTCACAGATTTGGCAGTATATGTTAATATATATATTATGTAGACCCTTACATGTTCCACCAAGCCAACATGAGGACTAACATCACCAACTTGGTCAACATCCCCGGCACTTCATTAACGTCCAAGTTCTCCTTACTTCAAATGTGGACTGAAACCCAAATCGCCGAATTCCAGCGTCTGGTAACTTGGCCGCTACTAACCTACAAACATGATGACATCGCTACTGCCTTCAAGAACCGTTACCAGCGAGATCTCTGCTATGCTCAGGTTAGTCAAGGTGTTAGCGAGGGTAAGGTTGTTAGTATCACGGTTTCCACACCTAATAATACCTGCCCAGTTGAAATTGCAGTTACAGTTCCTGGTGGTGTTAAGGAGACTGGAAGCAACATCCGTGTTGAAAAGATTGGAAACGATTTGCCTACTGTTTGGTTGAAGCTAAATGGGCAACCGATTACACTTACCCTCAATACGCCGCTTGCTATCGGTGGGCTATAATCAATATATGGTATTTTTAGTTGCTTCCTTCAGCTTTTGTCCTTTTTACGGAAACCGTGTAGATGTAAAATATTCGTTTTTATTTGGTACTGGTGCGCTGCTTTAGTATTCCTCTTATTACCAGCTGTATATAGACTCTAAGTATTTCTTGCCCGGATAATAAGAATTTGAATGTACACGAATCTTTAAATATTAGTGCGGTGTGTAAATACTCTCTTGCACGGCATAAAAACGAAGATTTAGGTGGATTTGACGAGATCAAACCGCTACTAACTCTCGAGGGTCTTCCTGTTTCGGTTATACGTTCCAACGATGCAACCCATCCCGGGTGATTCTTCGCAGAGGGTGCCGCTTTCAAAATCTACTAGCTACTCAAAGGGTCATCATCTAGATATATAGTTAGCTCTACTGAAGCACGTTCATGAAAAGTGTGTGCACTTACCCCAATCATAACTGGTGGGACCCTGCCTTGCACTTTGGCTTCTTCAATTAACTTTATCTCTTCCGGCGATGGTAGTAGCAACGAAGTAGTTTTAGCCATCTCCTGAACACGCGATTGCATCTCTGACTGGATTTTTTCTTGCGTCTGCACATGGTAACGAGATTCGTCAGTTCCCGGTAGGGCACATGGTTATAGTAAATCAAGGCAGTCATCCATATGGATCCATTGGCACATTCTTTTTTTAACATACCGCTTTTGCTAGGTTCCCAATCCCAGCCCCAGCGCCGCTTACCCAACTCTCCAATTTGTCTATTTTAGCATTCATCTCTCTTCTAGTATTTGTATCTCCGTATTTAGGATCGATTCCTGCAGATAACACCCCAATTTCTTCTACGATGGTGAGGCCTGGTATAATGTGTTTATCCGATAAAGTAATCCACATCTTGGCAACGTCCGTAAAGCTGCTGAAGTATGCTCTGATCGTCAATACTCCATGAAAGATCGATGTTCGCATGAAGTCATCGAGAGAATAGTGCTCATTAAAATTCTCGAGACTGATAGCAGTCTCCTGCATGAAGGGTTCCACTACTGTTTTCACGACAGCATCAACTGCGGTTGAG
Source organism: Orbilia oligospora ATCC 24927 (assembly GCF_000225545.1). Classification (NCBI taxonomy): domain Eukaryota; kingdom Fungi; phylum Ascomycota; class Orbiliomycetes; order Orbiliales; family Orbiliaceae; genus Orbilia; species Orbilia oligospora. The sequence continues at coordinate 1,133,492 of NW_011645600.1, read as the reverse complement.
ACGACGGAGAAGAATTTCGCGAGCGTTTCTATCTGTGCCTTCATTTTAACGATTAAGGCGATTGACTGAACAAGCATAGCTCTGACTTCTTCGAGAGTTATTTCGCTTGTTTGGAGTTTCGTCAAACTGGCCTGGACCTCGGTTACCGCTTTCTTTTGTTCTGCTAGCATTTTGTTCGATTCCATGAGTTTATCGTTGACCTCCCTCAATGCAGCATTTGCGGCATCAGCTTTGGCTCTTGCATTGTCAACCATAGCTTGAGCTACACCCTTTTCACCACCCGTTTGAATGGAATTGAGGGTATTTAGAGCGGCTTGCTGCAGTCCACCTATCACTGGCATCTAGAGAAGAGTGCGATTAGAATTATAGTCCAGTATTTATTAAGCGATGCATCGATGAAAGTGGAAAGTCCCTACAGAATTGATAGGATTTCCCGGTAGTTTACGCCCCTTAGCTTGCAATTCATAGGCAATATTATACTGGGTATTAAACTCGTCCTGCCATTTTATCACAATTGGGTCCGCTTTATCAAGGTTGTCTGCAGTAGCAGCGGTGTCTCTAATCTCTTTCAGTACCTAGTATAGTCACAAAAGCCCTAGATTAGCCATATATGCCGAGTTCACTTAGGGAGTAATGATGAGAATTCGGCTAACCTGGGTAATTGCATGTAAGACTGCCACCAACTTCGCGCTCGCATCACCCACGGGATCTGAAGGCCTAAATGTATCTTTAATTGAAGAAAGCATCTGGTAGGCAAATAAGTAAATACTATTCCCATTAGAGTCATTTGAAGCCTGCGCCCAGTCGATTCCTCCATCTGGACCATTGATGACAGACTTGAATATATTGAGATAAACCATAATATTGTTCAACTGGACATATGCTGGGTCTGCAATATCGGTTAATGTATCTCCGGCGGAACCCACGAGGGCTTCACTTAGACTTTGGCCAATGCTCGATTGTGTGGCTAGCTGTCGAGCAAGTCCTTGCACACCAGTGGCGCCCTGGTCTGCTCCCACAGACGTGATAGCATTTATTGCTGTATTCATGGTGTTGACGTAACCAGATGCCAGATCTCCTAGTAATCCTTCCCACCTGAACCGCTCTCCGCCAAGTTAGCAACTTATAAGTCTGGCTTATTTAGGTTTTGTGCTTTACCCATTCGGAAAATTATCCATGGCCTTCCTGTAGTCTTCTCGAGCATCTTCAACCTGATGGTTAAACTTTTCAGACTGCTGTTTCGTAAAACAAAAATGATCTTGCGCCGCCTTCTCCTTGATATCTTGGATTTTCAAATCAAGCTCATTGTTTTGACGTTGCTTCTCCGTCGTCAATTGATGTTCGTCGGAGGAAATCTGGAGATTGTAGGTGTATAAAAGCCATTCTTCAAGCCTCTGGTCCATCAGCAGAGCCGCTTCATGGCAATCATCGGCAGCTTTCTTCAACTGGCTCATCCTCAAGGAAAGATACTTTTTGGCATTCGGCGGGCTGTTAAGGCATTCTATAACTTGTTGACAGTTCTGGACAAAAAGACGGAAACCCGAAATCAGCCTTCGCGACACTCCGCGCTTTCTCGACCCGTAAACAAATCCGAAATATGAATAGCTATGAAGGCTTACTGTGGTAATCGTACGTGAACCCAACGTGCTGATCCGTCCCATGCCCCTTTCAGCCTCGAGAAAAGCATGCCGGCCAAGATTACTACATTCGACGAGTGCTACTTGTAAATTCTCTGGGCTAGGGTGCTCATTAATTGTCAGTGGACACTACATTTCTCTACGCGGCATCTAATATAGAGGTTTCCTTACCTTGTCTCGATTTTCGGTGCTTGACCTGCGTATTCCGTTTTTCTGTAATCGAACGTGGGAATCGTAGTGGTCGACGCAATCGGGGATGAACCAGCGATGAAACAGCCACCTAGGCAGTTTATAGCCACTGGCACCGTCACCAAAAGTTCTTCCCAGCGATAATGAGGGACAATAGTGGATTTGATTTCCTTCGTCACATTATTAATTGCTCCCGCGCTGAGGTTAGTAATGAGTTTAGTCTCGTTCGCCACCACAAATGCAAGCTTTTCTTCTTGAGAGCTCATTTTGTGAACAGGATGTGGAGAGATATCAAGATAAGATGAAAGGTTGTCTCTCCTCGAAGTTTCTGATTAGGGTGACTTCGGATGTATTTGTAGCTGGGCGCGAAATGTAAAAGAGGGGTATAATCGATCTTGTAGAGTAAGCTTTCCAAAGAATGAAGGTAATTAAAGGAGCCTAGAAGCTCGACCGGACTATGATTAGAAAGTCAAGGTTGAGAGCATACTTGGCGCCGCATACATACCCTAACTCCATGTCAAAAAATAAACCCCTTCGCAACTTGTAAAGTTTCATTCTGCACCGCGACTGAGTTATTTCGTAGTCTGCGGGGTTGTTTTCCTTGCTAACTTTCTGGCGTGCAGGTGCCACTAACCCATTCTGAAGAGTAGCGCGAAAACAATTGTGTCTGTTCAGCTCGGCCCACTTCTATACATGGAATTATATTGAAACCGTGGACCCCGCACCAGACCGCTTTTTATGTATACCGAAAAGTCAATGGGAAAGTGAAAGACGACTCCCATCCACTAAGCTATTTCGAATGCGGATTTGATAGGAACGGCCCTCCAAGATTGTCCCAAATAATGTCGCCTTTTTGGATGGGAATTGGGAATCCACTTTGGTTTTGTTCAAACGAAGTTGGTACCGATTGGTCTCGTTGATATATATATATATATCGATAATCGGTTATATGTGTGCTTAAGTAGGTATGTATGCAACAATCCACAACGCGACAGTACCCAAGAGTCTCTGCCCTCACCCTGCGCCTGGTCTCGAGGCTACCCAAGGGTATGCATAATGCATATGCAAGGATGGAGAGTTGAGACGTTAGAACTTTTTGTACTTACTGTATTCTCAACTGCTCAATGCCGTATTATAACACTGAAATTGTATTGAGATAGCTATCGATAGCTATCGATAGCATTCCCTCTCACAGTTCGTCCTTGGTTGCAGACGAAAGCCACATACGTCAATTGCATTAACTATTATTATAATTATTATATTAAAATTTTTAAATGTACGGCTACGGATCAGGTGTCAATCCTAAAATGCCATTAGCCCTCGGACCCACAGCCGGTCACTTGGTTAATGTAACATTAAAGATATACCGACTGGACGTCAAATGGCCTTTTAGTGCCTAAAACCGGTCAGTTTTCTGGCCCGCTGTGGATCTTTTTATTCTAAGGACCAATATATTAATATACACATAACTAAGCTTCCAGGTCTGGGTACGAGACAAATAACTAAGACAATATTAGGTGCTGCAACATAGCATACGATGCTATCTTAGTCGCCTCACAAAATGTGCTAGAAAGTTACTGATAGAACATTGCTTTTACTAGTTGCCTTTCAATCTTGTAGCCAACGGCTTATTGTATAAACTGTCCTGCTAATCACCTTCTCAACTTTTAATTAACTTGAATGTTGCATCGTTAAATTCAACTTCATATTTCTCAGATAACGGTATCTTTCGAATACAACTCCGAACTCCATTACGTCCAGAAACCCCGCACACTGAACAGAAATTATGACGGGCCAATTTGTATCCATCCGTATGTTTAAAGGGCTTCACCTCTAGATCCCTCTTCGCATTTCAACATTATGTTACTAATAGCATATATATAACATATAGGATATTTTAGATCAGGCACGAAAAAATTGAAGTTCCGCCCTAAGCGCCAAGGGTTGGGTGGTTTGCTATGTTGTCTGCCGTAATATACCTCCTAACAATTGGGACTAAGTTTCTGCATTTTACCTTAGTTCATGTATGTACCAGTATACCTCGCATAAAATATCCTAGGTCTCATTGGCAAACTAAAATGCTTCGGCGGCTGATGTTTACAGACCTCTCGCTGCGAAATTAATCGCGGATCTTCTAGTTATTCAATCTGCTCACTTAAAATTAATATTCTCAAACAATGAATTGGGCGCAGATGCTTCGACCAAACTTACACATTTTCTGGGCCTGCTCCTGCGTTGTGAACGCCGGGAAGTGACCCCCATACCATCTGGGCCTGTACAGCTAGCTGTACCTACAGCTGAACGAAGAAAGTTTAGCCTTCTTCGCTCCTGCCCACAGCCGAGGAGGCATGATCCGACAATTGTGGCTCGGCTCCCAATCCGATTGGGAAACAGCCCGTCAAACTTGCATTGAATCCTTTCAACAGCCTATCCTGACGGGGATATCTAAATGCAAGCCTGCAAAAGTGGAAATTAAACTCTACCTTGCTATATTTTACACTTACAGGCTCAAGATGTGAACGCCAGGTTGATTATTTACTGAAAAAACGAGCCTGTATTCATGTTGCAGATTGACGGAACCTAGTTATAATGAATTAGGGTCGGGCTGGTGTACCTTGAGGGAAAGCTAGTGATCTATCTATATAGTGCACCGGTAGCCCACTTATTACCAGAATAGGGCGTGTTTTCACAATTCTCATTTACATTTACTTTTAACACGCCGAGTCTTTGAATTTGAGTGACACGTAGCCGTGCACCTGTGGCTGTAGCTGCATAATCGCCGCAAATCTGGCGGTGATAGGTTTTGGCAAACGAGGCTGCTCATATTTGTATCGATGTGGGTAGGCCCCGCTTTTCTACTTCATAGAGTTCTCTTTGAAGTCTGCTACAGGTTCAAAAACAATGCCCACCCCCTTCAAGTTCCATGCTGACTCCTAATCCGCTCCGTTTAACCTTTGGTAATAGGGTCGTAAATCATCATAGCTTATAAGCTTAAGCGACGCTTGTCCCGTATCCCAGCACCGATCGATGCCTCCAGATTCAAACCCAGCCGCGCCCTTTCCCGTCAGGCCTAGGTCAAAATCCCACAATGATTACACTGTGGGGTGGGTTTGCGCTTTATCGAAAGAGCTGACCGCTGCAAGGGCGATGCTAAATCAAGAGGATCTACCACTTTCCAAGCCGCCAAACGACACCAATACATACGTTCTGGGATCTATTGGGGAACACAACATTGTAATAGCCTGCCTCCCAGATGGTATGATCGGAACAAATCAGGCGGCAATCATCGCAACACGAATGATTAGCACTTTTCAGGCTATTAAAGTCGGTCTTATGGTCGGCATTGGCGGCGGTATCCCACCAAAAGTTAAACTCGGCGATATTGTGGTTAGTAGACCGACTGATCAGTACCCTGGAGTCGTTCAATGGGATCTCGGGAAGACGGAAAGCGGCAAATTTAGGCGAACGGGCGCGTTAAATAAACCCCCCCAAGCGCTCCTGACAGCCTTATCGATGCTAAAGTCAGAACATGATTTACATGGAATAAAAATACAACAATACCTGGACCAGCTAGAAGAGCGTTATCCACACCTGGCGCCAAAGTACAGACGGCCTGGGCCCTCTAAAGACTCTTTGCCGGCGTCTAACAAAACCCATCACCAGAGCGGAGTCCAATCTTTGCTTCACAACATATTTTCTTGGTGGGGGGCAGAGGGAACGGCGGGAGCTGTTGACTTCGGTGCGGCTGAGCACGAGACGAAAGACGTAGACATTCATTATGGCCTGGTCGCGTCCGGCAACCAAGTAATCAAAGATGCTGTCCTCCGTGACCGTCTCAACGAGAACCTCGGCGGGAATGTTTTATGCATTGAGATGGAAGCCGCAGGGCTAATGGATGATTTTCCATGTCTTGTTATTCGCGGTGTTTGCGACTATGCCGATTCAGAGAAAAACGGCGAATGGCAACAGTACGCCGCAGCCATAGCTGCGGCATATGCAAAAGACTTTCTTAGATGTCTACAGCCGGCTGCAATTGCCAACGAACCCCTAATGAGGGATGTTCTAAACCAGGGTTAGTCCTTCGAATTTGTACCTTTGTCGAAGATAGGGATAGCTAGGTAGCTTCGCTCACGAAACACGCAACGCAACTGTTTCTGGTGAACTCACACCCGTCTATATCTAGATTCGAAAACTCTATATTTCAAAACTAAATATCTTGAATAAAACTCTATAGTTCGCGATAATATGGTCAAAGTGACATCGATATTGGAGAACAAAGATGACCTCGAAATTCTTGACTGGTTAACCCCGATCGAATACGGCCCCCAACATAACGACATTGCCCAAAAGCGACAGCTAGGTACCGGCCAGTGGCTTCTGAAACACGACAAATATGACAATTGGCTGCAGAATTCCAAAAAAATATTATTCTGTCCAGGTATGCCTGGAGCAGGGAAGACATTTCTAGCGTCAATAGTTGTCGATCATTTATTCCGCCTGTTTAATAACACTCCAGAGGTTGGTATAGCATACATTTATTTCAATTATAAACGACAGGATCAACAGACAATCTATAATATGCTCGCTAGTATACTAAAACAACTAGCACACCGTCAATGCTCTGTGCTTACGATGGTGAAAACGCTTTACGATCGACATAGAGCTAACAAGACAAAACCATCAGTTGGTGATATCACCAAAGCGCTTCAATTTGCGACTACTAAATACTCAAGAGTCTTTATCATTATCGACGCGCTTGACGAGTGCCAAACATCTAATTACTGTCGCGGGAATTTTTTGTCAGAAATCTTTCGACTATATACCCAGTGTGGCATAAATATATTTGCCACCTCGAGGCACATCCAAGAGATTATTGCGCAATTTGAACTCGAAGGTGGTACGACACTCGAAATCCGCGCCCATGAAGAAGACATACGGAGTTATTTGGACGACCAGATAAAACAATCAAGAAGGCCCATATTGTTGAAGAATTGCGAAGTTATCAAATCCGAGATTGTGAGAATCGTTGATGGAATGTCGGTTCTTATGACCCCCTCCAGCACTCCAGTTGCGCTAGAAAAGGACTGGCATTCTGGCTTGCGAGGCTACTTATACCCATAATTACAAGAGATTATCTAATATTCAGAGTAGGTTTCTTCTTGCAACATTTCATTTTCAATCTATCAAGAACAAAACGACAGTTACGCAACTGAATGAGGCCCTAGAATCCCTCGCGACAGGACCGCAGGGAGAGATGGCATATGATCTTGCTTATAAAGGGGCCATGGAAAGGATCGAAAACCAACATCCGGACTTTAAGTCCCTAGCTGATCAGGTTCTATCGTGGGTCGTCTGCGCAGAAAGACCACTCATTAAAGAGGAATTACAGCATGCACTTGCCGTAAAACTGGAAGTTGATCAGCCTGAGATTGACAAAAACAACTTCACGGAAGTTAGTGATATGATCTCAGTATGCGCTGGATTAGTTACAATTGACGAAGAAAGCAATGTCGTTCGATTAGTTCACTATACGACACAAGAATACTTCAATCAAGCTCACAAACAATGGATCTATGATGCTCAAAGCAATATTGCGAGGGTGTGTGCCACATATCTATCGTTTAAAACCTTTGATACAGGCTTTATTCCCACTTCGGCCAGTTTATACCGTTACGCGGCACAAAACTGGGGACATCACACCCGAAAGTCTTTAGTTAAAACGACGCAGTCGAGTATATTAAGTCTTCTCAAGAGCGAGAATATAGTATCAGTCTGCAGCAAGGGTTTAGAGCCAGGGCCATTTGAAGATTTTAATATCTATCCGGCAACAAATATGACAGGAATGCACCTTGCAGCATATTTTGGACTATCGGAATATATTGGTCAACTGTTACGTGAGGGCGTTGATCTAGAGACTAAAGACAGATGGGGTCAGAGGCCACTACTAATCGCCGCAGGAGAAGGGCACGCTGATGTTGTGGAACTGCTGATATGTGGGGGCGCTGATCGAGACGCTAAAGATGGGCGGCATGAGACGCCATTATCATTCGCCGCGCAAAAAGGGCACGCTGATGTTGTGGAACTGCTGATACGTGAAAGCGCTGATAGAGACGCTAAAAATAAATGGGGTCGGACGCCATTATTACTCGCCGCGAGAGAAGGGCACGCTGATGTTGTGGAACTGCTGATACGTAAAGGCGCCGATCGAGATGCTAAAGATTACTATAATCAAACACCATTATCACTTGCCGCGCAAAAAGGGCACGCTGATGTTGTGGAACTGCTGATACGTGAAGGCACCGATCGAGATGCTAAAGATATATGGGGTCAGACGGCATTATCTTACGCCAAGGAGAAAGAGGACGCTGCTATTATAGAGTTGTTGTTGCGCGAAAACACTGATCAAGAGGCTAAAGATAAACAGGGTCAAACGTCCACCACGAGTGCTGAGCGAGCGCAAGTATCCTAAGCGTCGTTTCCGCCGTGGAGAGGTCATGGGAAGGGGATTCTTCAAAAACGTAGATAAACAAACTAGCCTACGAGGTATAAGTTGTGGAGAGAATGAATGATATCATGTCGAAAAGATAAACAATATCTCTACAATGATGATTCAGAACTCTTAACTGTATTCACCACTTTAGTTTGCGAAATAGCTATCATTCTCATGTCCTTACTATGTCCCGGCCATGTCGCAGCCACACGGTCTTTGCTTAGCCTGTGTATCGAGAATGGTTATCACAATAGGGATGAAGCTGTACAAAGCTAAACTAATCGGAGGATCGCCTGACAAATGCCCTTTATTAACATAATGAAACCCGTTCAATGGGACTTGTTTATAGGATTAAGAATATAGCTAAGTTTTTAAAGCAATCGAATAGTGGTATTTAAACCTGAAAGGCTGTTATCTGATGAAGTATTATTCTACATGTGGTAAGATGTCTCCAATAAATATGCTGGAAAAACCAGGAGATGTAGTATTGCCTTGTGATTGTTAACAGAAATAATTAACATGCTTCTGGCTAACATGCTTCTATGAGAAAAATGAGGAACGCCCCTTCACAAGAACAAACAAAAACAAGTGGCAGACGTAAGTCGATTCAGAACTGTGAAAAGACGGTATACTATTGATCAAGAGATATAACTTATATCCTAAAAATAACGTAAAAGTAAGATAATAATATATTACTTAGGAGGTGATGCCAAGTTCGAGAGTGGACAGCCAGCAGAAGGGCTTTCATAATCCGAATTCTGGAGGCTGTTAGAATTATTTGATCGATGGAGGCCTCTAGGATCCTGCTTACTTTGAACCTCCAAAATCCTCACGTGTTCGTTTAAGCCTTTCTACTGATCGATGGGCTTCAACGAAGATGGTGATACGATATCAAATAAATCGATATTCTATATATTTGCCGGCCCTGTCTTTTTAGTAATTGAAACATGGTGAATTATTTATTACTCAGCAAAGCAAACTGGCGTTACTGGTAAACTTAAAAATCTTAAATTGTTGCAGAAAATGAAGTAGGACAAGCCTTTGTGCTTGCTGTATACCGGTACTGGGGAATAAGACTATCCCAAGATCTTAAAATAATTGAAATGACACGGTTTCTAATGTTAAACAACAGAACCAGCTACAGAGGGAGCTAAAGACCCGTGTGCTCCATCCTTGTTCTCCAAGCTCTCGTTCTTTTCCAATGTCCCCCCACAGGCTCCTTGCCCCTCTTCTCTCATCCTCTTTTTCTCTCTAAGCATCATCTTCCTAAAAATATTCGACCCATGTAATTGTGCGGCCGAAAATGCAACATGCAAAATCGGCGTAGCGAGCTTAAAGCTCAACTCCCACTGATCCCAAAGAATTCCAAAGAGGTACATCGCGATAACGCTCTCAAGTACGGTGCCGATGAAAGTCCAGATCATTGTAAATTTAAAGAGATAGTAAAGGTGAGAGTGGGATTCTAGAGCCGTTCGGTACCGAATTATAGCTAGAGAGGGGAGAAACTCAACGATCACGTCGAAAGCGCCTGTTTATATCATGATTTCTAAGATTAGTTAACTGCCTCATTTATATATAGACTTCTGCCCTATTCCCAAGAAAAGCGTATGCATACTTCTTGTCGAGAATCAAGGAGAGAAATTGATTCGGAAAACTTACCCCAAACGCAGCACAAAATAAATTCATTCCTAGCATCTTTATGCCCATAAACACTAATCGCCACAGAGCACTGAGCCACCAAGATAGTCCCCAAATGATGTAAGGCGCTAACAACAGATATTTTAACCCGATAAATAAGCTCAAAGATATAAATCCCGACTAATAACTGAGACGATACGACCAACAGGTCCCCCATCTTCACTGTTCCGTTCCTAGTAACGGGAGTCGATAGGAGTGATGATCCGAATACAATGGCGAAAAATGGATATCCGCCTAATGAGAGAATTACTAAACGCATCCCGACGGCAACATGTTGGTTCAGAAATGAACGTTTCGTAACGTCGGAGAGGCGAGCATGGTGATGTTTGTAAAGGCGGGGGAGGAGGGGTTCGAGAACGTAGTTCTTGAGGATGAAAAGTGCGCTAAGGGTTATAGTGAGGATTAAACCGGCATATAAGGCAAGGACCGAGATATGGTTATCTGTGTCACCGCCATGTCTCTCGTTGAAATCAGCTATGGTCATGGTATTGATTCTTGATAGCACGAGGATGACGTAGACCCGCAATTAAGATCAGGAATAGGATGGAGACTAACGAGCTGGGGCGCTAAGAATAAGGGTATCAAGCACGTTCTCAGTTTATATAAAAATGATGTATTAATAAATTTTACCTGGAAGTCTAAGGTACAATATCCCCGTTACGAATGTCTAGAACATTATGGTGGTATTTCTGGGGAAGTGAAGGGCTAAAGTCTATAAAATAAAGTTTGAATCTCCATAAGCGGAGCAAGGTTATTCTTAAATTGCCGTTTTATCCAACCAAATGATTCTTAAATTGTTTTCTTGTTCAAAAGCGGTAATTTTCGTGAAAACTATAAACTTTATGGGATACATTGGACACCCGGCTATGCGAGCTTATTTTCGACGATAGAGATCCATGGAGAGCCATCTACTTTGCCCCCAATACAAGTGAATATACGTATCTTACCAATATTGGGTCCCAGATTTCGTAGGCATCCTATACTATCTTATCGTAGGATAGATGCATATTCACATGATGGTGTACTATATACTGACCATCTGCTTCTATATACGCATGCGGCCACGACCTCGATCTACTTCATGATACGGGTCTCTCTCTCGCAACCTCTATTCTTTCACGGAAATCATTGGAACATTAAACCTCAAGATTTTTAAAGTCTACGAACGGTTTGATGTTTTATCCAAGAGATTGTTTCATAGCTATAGCTAGCGCTATAGCGAACTATTTCGGGCTGACATGACCGCTACCTGTTAAAATAAAAAATGCTCCGAGCATTTTAGGGCCTAGGAACTCAAATAGCCAGCGCATTCGCAGTCTCTACTTGAACCAATTCTCGATATTTGGAGTACAAGTAGTCCGTCGAATAGGTGATATCATAATTTTGTTTCAGGTGATCAAGATCATTCAATATGTCAGTACCAAAACTATAGTACTAAATATACTCACATAAATCTATGTTGAGGTACACTCTAAATTGAATATACTGACTTATAAGCCGCTTGCAGTGGAGTTTGGAACCTTGCATGACATCTCGTGTGTTTGAATTCAACGTAATTTGCAATACGATGGTTATGGTAGGCCCGAGTGGCCCTACATCTTAAATTCAACAATCGGGCGGTTAGCAATAATAGCCTGGATTCGAAGGACTTTGTCTTCCAGGTATCAAATCACCTAATACCTCACCCTGGAGCTAGAGCAATCTCTAGAACGCCGCCAGTTTAAAATAACTTATAGGCTCAAAGCCGAACCAATTAAAAAATAGAATCCTCTGCGAGAGACCCTAGAGATACATTACGACAAGCCTCAGATAAAGATCCCAAAAAGTGCGGCAGTCTAGTTTCTGAGACAATGCTAAAGGTTCGATACCAAAGTATGGTTCTGGCTCTCGGAGTGCTCGAATTTTTAACAAAAATCGATAATACAATTTTGGGCTAAAGGAATATAGAATCTATTAAAGTACAGTTCAGGAATGATATCGAGACAAGCGATTTTGTGGAACACTAGTAATCAAAAGCTTTAGGGGTGGGTCAATCTCCTAAAGAATTTCGCAGTTAGGGTGTATCAGCAGGATATATTTAATACTCTTGGTGAATAGAGCGACCTGATGGCCTTAAATTCGTGAGGAATACACCGAGCTGAGCTGACGGGGATAACGATTTATTTATATTTCCCATCTGCAAGTTACAATTCCCCAAAGCCCCGAAATATAATTTACAGCTAGGTTAGCTTCGAATCGGGGAAGTAGCCACGGGAACATACGACGACAAGCCGAATAGGGTAGCTAATGGCCTGTCACACAGGAAGAACACACGCACAAATCGGGGTAGGTGACGGAACACCAGGATTGATGATTCCGAGAGACTGTTGGATTTGCATTGCGTTGAGGGGCGCTACATGTGTCTGTAACTCCCCAGTTGTAGTTCTAGCGGATACGACATCTATTTCGGAAGCGAGTACCAGTAATAAAGGGATATCGCGGTCATTCGTACTTATCGGATTGAAAGCTTCGAGTACTGTGAACTTGATAGGAATCACGCAACCGCAATGTCCGAGGCCTAAAATTTTGGCATCGGCTTTTTTAGATGATTCAGAGGGGAGCCAGCACTTGCAAGTTCTTTCGTTCCAAAGATCATCCGGCGTCCCAGAGTAGGAGACTGGAAGTAGGCAGTGGCGACAGAGTTCATCGTAGAAAACGTGTTTATGATCTATTTCACCAAATGGCGACGTACTAGAAGCTTTTATCGTTTCTGCCATTATATTTTCTCCTACAATCCGGCTAGGTAAGGGTGGTATCTGGCTGTAAGGTAGTTCGTAGCCACTCCGTACTGCTTTCCACATGCCGTTGGAATAGTAATCCTCGTAGAATCGGTAAGAGCCCATTGGGGCATTTTTTCGATGGTAGTTGTTGCGGATAAGGGATGGGGGACAACGGTGGTGATCACACCAAATAGTCCTATATAGCGCAGGTACCGGTTTGGGGTAAATATCATGGGTCTGAGAGGGTAGAGAAGCGGGCGTATTCTGTTCGGCCAGGGAGCTGTCGTCCTGGCTGCGTAGGGAACGTTTGTTTATGTAGTGTGGGTGGCATCCAGAGTTTTTACAGAAGCCCTTTTTTGGTGCAAGTGTGGCATTATGGGCTGGATATAGTGATGCAGGATAGAAAATACCTGTTTCATAGTCTAGGAAGAGGGCTGTGGGGCAAGTTGAGGGGCAAAGCCGTTCGGAACAGTAAGAGCACCGTCCGGGATGAGAGACTTGGGTGTTTGGTAGTCTAGATCTGTTGAGGGGCTCTTTACAAAGAAGACGCTCATAGATTCTATAGTTAGCTATGAGTCCTGGCGAGTCGAGCGAATGCCGGTTTGGAGCGAGACGACGTAGAGTTTTGGTGGTCAAAGAAAGTGATACTCGATCACAATATCCGAGATATGTTGTCAAAAGAGTAATTATATCCGGAGGGAGGTTCAGAAGTGGCGAGCCTGAGGGGGATGTTTTGGTGACTTGAAGCTTTTGCATTAATCGTTTAAGCATCTTGTATTAATGTATATCAGACAAAAGAACAGGACAAAAGAAATAGTAGAAATATCGGAAAGATGATATTGTGTTGATTATGTTGTATTTCTACGATAGCTATGCAGATTCAAAGCAGAAATGGCATATATATACTTAATTTAAGTACTAGGTAAGTACTTACTTACTTACAACAGCCTTGGCCTACAGCGCCAATTATACTTATAAATAGCTTGTACAAGACTATATAGCATGCATGCATAGTAGGCTCTATTTTAACATTTCTGAAAGAACTTTTCGTATCCGAGTGAAACTCGTCTAGTTCCTTTTCTTCGCGTGGCTGTGTCACCACAACGCAGCAATTATCAAATGGTGAGTCAAGACGGCCTTGAAGTCTAGTCTAGGGATAGCCATCATACTCTCTGCAAAGCAAAAGTCAAGCTGAAAGATGTCAATCTCATACCGAAAGCTCCCTCGGCGCAGGGTCGCTTCGCTTTGGGCTTGATAGAAGTGCCAACCAGTAGCAACGCATCGCTATCAACATTGGATTCGTGGAAGTCTACCTTTGGGCCATGGGCTTAAATTAGCCTAGCACTGGATCAAACGCGCGCGGGGGGCTCTCCTTGTTTAAACGGAGGTGTGTATGCACAAAGGGTTCTGAAAACGGCTATTTAAAAGACCACGGGTGAAACGTTTACTAAATTACGAGCAAAATCAATCATATCTATCTATTCGTAAGATGGTACCCATAAGCCTGGTACAACTGGCTAGATCGCCCGAGATTCTCTATCTCATTCTCGAGTATCTCCCAAATGCGGACCTCTTCTCACTCCTTCAAACCTGTAAATCTCTTTATCCCACGTGTTATCGTCACCTGTGGTCGGTGTTAGTTTTCGATAGCACTGATTGGCATTGGTGCCCTAGAAAGGGTATTACGTATAACGCCATTGGAAAACTTTTGCAAACACAAGATAATGTTGGTTATCAATATACTAAAGTCTTGGGTCTTGGGTCTGCAATGTTTTATAATACTGTCCATGTAGAATTTAGAAAACAGTTAGAAAGGCTACTCGACATCGGGCAACTGGCCCCTACGACAGTAATAGCGGACATATCCGTTTTAAGTATATTCCCAAATAGCCTCAGAGTTATAGCCTTATGACTAGCTCTCCCACAGTATTTGACATTCTAATAATGGCGATATTTTAGATGATGAGGGACGGGATTGTTATCCGGATACGCTCCGACTACTCCAGGGCCTCAAGAAATACTCCGAGACAAAATCGCCAGGGGAATTTTCAGTCCAACTCCGCACAGGATTTATTCGCTTACTCCCTGAGTACTTCGACTTACCAAAAATTACGAAATATGAATTAGTAGTCGCCTATAAACTGGGCCCAAATGAAAAAATCTGGTCCGTCGACGGCCCCTCAGCTAAGGAACACATTAAAGAATTGACAAACGTTCTCGCCCAACTCGTCAATCTTCAGTGGTTTTCCTGGGATTCCCATACCGGTAAATATTATAACGATAGACGCACAAGATTTAAGCTATCTGAGGGACGGCAGGAACTGGAGAAGCTTCAAACTACGTTTACGAACATGCGGCATCTTAAAACGTTAATTTGCAAAAATCATTTCTTTGACCCGTCATTCTTTGTCGTCCCACCTCCGACTGTGAAGGTTCTCGAATTGGGGGGGCTCTTATCATTCAGCTGGTGGAGGAAGTTCGCTGCTTGTCCTCTTACGAGTGTTGAACTCCTAGAAATTCGCAAACCAGAATCTCGGCATGAGATTGAGGATCCCATCGGCGATCGGGACGAATTTAAGCCAATAAATGAACTAGTTTTAGGGGATGTAGCTGTCACAGGGCTAAGGGACTTTAACGCCAAACAGCACGACTATTGGAGCCGACGGGGAAACGGTTATTGCCCCATCGATTTGAATGAATGCATACTCCGACGGAACAAGAAAATTGGGCCAAATACATTTAAAGCAATCGCAACCTCCCGAGCGATAGACTTTATATACCAATGGGAACGGAGTTTCGTACGCAAAATCAAGGCCTGCTCGCTAGTCCTTAGAGATATATACACTCGGAAGTTCAACAAAAGGGACATTGACGAAAGCCTCCCCGCATTTAAAAAGATATGCGCAAAAATAATTATTGAAGGTCCGAAGATTGGGAGCCTGGAAACGTGGGAGGTTGGGATAAAGCATGCGTGGAAATTTGCTATAGATTGTCAAGATACAATTCACTACAGGCTGGCATGGTACATGGAAATGATTCAAAAGGATCAAAATTCTGCGAATAGAGATGAATTGGATGACGAAATGGTTAGTAGGGAATGCCTGCAAATGCTTGTTAGGAATCCTGAGTTCGGAAATTCGGGAACTTTGGGGACCGGACGGGAACCTAGTGAGACCATACAACATTGCGGCCGTATGTGGGAAGCGGTTCACCGATGTGTGGGAATGGCTCGACACGAGTATACACGTAGGTTTGCAAATTATGAGCCACCAAATGAAAAGAAGTTTATGAGAACATGCCTGAAAATGCTCTCGAGATGGCCGAACTTGAAGGATGCTCGGAAATGGGAAGCAAAAACGCGGGCGGGTGGGCTGGTCTTCGGTCATACAAACACCCTTATTCAAGACGTACAGCTTAGTCGGTCTGCCCTTATCAATGAATACACGGAGAAATTTTTCAAGGGCGAGGAAGTAGAGATGGAAAGTGTCACAAATCAATGGGTGCGGAGACTGGCGGAGGGTAAGTAGTTACTTACCGTTTACTTCATGGCTTACCCCATGGACTAACTACTCTAGCGTTTAACTACCTTTTGCCTCGTATTGCCCTCCAGGATAGTACTATAGTACTGCTCGTAGCTAGGCGCCTTGTTAGTAGTTACTTGGCGAGGGCGGAGGGTAACTGTACATGTACACGGTTGCGTAGCAACGCAGAAGTACTAGTATACTCGCAGGCCTCGGTCAATATTTCTATAGACGAAGCAAGACATTCCAAGAAATCTAGAGATCAACATGCGCAGATGCGCCAATTGTCAGGTTCGCCTCTCTAATGTTGTAGCATGCCCTAGTTACTCGCGCACGAGGTGACAACCGTGAGCGCTATTCGATTCCTCTTTAGGAAATTCCAACACTTACAACGCATATTTCGAACTATCTGCATAGTCCATTAGAAAGAAAATGCCACGAGTCGGTGTTATAGATAGTATATTGCTCAGTACATGAAACCCAAGACAGAAAACAAAATTTTATACTGTAGTACTACTTAATCCATTAGGCGAGTAAGCTGAGGGCTTAGGGCTACCCTTCATATTTAATCCGAAGACGGGCAGCCGCACTCTTCAGAAACCTCTCCGTGTCCACTATCCCCATAGCCTCTCTTTCGTGCCACTTCACAGACTTTCGTACTCTCTAAACACATAGTTTTATTAATAATCCATCCGTTAATCACAATTCCTCGCTCAACATGAAGGTTTCGGCACTACTATTGCCAGTTCTGGCCGCCTCCTGGGCTTCAGCTGCCGTTCTGCCCAGGCAGAGGGTCTCGCACGGCATGGTCCAAGCTTCGGCTGCTCATATGGCCTCTGGCCATGGGAAATTTCCCGTGAATAAGGCTCCTCAGGACCCTACGTCTACCGCAACGGACTCAGCTACTTCCACTGATACAGATGTGATCACTTCAACATCTACAAACACTGATTTGTCCACGTCAACCATTACTATCGACACCGATACTGATGATACTAGCACCAATACACCTACTGACTCGGTAACAACTACAACTTCTACTAATGTCACTACTTCTACCAGTACTGATGTCAGTACTACTACTTCCTCCTCGGTTAGCACTTCTGTCGTCTCTTCTAGCAGCTCCACTGTAACCCTGACCACTAGCTCGTCAGCTTCTCCAAGTAGCTCCGCTAGCAGCATCCCAACTTCTACAACCTCTTCGCCAAATCTTGTTTCGAGCATTTTGTCTGGAGTAACCCCGGTCATCACCAAGATCACCGAGATTGTGCCTGCTGCTACCACCACAATCACTCAAACTCCTCCCGGAGGCATTGCGAAGGTGATTATCAGCACCGTCAGAGCTAGCTTCACCACTGTCAGGACCTATGTTATTGAGGCTCATGGACATACTACTATCACCCGTGTGTATACTGTCCCATTCCCTAGCCCGTCCGTGGTCAGGTCTACTAGTGTTACGTACTCTCCCATCACAATTGAGACTACGTATACTACTGTTGTCACCGTGACTAGGACTCTTTCCACGACTTTCAGGTCATGGGATATCTCTCGATACACCACTCATCGTCCTATCACCGAAGTTGCTGTTGGTGAAGTCACTGGTATTGTTACTGTCCACCCGGTTACTTATACTATCACTACGACATATACTACTACCGAAGAGATTTTCCCAAGTTATGCTACTACCACCTTTGTTGAAAATGGAACACCGGTTATTAGCACCATCCATATTCATCATCACTCAGATGACTTTGGAATTCACTCCACTTGGGGCCCTGGTGATTCCGCTTTTAACATCCCAACCACTCAGGGTGGGCTTGTAAGCACTCCCTCTGGAACTCCGGGTCTGTCATTGCCAACGATTTCACTCCCATCGGAGACAATCCCTTCGATTTCTATTCCTTCGATTTCTATTCCTTCGATTTCTGTTCCTTCAATTTCCGCTCCTTCAATTTCGATCCCTTCGGTATCGATTCCCTCAATTTCTGTTCCATCTATCTCAATCCCCCCTCTTTCAATCCCATCTGATATTGTCAGCGAGATTTTCCCATCTGATGTCCCAACCCCGACTTCAGTTCCATCTATCTCTGTTCCATCTATCTCTGTTCCCTCCATCTCTGTTCCATCTATCTCTCTTCCGTCTATTTCCCTTCCAACTCAAAACTTCGATTTAAATGCCTTGACTACCAGCTTAAGCACCAGCACTTGGATTACCACTGAGCTTGTTACACTCTCAGATGCTGTCACAACCGTGGTTGGTATTCCTACCCACATTCCGGCTGTGTCTCTTTTCACTAGCATCCAAAGCCTAGTTACTACTCTTGAGAACGTTGTCACTGTCACTGGTATCCCAACCACCTTCGAGGTTCCTACCACTTCTTTGATCACTATTCCTACTACTCTTTCTCTCCCCACTCCCTCTATTCCGTCTATTTCAGTTCCTTCGATCAGTTTCCCTTCAGTTTCGGTTCCCTCAATTTCGCTGCCCTCAATTCAGCTCCCTACCGATCTTCCAACTTCAATCCCCTCCATCTCTCTTCCTTCAGTATCACTTCCAACTATCTCTCTTCCCACCATTTCCCTCCCCTCGGCCTCAGTACCTTCGGTTTCGGCTCCTAGCTTACCGATTCCATCGGTCTCTTTCCCAAGTATCTCGATCGTTAGCGTGACCGCCCCGGCATCCACAGTTTTCCCAACTACTGGACTACTTGACCCTCTTGTTACTCCAATCGAGAGTATTATCGTCGACCCAGTCACTAGCTTGGTTGGAAATCTCGTGAGCACTCTTGTCAACAATATCCTTCACCCGAGTATTCCAAGTGCCAGTCTCCCAAGTATCAGTATCCCGACCCTGAGTGTCCCGTCAATCTCGGTTCCTTCAATTACTCTCCCCTCTCTGAGCGTCCCAACGTTGTCATCGGTTAGTATACCCTCGATCAGCATTCCGACTCTTCCATCAGTCAGTGTCCCATCGGCCACTCTTCCATCGATCTCGGTCCCGTCAGCCTCCATCCCATCCATTAACATTCCATCTCTGAGCCTCCAAACACTTCCGTCTGTGAGCATCCCATCGGTCACTGCTCCATCGATCAGTGTTCCAACATTACCATCGATCAGTGTTCCTTCCATCAGTATCCCTACACTACCATCAATTAGTCTACCAACACTACCATCGATTAGCGTCCCGTCTATCAGTATTCCTTCCATCAGTGCTCCATCGATAAGCGTTCCTACGCTTCCTTCTATCAGCGTCCCTTCGATCAGCATTCCATCGGTTTCAGTTCCAACAATTAGTGTTCCAAGTGTTACTCTGCCAACTATCAGTGTTCCAAGTATCACTCTGCCAACCATCAGTGTTCCAAGTATCACTCTCCCATCAATTAGTGTTCCAACACTTCCATCGGTCAGTATTCCTTCGATCAGCGCGCCAAGGGTCAGTCTCCCGAGTGCCTCAATCCCAAGCATCTCGGTCCCAACCGTCAGCGTCCCCAAGGTCACTGTCCCAACCGTCAGTGTTCCAAGTGTGACCCTCCCAACAGTCAGTGCTCCAAAGGTCACGGTACCAACTAGCGCCGTCAAGCCCACCGCCCCACCTGCTCACCCGGTTGTCAACAAGAACCCTGCGGCTAAGGGACCTAGCCCTCACCAGATGCTTGAGTCTCAGGGATTTAACCTTGTTGAGGAGAGCCATCCAAGTAAGTTGCACATTCGCAAAAGTGAGTCGAGAGAAGGTGATACTGACGGGCGAATTGCCAAATCAAGAAATCAGACGCGCCCGAGCTGAGACCTTCCAGATCCGTGGTCGCCGAGAGGCATAGGTCGGAGCTCGATATTTCACCTTAAATCCTGACAGATTTCATTGAAATGAATTCAAAATAAACGCATGCTTTAGTTATCTCGTACCCAGTTCTATAAAAAAAAAATTACGTGGTCGATGCCTTAATAGTTTTAAATATTTTGGGTTCAACCTAATCGTCGCTATATTTATACTATTTTAACTATTGATTTTTTTTATTTCTTGTATTTGTTATGTTCTAAAAATCGATATATGCTACTACTTGTTGTATAGATCAAAGGCATCGACGCTTAATACTGAATACATTGGTTTGCTCTGGTTTTCACAGGATTTCAGAAGTTCACTACAATTAATTTGCAGATGTTGACAGTATATCAAATTTGCAAAACCTATGGACTAATTCATATATACAGCAGCTTGACCCTTATATCAAGGTATATAGAACGCAATCTAGTTTGGACGAGTAGGCTAAGAGCCACAAAAACTGGAGTGTTCAGCACCTATCTAACAATTAGATTATATGGACTATATGGAAAAATCTTCCTCATTGTCTTATGTCAAGGCTACCTCCAAATAATGCCGTGCTCACACAAACCTTTCGACGCTCTCGGCCGTGGCAAGAACACTATCCTCGAGAGATATATAATTCAAACCCAAAACATCCTTACTCTTCGCATTATTAAAAAAGTAACTATCAACTTTTTCGCCAGTAGGGGGGTAATCATTCTTTGTAAGCTTGTTATGCTTCCTCAAGATCTCAACAACTTCCGCCCATTTGAAAGCACCAGCAACATTGAAGAACCTCTGTCCTTTTGCCTCTTCAACTTGCAACGCTTTAATATGTGCATCTGCAACATCTCTAACGTCAACAAATGCTTTCGGTGCAACGCCTTCTTCAACCTTGGCGTTGAGTCCGGCGATGAACTTGTATAACAGGAATACAGAGGTATTGATGCTTTCTGCGTCCTTAACTGAGTGGATGACGGGTCCGAAAACGAAAACTGGGTTGATGGCTGCAACTTCGAAGGAAGGCTTTTCCGTTTTTACGAAGTCCCAGAGCGCTCTTTCAGCAAGTGATTTGGATGCTCGATAGGCTTCGTTTGGAGGAACCTGTTTCGAGGGATTGGTAGGATCGGCTTTAAAAGTTTCAGCGAGGTTGATGGAATGTTGGTTCCATTGTGTTTCGTCGAATGAATGTCCTGGCTTATGGGGCTCTACAATCGCAGCGAAGGAAGAAGTTATGACGACACGTTTAAGTTGTGGCCCGGCATACTTTTTTTGTCATTAGCCAAGATACTTTGTTGGGGGGCTAGGGAAATGAGCTACATACCTCTTTTGCAGCCTTTAATAAATTTACAGTCCCGTTAACGGCCGGATTGATCAAATCCACATAGGGGTCTGTAACCCTAAAATGGAACGGACTGGCAATATGTGCAATGCCATCAACACCTTTTACTGCTTCATTGAAAGCCCCATTGTCTTCCAAATCTGCTACTTCGACGATTTCGAAATTTGATGCGTATTTGGATAAGGGACCATCCTTAAGGAATTCGGCCTTGGAGAGGGTACGGGCTGTGCCTCGGACTTTGTAGCCTTGTTCGAGGAGTTTAAGGGCTGTCCAGGATGCGATCTGTGGTTATAGTACAATTAGTTTGGGAAACTACATATGTATATTTCGGATATTGTTGGGATTTACGCACGTATCCTGTAATCAAAAGTTAGTATAGGGTCAATGATACTATTCTGGCTAGATATGAGGGCATGTTGAACTCACCAGTAACACCGGTTACAAGAATCAAGCCGCCTTTTGGTGGTGTTGTCATTTTTGCGTTGTTTGGGAGCTGGGATGTTGCTTTATTTGGTGTAACAATAACAGCTTCGACGATCGGGCTTTGTGCACGTATTTGTGACAATTGAAGGGAATTCTCGAGAAAATTACAAGTGCGACTGGCAGGAATCAACCCTCAATATGGTTTGGATAAGATATCGATACACAATTGCGTGATGAAATATTCCAGAACTTCGAGGGAAGCTCCCTCAACCCTATTTATAATAGCTCTTAAGGTTGGTAGCTAGCTCCTGATCGGATACTGCCCCTCCTTGCCCTCAAGCTTGCCGACCGAGCTTCCGGAACTCCACTGTGGGGACCGGGTTAGGATACGCTATCCCCCAGCGAAATCTCGCAATTCCAAAGACATGTTTTCCAAGAAGCTTGACATAGAGATGCCAGATTTAATCCATTTGCGGATATCGATGCGAAAATTTGACACAATTTAAGGCGCAGAAAGATACCGATGAGCTCATACGCAGGAACTCTGTTTCTGTCCGGTAAAATTTGTGCCGTGGGTTTATAATTAGTCAGGCAGACGGGATTACTAATGCGGGACGCCGACCCCAGTCGCAGTTTGGCGGTTCGTGTCGGTTAACATTCGAGCACCCTTTTGTGTCCCCGGTCTGGTCAAAAGTCTATTAATTTCGAATCCTTTACGCTTCAATTTTCAGATGATATTTCCGTTTGTGTTCGTGACGACCTTACGCTAAGATAACAGCGGGGTTTACGGCCGGGGATTAGGTAAATGCCATTGTTTTCGCAAACCAAGTGAGGAGTTAATGCACTGAAATACTAGGACGTGTGGACTTAAGCCTAACTGGCTTAGTGACTGATGTTGGATTCAAAACTGTTGCATTGGAAAGATGTCGCCAAGAATGCGAAATTCTGAGTCAAACATTCAATCCATGGACAATGGCATTACATTATTATATTATCTAAAATGTTATAATTGAGGTT
Organism: Orbilia oligospora ATCC 24927; assembly: GCF_000225545.1. Classification (NCBI taxonomy): domain Eukaryota; kingdom Fungi; phylum Ascomycota; class Orbiliomycetes; order Orbiliales; family Orbiliaceae; genus Orbilia; species Orbilia oligospora. The sequence goes on along the minus strand of NW_011645600.1, from coordinate 1,110,614 downwards.
TGTAGCGATTAAGAAAGTCTTTGGGAGTTCTCGGAGGAAGTAAGGCCCGTATATCGCCCAAGAAATTTCAATTTTGTTTGAGTTCATTGCATAGTTGCTCTGCTATCGTGACACCATTATGCTGCCTGCACAAATGTGGTAATTTACCACACTTATGCCACATCCACACTAGTTATGCGCGCAAGACAGAATCAACTTAAGAACAGCATTTTAATCTATAAACTCTCCAAAGGTCCCAAATACCACGTCGCCCCCAATACCAACTTTTTTTTCGTACTGAATCCCGTAGAACTCTGTAGAGTCCCTGCGGTATCCCGATTAGCATAACTAACACTAAATTCTCCTTCGCCCTGTCCATCCAGCCCAGGCTCCAATGCACATTGTTCCAATGCTTCTTCCTTAATTGCATCGAATTGACACTCCATCCCGTCATATTGCTCCGCCACTTTCAAACTATATGTTCTGTGTCCAGTTGTTAACGGCCACGCAATATATGCGAGCTGGTGGAAGTATCCTTGATTCGAAGCTTGAGGGCCGTAAACGGCTACAAACGAGAAATTCTCTTTGTGTACACATCGGTGGATTGTTATATTCAAATTTATAGTTTGCTTTTCATCAGCAATTAAAGATGCAAGTCGATGCTCGACAGGGACCAGCATTGATTTTAGAATCCTTCTATTCCGGCGTTCCGGGTCCCCAGGAGCAGGGATTTCATCGACCCACTGGCTTGACCTATAGTCCCTAATAGATACAGAGAAGCGACGGAGGAGACGCCGGTAACGTTGAGCTGGTGGTAACTTAAATCGTCCATCTGTAATTCTCTGAAACCATAGCTTATGTCTCTCAGGGACAGCATCGATATCGTCGCGACTTCTAAGATTATCATTTAATTAACTCCGGTCGACCGGTCATCTTATTACCTGTATCGTGCTTAGACGCTAGAGCCGCGATCACGAGGGTGTGTAAACATACCTTCTTTCCAGTCGACAAACATACCCAACACTCTCCCACACAGTTTCATAAGAAACCGAAAACCAATGGTGAGGCTTACTATCTCTAAATCCGGATCCTTCCACACAGACTCGAAGCGGGAAGACATTGCGTCCGTAGAGGATCTGTGACGCTTCCTCGTGTATTTGGTGGTTCACTCGCAGGATTGATACATTAAGACATGGTCTCCCCTGAGCACCCCAGGGGGAGCTTTTTATTTCATGATCTGGGGGGACGTTGAAGAGGAGGAGGGATAGGTAGATTTCGTCCCGGATTTCACGAGGGAGATCGAGGAAGGTGGGCATGCTTGAATTCCCTCTTATATATATTAAGATCAGAGAAGATTTTCGTAGAAGTGAGTATCCTCAGAACCAACCGACCGGTATTATTGCGCCAGCCTCTGTTCTTCCGTTGCGTAAGCTGGGGCCATGCAATGATATATATCATACGGCCTGGCCAGCTACATAATAAAATATCCGAAGGATCCAATTCTCGGGTCAAGTGGCTAACCATCTTATATTATATAAGTAATTAATAGACAACGCAAATAATACAACAATACTTGCCCAAATCGCAAAACTATGAAGCTAAGTATATATTATATTAGACATCTAGATTGATAGCTTATAGCAATTGGGTTTAAGTATCATGGCAGCTGTGCAGGCGGACAACAGGCAATAATATATATATACGGTGATTTACTCTATACGGTGAAATATTTACAACGAGCTCCAGCTCGCCAACTTCCTCCCTTTTAAAATTTAACCATACCTCTTCCCCCAATCTGCCTCCTGCCCACCCCTCACAAGCCCAATATACCCCACCTCACTATCAGGCTCCAAATCCCCAACCATACCAGGCAGTCTCTCCAAAACCGCCGCATTATCAAATTCTCCAGCCAACATTTCAGGTAATACGTCATCCGGTCTATCAACTCCAAATCTAAATATGGTATACCCATCCAGAGTCTCCGTCCATCTTCTTCTGAACTGATATGTTACCGATAAGATCACAATCGATAACGCCCATGCCGTCAACATCCCCAATATAATCTCAGGTGGGACAACTCCGCGGGTCAAAATCATTGTCGGAGTGCCCATAGTGACATTCTCAAGTTTCCATGCGAAGGTGGGGTCCGCGAGTCCGTCGTACATGATGTGAACGGCATGAGTCTTGTAAGCCCTTAGAAGAGCTCTTTTAAGGTCCTCGGCTTGAAGAACACTTGGCGCAGCACCTAGGAAATCTCCAAAGGCGTTTGTTGTTAGAGAAGACATTTCGATAGATGCGTAGAGAGCTGAGAACCAGTCTACATTATCCAATAATTGAAAGTTGGAGGGAATATATGGCGTTTGAACGATCATGTGAGGAATGCCGGTTTCAAATCGTTTAATACCACCGCCGTTTCGAATTTCTGCGTCCAGTTGGGTGAAGTTTGTATAGGTACCATCAACACCGTTGATTAGTGCTGTCCCTATTGCGGAGGAAGCTTCGCAACGAACCCCGACAGCCTTTTGACCCGGATACCGAAGAGTATTTCGAAACTCCGGGATATCATTTTCGGCATCACGGAAATTGAAGTTTTCGGGGTTGACGCTAATGCGACCGTAGGACTCTATTGGGGAGATCGATTGCCACAATGCAGCTTCAAGAACCACCGTGGTATTTAGGCCCGGGTAGCTTTTAAAAATTGAGGCGTAGCCGATATTTTCGGAGTCGGTTGGGTCGGTGAGTTCAGAAATCGTCATGGATGTTCCAAGTTCTAGAGAACCATTGACGTTGGATATCAAGTTAATACTTGAAGATTGATTTCGTACAATTATTACGGACTGATCAGGAAGGACGTATCCGAAGCTAGAACCACTGCGATCCAAGTCGAAAGTATCATTCCGACGTGATAGGACTGTGAATTGAGAGGTTTGATTCACAATACTACAGTTGTAACGGATCGCTAGACCGAAAACTGATCCGAGAAGGGGACCTGTGGATTGAGGCCCCAAAAAGATAGACTCGGATGCGTCGTCAGGTAATGTATTATCGGGAGAAGATACGTTTAACTGAATAGAAGAACCTGGCGTGATGTAAAATTGCTTTCGAAGAGGCAGTTGAGGTGAGAATCCAGAGGACCAGAATGTAGTAACACGACTTGTCGTTAGAGCACCGTCGCGACCACTTCACATACGTCTAGTTAGCATAGGGGAACAGACTGCCTATCATATGTAAAATAGCGGCTATGAAACCTACTTTATGCTTGAATGATTCCGTCCAACAACGAAGACCTGGTCACCCTTGTATCTACGGCTGATGGTAAACCCGTCCTCTGTCTGCATGGTCAGACCGGTCAATGGCCATGCCGCGAAGCCGATAATGCTGAAAAAAGCTAGAATATCCCATAGAGCGCCATTTCTCTTGTATAATCTTCGTTTCTGGACTAATTTTATCAAAGCATTAAACCAGCCTGCGGGATCTTGGAACGTATTTCCAGAGAGGATCAAAAGCCTACCATCGACGTTAGAGTTACTCCAGACTAAGGTATGGGTGTGTGTGTCGCATAGAAAAGATAAAATACCTTCTAAAGTTTTTCGCTGCCCATCTTTTTCTCATCACCATACTCGCCACACTCCCAGCGACCGCATAAGTACCCAGGTTCAAGGCGAATGTTGCAATAACGAACCAACTGTAGTTGACGATATTCACATTATCGAGAATCCCCGTTCGCTGCCAAACTTCTGAACTTCCTTCTGGAAATCTCAACCATCTCCACCATGTAAAAAAATAGTAGACCACAAGAGCGACTGGAATTATAATAGAAATGATCCCACGGATAATAAATCTTGGAAGTGGGAAACCAAAATCTGGAACGTTGGCGGTCTTGCGGCGAGAGACAGAAGCTTCTGACTAAAAACTCGGATTAATTACTTTATCTCGATAATATTTGTAATTAATTGGGAAACAAGTCTCTCCACCGTGCACCTACATTTTTGTAAATGGAACTGTGGAGTGTTGTAGACGAAGACAAGTTTGGCGGAGGAGGCATAGGTTGTTCCTCCAGCAAAGGCGTGTAGGCGGTCCCGACTCGAGCTATCCTCGAGAAATTCAATAATGCAGACTATGCATAACCTATTAACTTTCGCAAATACGACAAAGCAGACGCTTTATACAAAGTCAACCAAAAAAAGAAAGAGCTATCACCTACATTCGGTGATTGGTCCGGGTTTGGTTGCCCTCCTGTTCCCTTCTCGTCGCTAAAATCTTCAACAGAATTTCGTGATAGATTTGTATGGGTGGGAACAATAGTCCCCTCTGACCGTGCCGACATTGAAGAAACCGTAGAAATTGTATTGTCGGAATTAGATGACGTGGTGCGCATAGTACTGGCCCGCGAGTAATTCATCGAGGGCTGGCTGTATACACTCGGACTGTACCCCTCGGACTCCCTTCTTGCCGCCATTTTTGCTGAGTCCGGACTTGGGCCGGGATAACAAATTTTCAATTTATATCCTTGATAGTTCTCTTGTTCTTTTTGCGGTATACAAAATAAAATAATAATCGATTGTAAAGATCTAAACCTTGAAGAAATCGCTATGAATTAATTTACGATATTAACTTGAAGCTTTTAGAATGAGGACTATAGACTTACTTCTTAAATACAAAACGTACGTGGGTCGGATATAGAATTCCGTTATCACAGGCTCTATAAACCGGCTTTGTAAAGCAGGCACCAAGCGTACACAAAAACTGACAAATTCTTACGCACAGATAAACTTAATATATACCAATCTTTGACCGGCCTTTCTCCTGGGTTCTGCAGAATTGTGCATTTCTGCAGCAGGAGTGGAGAAAAGAGAAGAAAGAGCAAAAAGAAAAACAAGAATAGCCAACCTGCTCGAAGTATGAATCCTTGATCTTCGTCAGCGGGACGAAAAAAGCGGCCTGAATTCGTCAACGAGCATGATGCTAGCATGGCGGGAGGTCTAAAATCTGACAGAGCGGCATGGGCCAACCCAATAAGCTTTTCTTGTCGGTACGTCCTCCCCGCCACCACATCTACGAATCAAAGCGGTGCATGTCGGATTTACATAGAACCAAAAAAAAAGGTCCAGGTTTCCCTGAAATATTTTGGGATCTTGCATAGAAATGTCTTTCCGCAGCCATGGTACGCGGGACGATCTTCGAAACTCATACGACTTTTTGTGGCAGTAGATGGAGATTTTCCGTGGAGAATTCGTAATCCCAGGCAGCCTTTTGCGGGCCCGGGGAGACTAGTTTGTAAATTTAGCTGATGGCTTCTAACGAGCTAGATTAGCCCCGAGTATATACCTGGATTGGCTAACTATAGAGACAAGCTAGCGCTAGCCTACACTTAGCTTCTAGACAGAAATTCGGCCGATTCTTCGCGTGACTTTCTATAATTATTCAAGATGCATATGCATACCCATGAATCCGGGACGAATGATCAAACAAACGGCAGAGGAATCGGTGTTGACTAATCACAGCCACAATGACTCCTGCATAATTGCGAGTGCAGGAAGCTCCCCTGATGACAAAGACGCTCGATCTTCTAATGCTTTCAAATAGTTTGAAATATTTTTCGGATGAGGTTTAATTTACTTTCGATTCAAATAAAGATCAACGGTCAAGACACTAAAATCCTATAATGTGACATAAAATATACAAGTCGTAAGAAAAAGAGGCTAAAAAATGCGCAAGCACTCAAACTCGAGAGCGAAATCAGATATAAAAGAAAAAGCGGAGACTTCGAGCAGTGCCTTTAGATAACTAAAAGTCCGCCAGCCATGAATCCGAGAGTTGTCAATCCAGCCATGGCCAAGACTGCAAATCCGTTTCCACCAACCTTCAATCCCGGTGCGGCATTCTTGCTCTCTTTGCTTTCGCTGCCTCCAGTAGTCTGGGATTTGCTGGGGACTTGGTTCCAGGTGTTAACTCGCTGGATGGTGGGGTTTTGAACAGTATTTCCCTCAACATCTGTGATAGTCCACTTGTGGCTAGAAAGATCCAAATCGACGTCAACGAGCTTGCCTGGTGTAACCTTGACACCATTCTTGATCAAAGCGCTGATCTCCTTCAGCTGTGGGATAGCGGCACGAGCGTCAAATGCCTTGATATTTGGGAAGACCGTGGAGCATTTTGGTCGGTTGATTTTACGGGCGGTTTCACCGGTCGGCAGTTCGACTTTAGAGTAGACCTCGCGGAGGGTGTTGTAGTCAGGAAGGATCTTTGCGTTACCAGTCTTGATGTTGACGTCAACGAGGCCGTAGTTCTATTTATGATCGTCAGCGCGCATATTCAATACCCATCATTTATAATAATCCAAGAACATAATACTCACGTTCTCCTCCTGGTTATATTCGTAAACAATACCGCCAGAGAATACATGGTTCATATCGGCAGAGTAAATGGCGTTGGCATCACCGAAGGTACGAGGAAGAACTTCGTTACATCCGTACTCAGAGAAGAAGTTGGGCATTTGAACTTCCTCCATCAAGTTGGTCAACTTTTCGTATCCACTCCTCTGGAAGGTAGTATCACCACACCACTCGTAGCTGTTGATACCATAGAAATCGCTGTGGCCCTCATCCTCTCCGATACAGCTGAGATAAAATCCAAGGTCTTGACGGAATTCTACAACATCGGCAGTCGAATAACCGATTGGGACTTCGCGAAGTTTCTGGGCCTTCTGGTATTGTCTCATATCACGCTGAATAGCACGCATGTATGGAGCGGTAGCATTGGCGTTCTTGGGCTCGTTTGCAAGTTCGTTACCAGAGAAGAAACCAAGAACGTTTGGGTATGCCGAAAATTGCTCCATGACAGAGAAAACGTTTGCCATGTATCCCCCGTGGTAGGATGTCCATGGCTCTTCACGATTAATGGAGTACCTCCAGCCAGGAGCATTGACATCGAGAACGACGTAGATACCGGCGGCGGCGAAGAGCGACATACACTCATCGTGGTTGAGGGTAGTGTTGACGGCATAGGTACGGATAGTATTAATACCTAGCTGTTGGAGGAGGTAGACGTCACGCTGACAGTCGGAAATAGTAGAGAAGGGATCGATACCCTTGTCGAGTTCAACGGGTCCACCGGGTTGGTACCCGACACCGACCATGAAGAACTGATATCAAAACTAAATTAGCATTTTTCTTCTTGCCATCCACCTGAACCGACATATTCAATCAGAGCATCCATACTTGTTTATCGCCACCGAAGAAGCCGCCATCTTTGATAACGATTGGATCCACTGCCTGAGTGAACCGCGCCAAGCCGGCGAGGAGGAAGAGCGCTGTCGAGAGCATTTTTTTTTGCAATTTCAAACAAAACTTTGTTATTTGTTGTCACTAATGATAGACTGGAAGAGTAGAATGTCGCGGAGAGTTTGGTTAAAGAGTGTACGAATATATCAGCGACAGCTGTATATATTCCAGATTTTGCAACGGAAAACACAGAAGGATAGGACGTCGATAAGAATCGAGAGAGAGGCTCGAAGGAATGTCTGCTGAGAGAGTGCAAGAAAAACCAAGAGAGAGAAAGAGGGAAGGAGGGAGATTAAGAAGTCTTACGGTTCTCGGCTGCAAAGCTTAAATTGCCTGAGGCTGCAGGTACGCCATTAGATATCAATGTAACCATTTCATGCTCGGCCGCCCCTCATTGGACGCATTGGAAAGGGGCTGTGGAGTGAGGCAGGGGTATTGTTCCCCAGCTGCGAAAAAGGTAGCGATTGTTTCATGAACTTGTGGCCGTTTCACCACGCCACCCAATCAAAGAGGGTATTCAGATGAGAGCCACCTCGTGAAGTTTGCGATGCTCCGTGGTGCTGCGCTTGCTGCGACTAAAAGGCGATAGCCATCAATCATAGGGACGAGTTTTCTTCAGGATCGAGAAGATATCCGGATACGGTCCTGTTTCGCATACCGAATACGCTTACAGACAGGCCAATTGCTGTTCCCAAATCGAGTTCGAAATCACAAGCGACTCTTGTCTTAGCGCCGAGGGGATGCCAGAAAATTCGAACGGTATAAGCTTTTTCTGGTGAATAATCTCAGATCATGACCCAACATCCTAGCACTTGCCATCTTCGCCCAAGCTTCCTCTACGCTTTTGTGGACCGTCAAAAATTGTGATTCATCGAACCTTCGGGTATTGAACAAAAGATCACGATGCAGATTAGGCCTTCACAATCGTTTGTTGAAATTTTATCGGGCTTCCCTGCACTTGCATGGGTTGGCGAAATTAGATCTCGTATTATCCATTGGATGTAACCAAAGCGCACAAATCCGAGGAAGACTAGTAGACGGACTCATGATTACTTATGTTCCGTTATTCCGAACGCCACCAATCTGGTGAAATTCCCATTGTCGGCCAGTGCAACTTGTCATATTGTTCTTGAACCATGCCTATGCATTAAGATTGCGCACTGATATCGAGATGTTGTGAATGCCATAATGTGTATGCCTGCGCATTTGCCTTAAGTCGCATCGCATTGATTTGCCCGAAGATTCTACCCATTTACAATATGGGGTTGAAAGGATCCCTATCAAGAATGTCAATGTCAATAGCGAATGGCCTGGATCCGAATATACATCCAAGTTGAATCGGGGAATATTCACCAACCTGCCCTGTTTGATGTTTCTCAAGACTCTTGGTCAAGGTCATCCCGACGTCATGGGCGGCCAACACCAAAAATAACACACATACGCCTAACCAGTGCTACCCACGACGCAAATCCAACGGGACTCCATATGTACTGTACTTAGGCACGCCACTCATTAATGTCCCCGCATTCCACAGTTCCAAAATTGCTCTCGTGCTTGGAATTCTCGGTTTCTTGCCGGATCGACGGAACTAGACAGAAAATATCTGGGTTCAATGTTTCGGCATACTCCATTACGACACTTTCTTAGGGTTACGTTCTGTGAAGATACGAGACTAGGTTACGTAGTCTGGGGTTCTACCCATTAACGTCTCTCGGGACGTTTTACATCACATTCTTTTGATTTTGGAATTACATTAGCAAATACCTCTTATTCTTCTTTTCAATAAACTTCATTGATGTTAAAGAGCTGAGTCTCGAACAGTTGTAAGTACTCATGTCAGGCAAAATGGATTTCCCAAGCTTCCAACCGGAGCCTCGTCAGTACGGTGAACCATATACCACCCAACATCGGGTCCCCAATATCCGAGAATATAAAGAGCAATTACAGCATAGAAACAAGAACAAGCCAGGAACAGTGACGCCGAAAGCAGAACCTGGACCAGGAGATCAGAGACCCAAAGATATTCAACATACTCCTCCGGAAACACCGACGAACGGCTCTTTCGATAGAGATGGCGATAATGCCCTGGCTGCTCAATTACAAACCTCCCAAAAGGAATCGCTGAACGGTATTGAGGATTTTCAGAATAGACCTCGAAAGGATAGTTATTCCCGGGAACCAATGTCTCCTGCAGCTCTTGCGCAGGATTCTATGCAAAGTTACTCTGAAAGCTCAGGCGAAAATGCCGAAGGGAAACAACCGCAATGGAACTCGAAATCACAGCTCAAAGTTCGTGAAGTCACGGACCCGGTTACGCACCTACCAGTTAACATCCATGATTTTACCACGAATGAACTACAGCAGGTCAAGGACCGAAATGACGACGGCACTGACCAAAACATACCCGGCGAAAAGGGAGAAGTGGAGTGGAGTCAGAAGCGGCATGATTCGCTGGAGGCTTTGATCGAGAATGAGCTTCGACAAACCCAACAAGAACCAAAATATTCGCCCGCATCTCTCAAAATTATAGCATTCGGACTGGTGATCGCGGGTATTATCGTTAACTCAACTGTCGAGTTTATGTTCATCACTTTAGACACAACCGGATTAAATAATCCATTCGTCAAGATATTTGCCAAACTCGTCATAGGTTCGATACTTGGAGTCACTATCGCCGCTGTCATCCAGCGTTATACCAGTGAACCCTCGACCAATGCCTCACCGGCTCGTGAATCCAAAGAGAAAAATATTTCACAAAAGCAACTCCCCGAAACAGCAGCATGGCTCAACAATACCTTATCCAGTGTGTGGCCGTTGGTAAACCCAGATCTATTCGTTACTCTTGCCGACATGCTCGAAGACGTGATGCAAACATCTCTCCCACGTTTCGTGAAGATGGTTCGTATAGCGGATTTAGGGCAAGGCAATGAGCCCCTGCGAGTCTTGGGAATACGTTGGTTGCGTGAAGGAGCGGCTTCTCAGTCTATCGATGGAATGGAAGCTGAGGAAGGAGATTTCGTCAACTTGGAACTTGCAGTTGCATACAAATCTCGACCATCAGACAAGAGCGTTAAGAGTAAAGTTAAGAATGCACATTTACTGTTGGAGTTTTACCTGGCTGGAGCTATTCCTTTACGTATGTCCTCCTATTGCCATTGTTGCTCAGTTATATATAGAACAGGTAAGAAACTAACTACAAGGTCTTTAGCAATCTGGGTCGAACTCAAGGGTATGATCGGAACGATCCGTGTCCGTCTGCAAACAACCCCAGACCCACCGTTCTTCGGACAAATGACCTTCACCTTCCTCGGTCAACCAAAAGTAACGCTATCCTGCATCCCACTAATGAAGAAAATGCCGAACATCATGGATGTGCCCATCATATCTTCATTCGTTCAATCCTCTGTCGATGCTGCAATGAGTGAATATGTTGCTCCAAAAAGTTTGACGCTGGACCTCAAAAAGACCTTGATTGGCGACGACTTCAAGACCGACGTTAACGGTAAAGGAGTTCTTGTTATCCGTATCATCAGCGCAGAGGGATTCAAGAACGGTGACGGAACGAAGAGTAGTACGGAGGCTCTCGGCAAAGTCATAGGATTAAGTGGAAAGACCGGTTCTGATCCATATGTCTCTTTGAGTTGGAGCAAATACGGAAAGTCTCTCTGGCTCAGTAGGATAATAACTAAGTGTCAGACCCCAGTTTGGGATGAGACAGCAGTCTTGATCGTCGGGTATGAAGAATTAAATGCAGAAGAGAAATTGCAAATCACGCTATGGGATTCGGATAGAACGACTGCGGATGACCACCTTGGGACTGTGCAGGTAGATTTAAAAGATCTGCTACATGAGAATGAAGATGGGGTCCCAATGACAAGAGAAGACGAATTCGCCAGCCGGACTGGGGATAAAAAGATGCCGGGTACGATCAAATGGGAAGTATCATGGTTCCCTAGGACAAAACTCAGCGCGGCACAAATCAAGTCCTCGTCAGCAGCCACCCAAGAACAGAAATCAAATCCAAATGAATTATTCAATGAAATCAAATCTGCGACAATGCGAAAGACACGTGAGGCCCGTGATGAAAAGGACTCGGCCTCAGAAACCGATCAACAGCTTAAAGAAGATATTAAATTCACTACAGATGAGATTTCCAACAATGCACCGCCTCCTCAAGATTTCCCATCTGGAATTCTAAGTATCCAGATCCACCAAATATCATCATTAACTCTTCAGCAACATTCTACCTCCCGAACCCACCATAATGAGTCAATCGAAGAGAGTGAGGAAGGATCCGATCTTCCATCTTCATATTGCACTGTCACAATCAACCACCGAAAAGTTTATAAAACGAGAGTCAAGCCAAAGTCTTCGATCCCGTTCTTTAACGCAGCGACAGAGAGATTCATTAAAGATTGGCGGAATGCAGAAGTAATCGTTGGTGTACACGACAACAGGCTGCACGAAAACAACCCGATCCTTGGGTGTGTAGTTTTACCTCTTAGCCATGTCTTCCGAAAAAGAAGCCAAGTTTGTGAAAACTACCCTCTGGTTGGAGGCCTCGGATATGGAAGAATTAGGATTTCGATGGTGTGGAGAAGTGTCACTTGTCAGATTCCAAAGCAACTACTTGGTTGGGATGTTGGAACTCTGGAAGTTCGCCCGGAAATTATCGGACTTGATTTACCACAAGAGATACAAGAGTGTGCAAGAGTAGTTGTAAGCACAAGCTATGGAAAGAAGTCAAAGATACCAGCCGTAAGAGATGGAAGTGGTGCTTGGAAGAGAGAAAGACAAGTTTACGTGCCAATCAAACAACGGTATTCTTCATGCGTCCTGTTCTCGTTTAGAAAGAACAGAGTTGGGCCAGACGGAACACCTGCATTTGCCGTTTTATGGTTGAAAGATGTCCCAGATGATGAAGAATACGAGAAGGAACTTGCAGTATGGGACAATGATGGAGATAACATTGTGACAGCAGAAAAAAATGCGGTCGGTGAATGCGGAAAGAAGCTGGGGAGTATCAAGGTCAGGACTAGATTCTGGAGTGGCCTAACAGGCTACCATAGAAGACTGTCAAAGAAAGATAGCCAAATGAAAGGGGTCATGGAAATCTTAGAGTGTGCAAGTGAAGGAAAGGAATTAAGAGATGAGGTCGAAGGTGGTTCATCTAGCGACTCAAGCTCTGATAGCAGTGAAAGTAGCTCTGACGAGGAGTTACAAGAAAGCGGTGATAGAGGTGTCATAAAGGACTTGAAGGAATACAAAAAGAATAAGAAAGAACTTCATAGACATCATAGAGGGTTGATGCAATGGAAGGTTAGTCACCTGGAGCCGAGAAATAGTAATGTCCCAATCAAAAGAAAAAACAATTAACATATGGGTTTATAGGCGCTTCGAGGAATAGATTGGGCGAAGGATCAGGTTAAGGATACTACGAAAGAAGTTGTTCACAAAGTTACAGCTCGAGACACTCATGAACAAGCCAAGAACAAGATTGAGACTGAGGTTTAAATTCACGCAAGACATCAAGACTTTTTGTATGACCATAATTATTTTCAGGACCGGCGTCACTTTTAATTCACACGGGTATCATCGTTATTAATATCTGTCATCGCCGTATCGTATCAAATTATCATGTATACATATTAGATAAAGTCCTTAATTTAAGGAAACACATGCCCAAGGTGGAGGGCAGATTTAGATATACAGTTGAGTAGGTATCAAGTACAAAAAAAACCTAGAGCTCCTTGAGCCCATAACTCCAGTTCGAGGGGAAAGCACAAGCAACAGATACCTAAGTACTTAAGTATTTAGGTATATGCTAAAAACAAATTATAAATATAACTCCAACTGCAAAGAAAGAATGAATGAAAGAATGAAAGAATGAAAGAAGGGAAACTACACAATAACACAAGAACTACTTGCGGGACTAGGAAGCCTCCTGCCCCGTCGCTTTATCGTCTCGATGGTGATTCTCCTACTTGACCTTCGGACGTGTTCACCATCATCACTCTCAACCGCTCTCACTTCACTTGATACACTACTCGCCTCACTCTTCTTTCCCTTGACGTCCATAACTTCTCCGGGGCTTTTCTCCTCAACATCGTACACGATATCCCAATCTTCAGTCACCTTCTTAGGTAACTTGTAACTACCAAAAAATTCATAGGCACCATGATCTAAAGCCTCCATCAAAACTTGATTCACGACACTGCCGCCTCCTCCATTGCTGCCAAACGCTGCTTTCTTGAACCCATCGTCATCGTCCCCTCTCCAGCACCTCATGGCATAATTCTGAAACCCAAAAATGGCATAGGATTCTTTTCCAGGTTTGTCGCTGACTTTAACCGCTAGAGGTGATCCACTGTAGCCATGTTCTTGAATGACTAAATGCTGCTCGAGGCGTAGTCTTCTTACTGGAGCTCCATTCCATACTCTATACGCTCTTTCTTTGAGCCCTCGTACTTGTCCAACCTGCCATTGCTTCGAAGTAAAGTTTTGTCTCCACAAGATGCTACGGCTGTACATCCCCTTTTGATTTCTTGAGATATTCTGGTAAGCCTCTCCAATCACCAAGCCTTCCGCGACAATATTCCCATCCTTAGGGTTCTTCGAGTCCGCGCCTAACCAAGAATTAAGAAGGTACATCTTCCCCTTCCTTGCTCTTAGCATTTCAGGCGATGTACACCACTCCATACGCTTGAATTCGTTTTTCTTTTTCCGTTGGAAGGAGATGACTGGAAGTTCCTGCGGAGGGTCTGCGATAGACTTGATGAGGCAAAGATCGTGTAAGAATTTTGAAGCCTCAATGTTACCGCGCAGCTTCTTGAGGTTATCGTATGTGTGATAATACTGGCCAAATGCACCTTTCCTAGTACGGTCAATGACCTTCATGGACGCGAAATCCTCGTTGGTGACTTCGGATGAGCGGCTGGAGTTTGAGGCCCGAGATGGGTAGTCGATTGATTCTTCGTCCGTCGGGCTCTCCGGGCTAGGGAGGCGAAGCGCAGTGAGGAATGCATGAGTAGTCATCGTTATTGCGTCGTTTGGCTCTTTAGGATCGGTAGAAGGCTTCTTCCGTCGGAGGCGGACACCCAAGCAACTAGTCCAACCATGTTCGTGACCAGGACGGCAGACTTCGACACGCTTGCCGGTGAGAAGACGGTCACTCTGAAGCGGGCTTGAGGTGGCAGTGAACGTTTGCTTGTTCCTCATAAAGCTGACACGGTACCCTCCAAATGTTTCAGGTTTGGTCATGTGTTCGATACCGTGGTCGAAATCATGGTCGTACACGATGCTCATACGCTGATTGATGAAAACACAAGCCATCGTGGCCCTCGGGAAGGTCTTGAAGAGTATAGAAAGGATTTCGTCGGACAAGTTTGGAAGAGTACCCACAGGGAGAGGGTGGTCCCTAAGTGGATCTGGTGGACGCTGACCACTGATTTGCGGAGTTGGACGAGCATAGGAAAGGATCACGGGAGCATTGGCGATATAGAGTGGGATCAGGGGTATATCCATGGGATTGAAGGATTCGAGTTCCAGTGTCCATACACCCTTGCACCATGTGATGTATCTAAATCTGGGATCTAGTTCTTTGACAAGCTTAGTCCAGTTTCGATCCGTCGCGGTCGAGCTAGGCAATAGATGGCTAGGTTTTTCGCGGTGTCTATGGATTTCCTTGTCCACGTCATGGTCCGCAGGGAAGTCTCTGTAGGGCCCATCCGCCCCGTTTGAGGGAGTCGAGATATCCATGCGGCTCGAAGCGATGCTAACAACCTCAGTAGATAATCGGCTCGAGGCACCATCGTCGGTCGAGGTACTTCCAATACTTTCCTCGTCTGCATCCTTCTTCGAGGCCGCAAGCTCAAGTATCTCATCCCGGTTTAGAGGAAGGGTAACTCCAACGCTCGCAAGCCTCATAGCAAGTTTCTTATCCTCCTCCAGTATTTCTGTTAATAACTTCACCTCCCTCTTTGTAAACAAAGGAAAAAACTGCAATGCTTCCTTTGGTTTCACTAGGGGTAGCAAAAGCGATAGCATTCGTTTGCTCTTCGCTCTTTTCTCGACTTCCGCTACAGTTAAAGATTTCCTGAATTCCTCACGGGTAGTAGTAGTTTGTAGTTCCTGTAGCTTCTTCCTTGGGAAAGCTGGTCTTTTGAGCGCAACTATGCCATCGGGCCATGAACCTCTTTTTCGAATCTGTCGTACAATCTTTGGCTTCTTCAAGGTCCTTTCTACTGGAAGAGTATTCGACCTTCTAGGTGGTCCCAGCTCGGGCTCGGGCGCCGCCATGGGACCCTGTGATACTATTGGCGGTGGATCGAGTTCCATAGGGCTGCCCACACCAGTTTGTAGCGTCTCCATCCAGGAATCCAGTCGCTCAACCGGATCGATTGTGTCAAGATCCTGGTATCCAGAAGCAAGTACGTGCGGTTCCAGGTTATCCAGATTTGTGCTCGTCGGAGTTGAAACGGTTAGAGTTGGCAGGCTTGGTAAACTCGAGGAGTCCGTCAATGACGGGACATCAGATAATTCCATTGACAGCTGCCCAACCTGCCTCAAATCCTCGGCTTGTTGTCTTTCCAGAGATGGCCTTGGTCTTGTCCACGGATCTTGCTTCCGTCTTCGCAAGCCTGACGGAGCGGCGGTCCAAACCGCCTTGTGAAGCATTTCGAAAGTCTTGTCGGCTGCGCAAGTAGGCGAATCAGGGTCCATACTTTTGACCGACCTTGGAGTCTTCCTCTTTTTCCTGGGATAAAGTTCCATTTCGTCGATGACATTGTTTGGGAAGTCGTATGTGGTCCTGGTATCCCATATTGCTTTGGAATCTCCACCTGGAATATGTTGTATACTTGGGTTTTCGAATACAGCAGATATCTGCTCTACGTAATGTGCTATTCATAATATTGCGCATTCTGTTAGTTAAGAACCTTGAAGATTTTCTCAATTTTAAGAGTCGGGATTGAAGCTTCGAAGGCATTCAGCTGCGGATTTGAAATGCGTATTGATATTCTGATTTAAAATTTCTAACTTACACATATCTAAACCCGGATGCAAAGGCGACCATGGGTCCGAACTCCGACTATCGATATACGGTAAAAGTGATACAAGCGCCATGGTAAAATAGCCGTCTCGTCTCTATCTTTCTTGGTGTAACTTTCGAGATAACTAAATGATAAAGTGTATATAGGTTTGTGCAGATCGAAATGCAGACTACTGCAGGTTGGTGGTTATTCTATCTGCTATACGTTAGATCCATCGGCTCGATTCGAAGGTAATGCGGCCACGCAAAATTAAAAGGGATTACCTTTCGAAAGCTTTCGATTCCAAGCCAAGGAGTCAGCTTTGCTACCATAGAAGTATATGTATCTGCAGGCGGGCGATCCTTGTTGATAGACTCCAGTCACAGAGCCGCTTATGCAAGCCTTTGCCTTCCTGACTGGCTGCTAATTACAGCATGCAAGGCTGAGTCGAATGCGAAAGCCTCTGCGACCGCCTCTGCTACACTATTTGTGTGAACGGCCCAGATGATGCATCACCTGGTTGACAGAAGCAAAAGAAATTTAGAAGGATCCTGTTTGCAAATCGGTGGTGCTCAGGCTGGCCCATGCAATCCCGGGCCTTGTCAAATCGGATCGAGGTGTGGCCTCCCGCCTGACCAAATATCCTTACCCCCGCTATCACCAACCAGGTAAGTTTGAGCGTATCCTCCTTACTGCGAAGCCTTCGACTATAGCTAACTAGGCTCTAAGGCTAACATTTAAGCAAAAGTACCGTGCTTGGTGCACCTAAGCATTGAAAGCCGTTGGCTTCTGCAACTTTGGAGTCATCGGTTCTGCCCGCTTGCCAAACTGAAGACTAGTCAGCTAGGCCGTAGCCCCGCAAAAAGGCAGCCAAGTCTTGAGAAAACAGCCCCAATCGCTGCCTTTGAATGGAACGATGCGGCTCGATCACCAGAGGTTTTCGACTCTTATTTTTGAGCTGTAGACAAATTATGAAACGGAAACGACCAAGCATAATTCTAACGCCGTGCTTCGGACACCGGGGCTTTCAATTTGATCGCACCGCGACTTATTCCTACTTTGAATTTGAACACGTCAATCCGTCTTGATATACTGCATGGAAATGGAAAGAATCGGGTATCATTTGGATGTCTATAAGATTGGGTTCCCAGCCCACCATTAGCTTCGCGAACCATTCGATTCGTCCTTGTTACCAGAGCTCCGTTGAATATTTACACCGTCTACCCATTAGCATATATATCATTTGATCCTCTCCTCCTTCTTGTACCTTTGAAACTGGATTTTCAGCTTCTAAAAACTCGCTAATATGCATCGGTCATCCCATTCAAGCTCACACCACTCGGGTTCCAGCTCGAGTGGCGGCTCACACCACTACAACTATGGCCACCAGACTGAGTACCATTCCTCACACTCTCAAAGGCGCGACAAATACAGTATCACAAGCGGTCTAAGCGAACAAAGTATGCCTCGCCTATGACTTCAAAATTCGAGGCCAGTGACTAACGAAATATAATGTAGTCCGGGATATACGAGGATATGTCGTCGATGCTCATCTAGACCAGTATCCAAGGAGCATGGTTCAGGAGCCAATGTTGACTTCGGCGTCACTCGGCATCCGTGTTGAACCGCTCTATCCAGACACCCAGCATGAACTTGAACGGGTATGCCTTTTCTCGAGGTTCTCGATATACACCACAAATTCAAAAATCAATGTGCTAATCGGAACGTTGGACCATTGTAGGAGTTGACCCCTCGTTTTCGCCTTCGTGAGGAAGTGATTTATGCGAATGACATCTTTGAGGTTGTCACTAAACCAAAGCTCGTCCGTGCCGACCGGCACGAAACTTTTATCTATAAAATCCGTCACAAGCATGATAAGGATTTGGTATCTGAGGAGATTCTCGAGGAGCATTTGATTCGGATACCTCGTCGAAGGTTTGAAACCGGTGCTATTGTGCGACTCGAGAGGGACGGAAAGCAATATGAGGTTCTACACGCAGAATTCCTACCCCAGGAATTTGTATGGGATTATAAGATCAAGAGATTCAGCTCTTCGGGAGGTGGTGATATCAAGAGAAACGCTTTTGAAGGGAGATTATCAAGGGTTGACTCCAGTGATTCTTCTCGTTCAAATTCGTCCTACTTGACACCGCCATCTTCACGATCCTCCCCACCAAAAGTCTCTCCGAAGGGTAGTTTTAGCTCACTCTTCGAATCACTGATGAGGCACTAAGGACGCTCCTCATAAAAAACC
The DNA here is from genome assembly GCF_000225545.1 of Orbilia oligospora ATCC 24927. Taxonomy (NCBI): domain Eukaryota; kingdom Fungi; phylum Ascomycota; class Orbiliomycetes; order Orbiliales; family Orbiliaceae; genus Orbilia; species Orbilia oligospora. The sequence continues at coordinate 1,092,069 of NW_011645600.1, read as the reverse complement.
TGTAGTATCTCTTTTCTCACATATTTACGACATTAACGACATTGACGACCAAAACCTTGCTTCGCATATTAATATTGGTTTTTCCTGTAGTGTTTAACAGCATCATGATTAAGGAGCGGTTTGCACCTGAGTGACCTGCGGGACTCTACCTATTTTCAATTTCTTTTTTCACTTCATGTATTTACATTTTCTCTCTCGGCCTCCTGAGGATTTACTTTCTTACACAATCAACTACTAGAATATCTATACGTATACCAATGATTCGAGAATTCGAGGAATAGAGGCTCCGATAAATCCATCAAAAATCAATCCTTCTACAAGGCTTCCAGAAAAAGCTTTGGTAGCCTTGCATCCGAGGCGTGCCAAGTTCAAGGCAGTGTTTGCTGGCTCAGGAGTCACACAAACAAGCCAATGCATGGACCCATGTCATAACGAGACCATGAGCGTAAGTTTCGCGTTTTTGTGGAGGATGCGCTCTTCGCAAGATAATGCTTAACCCCTCGAGTCTTCGAGTATATCATGTCCCCTCCTCATCAAGCTAATCCGTGGTTGAAGCATTGAACTCCCCGGAGATTTTTCCTTTCGGCGAAACCTTCTTGGCCTACGAAACAGAAAATCTCACGATATCAAATTAGCAATCGCACTCAAGCTAATCTATTCAGTCGAACCCATCGGTCGCATGGCGGGCGACAACAACGTAGAATTGCAGCAGCCGATGACCAGCGCACCGACGGCCAGCACACCAGACCAAGGGCATCCACGGCCAGAAGCCACCAGCTCACAGTCTCATGATACTGGCGGCTCAGGTACAAGAAGTATGTCCCCTCCCGCCTCTCTTGTCTCTTTCATGCCGCCTCCTTGATCCTTTGATTTCAGCTTTGTCCTCATCTATTCAAATAACCCCGTCCAAAAGACTAACAGCCTTATGGGAACCTTTACTGTCAGCCCTCGGTCATCTATCAGCTCGCGTTCGGGGCGGCTACCAAGACGGCGAAGTCGCGACCTAGAAGCTGCTAGGGGGTCTGACTCTGGCAACAATGGCGGGCCCGAAAAGGGTGATATTGTACGGAGACCAACTCGGAGATTGACGACACGGCATAGCCTTACTGTCACACAGAAGAGGCGGCCAATACCTGGTAAATACCTAGAAGATTTGCGAAGGAAGTGAAGTTAGAAGAGACAATAAGGCTGATGATGCGATTTAATTGAACAGTCCATGATGTCCCTCTTGGTTACTCGAAACTTGCAGCCTTTATTGATTTAGAGGATGACCTTGCTATTTTCAGGCGGTTCAGCAGGCTACATGCACGATTGTTGCTATATCGGCAGGCAGACATTGAGGAGATAGAAGAAGATTTGGCGGAGTTGGACATGATCGAGGAAGAGGAGGCTAGAAATGCAAACACCCCGGACAATGCATTGAATCGTTCGTGGAGGAGAGAGAAAGATCTAGATGAGTATAGAGTGGAGTTGGTCAAGAAATTGCGCAAATCTATGAAGGAATACGGTATGGATCCTGCATGCGGTGGACAGCTAGCAACGTTCTATCTAACGATTGATTCTCATTTGCGTTAGATGACGAGCTTTTCAGATACAAACAGAAGCTTGCTCTGAAAGGTGCCACCGATTGGCAAATAGAGAATGTCAAAACATGGATGGATAACCACCATCCGAACCCATTGGTCCCCCGGGAGAGAAGGTTCCTTGAAGACAAAGGAGACATATGTGCTTTACAAGCTTCGAGCGAAGATTCTGCAGTCCTTACAAATGCTCTGCGTGGCTGGGCGCGTGACACCTTCGGCTGTATGTGGCTGTTCAAAAAGAAAGGCAACCCTGCTAGCTACGGCGATCCTTCGATAACGTACTATAGCACTGATTGGAAGGATGCGTTGATGAGGGTAGCCTATGCGGCTCTTGTCTCTGCATTGTTGATCGCGGGAGTCATTGCACTATTTTACGTGCAGTCAGATGAAGGAAGGCTGGCTGTTTTGTGCGTTTCAACATTAGTCTGCGGTGTCGTCATGGCATTGTTTACTACTGCGAGAAAAGGGGAAATTATGGGAGGCACAGCAGCGTAAGTATATTATCCTTCGAAGCTACTATAACCCGAGAAACTAATTCTTCTTTCAACTTTTTTAGATACTGCGCTGTCATGGTGGTTTTCGTTGGCTCGACACTGAATGGTGATGGAGCGGGCGGTGGCAGTAGTGGCTCAATGGCGAAAGCCACATGAAAAGTCATGAGTGATTTGATTTAATCAACTTTAGCATATAAAAATTGTTCAAATTCGGGTTAGGAGTTTCTATTATACTTTTCGGGAATCGGTACGGAATGGGCTTGGTGTTTTTCAATGGCGTTATATAGTATGCTATCATGATATTATGAATGATTAGAATCCACCAAAACGAAGGCTTACAAAAGCCCTCGTGTTATTACAAAGCTCAATCTCAAAAAAAAGAATGCTGTGAACAGTGCACTAGAACTTCCGCAATACAAGAGAATCAAAAGGTTTCAAACCCAGCGACGGCAATTGCCTTTCACTCCTCGCTCTTCTTCCCAAACGGTGACAGCCCACCGACAAAGTTCCCTACTCCTTTCGCGCCCTCTACCGTCTTATTAGCACCAAGTTGAGTTCCGGATTTTACACCATCCACGAGGGGGTCCGTCACGCCGCCTAGCGGACCTCCGTACGACCCATCATCATCTTTCCCACCTCTCTCCGCTCGATTAACCCCCTGCTTAGAAACTAGATCACCAACCGGCTGCAGTAGTCCATCCTTCCCCACCTGACCCGCTGCGAGGTTATGCACATCATCCTGCAGCTTGTCGACCTGTTTTATGCCAGTAACTTTGCTTTTGTCGAGTTGCTCTGTGTAGACATGTCATGACGATATGTTAGTTAACTGAGTCATCTGTTGCATTTTGTGCACATGAAATGTAAAAGTGATTTATCGATTTGGCGGCATTCTACAAGCCTGCGATAAGACATCGGACCGGACTGTGAATCAAAATCTGACTTACGCTTCGTGACATAAGAGGCTTTATTGTCTTTTCCAAAATAGTAGAGGTATTGATCTTCGAGCCACGGGACCCATCTCTCGTATTGTGTGTTGTAATATTGCTTTACGCTTTCCATCTTCGGAGTCTTTGCAGACAGTTGAGGTGAGGTTACTCTGCGTTGTTGTCGGTTTGTGTAACCAAGAAGCTCAGTAACTATCGCGGACGAGACAGGTTTGGAACGTTCCACAAGAACAAGAATATTTTAATCTTTGTTTTTACCCAGAATCGGATAGAGGTAGTTACAATAAAGTATGAAATTGATGCTTATGGGTTTAGTATATTTTCATAAGATGCGCTATTCAGTCACTACAGAGAAGCTATATATATTTCGTAGTCTTGCTATATTTGGGGATTTCAGGATATGATTGACATGATGCAGATATGACGTGTGGCGCTCAACAGGCTGGTGAACCAAACAGCCACCACCTAGCATACGCAACCCGCTCGGGCTCCAAGTCTGGGCTAAATTCCAGTTTCTTGATTTTCGGGTCCGTTAAGTAGTCACTGTATGTAGATGTTGGTCTGAATACTAACAGGGAAAGTACTACTGGGTCCTTTTAATATCGGATATGTTAACTAATTCCTATGAATACACCTTTTGAATTCAACAGTACAGTACAGTACATTATGTAGTATATTCATGTATAGGTACCCCTAATGTTGATATCGATATATCAAAGTTTCATCTCAAATTTTGGGTTACACTGGTCTCGTACCCAGACACATTAAAGTTCCACTACGTCACCTGTCCTTATTTTGCTAGAATTGCTCGAGACATCGATGGAATGAGATTCACGCCTTATGGAAAGACGACAAACGATGCGACTATAGATATCTAGATGTGCAAAACGAAAACATTGTGACCAGTGAAATGATTCCGAAGGTGGCTCGGCGCAATTATATCATGGTGGGCTTAATTAAACCACATAGCTCTTTGAGCTTCTAACTAGCAAGTGATACCGACATTAAATATAAAATTTAAGAAAATTTGGTACGAGACAAAGAAAATTATGGAATCACTTATATTGAAGTAAACTAGTATAAGAGTAATTATGACACTCCGGAAAATAAAATCTATGCACAATTTTGGAAATATCTTACATAATCCTCACTATGCACACTTAGAGTCCACATAGAGAAAAATTTCCTCGAGATCGGGCGCAGATGAGGGCAGGGAAAACCCCAACCATATCCATGCAGAAGCATGGACATGCGATGAGATCCAGTATCTAACGCGATAACTCGTTCCTAAATTTCGCCGAACCCAGTTTTTAACTTTTCACCGTTCAAGGACTGCCAATGCTACCTGCTGTACAAACCGCTTCATAGTTTCCTCCCTGCATTCTTCGCGTTCCGTCAAGATGCTACTAGCCAGTTCGCATGAAGACTCCGGTCTCGTAACAAGCGCAAGTGAAGAAAAAAAAAAGACCCTAAGCTGTTTCACCGTCGCCAACCGCCGACGCAGAAACAACACGGATTCTCCAAGCATATTGGCGTCCATGCAATACTCTTGAACTCAGACCACAGCATGGTCGTCAAGAATACAGCCAACTTGATAAAAAAAATTTTTATAGACACAAATCCCCCTATATAGGAAGTTACCCCGCCCCCCGCACACTGAAGTATTTGCCGTTCATCCGAGAGAGAAGAGAGAAAAAAGGAATAACTGAAGGAAAATCAAAACGTCTCGAAGTTTAGCCTTGGCCCGTCGGCGCATAACACTGGTCTGAGTCGCAAAAAAAGTCTTCCACCATGGTACCAACACTACCTCCTCCCGGATAGAGTAGCGAGAGTTCCACGAGGACGAAAAAATAAGACCGTCTATACTCGGTAGCGAAATATTTTTATAAGTAATCGTTCAAAGGAGACTACGTTCGCGTGGACTCCAAGGGGTGGGTGTCACAAACCAGGCATCGGGAAACCACGTGTGGGTCGGCACATGGGGCATAAAAATAGAGCCTCGCACTGATGTTATAACCGGGTAACTAACGACAATTCTATATTTGCGGATTTTATGGAATGTTCTATTGTGAGTTATAAAGCCGTAGGTAATATGAATTCTACGGGAACGGGTAAAGCCGTTCCTGCTCCATTCCGTTTACACAGGTGCGGGGTGACTTGTGCGTGTGCAACAATAGCCATTGTATCAAAAAGAATGCATATGGGGAACGAAAACTTCACGGTCGTTCTCCACCTGATGCCGGAACATATTTCCATTGTAAAAGTTTGAAGAGAATATTATTTCAAAGGAAAATCAGCTCTGGACACAGAATGAGTAGACATGGGAAATAATAAAATAACATATAAAATATAAAATAATAAAGAAAAATTCAAGGATACAGAAGAGAGTGATACCTCCTTAGTTAGCTAGTGCACACTCGTATTGAACATCTGTTCCATACAAATCCGCCCGTAAATGATATCAGGAGGAACGTGATTCTGACCGCAGCTGTGGCTAAATCAATAAGTTATCAAATCCAAATCACCAAGCTCACCCAAGTTCAGAGAAAAATATTAAGCGGCCGATCCGGCTTCCGAATATTGCATAAGCTTTCCCTTTGCACCACGGAATTTCGCATAAGAGCTTTAGTTAGTAAGTAGTAAGTATATACTATCGGAGAAACCTCCCATCAATTAATTTCCCGGTTCCCTGAAGAACGAATCGAGAAAGTCGTTATTGAAACGTTGCCAAGCTTGGATGGTTCAGCAAGCCCTACCAAGCCGAACCACAACAAGACCTGCGCAAAGAAAAACCACCTCCCCATGGTCCAACATGCAGCCTTTGACACAATCCCAAGCCTTCTTGACAGTTTTTCTAGAAGGAAAAGACACAAAACAAGATTAGATTACGATGACGATTGATATTTATGCATTTATGAGACTCGGAGCTCATTGTAAGGGGTTTTTGATAAATTTTTTCACCAACTAAAATACAACTTTTTACGAGGGCAATGGCGTTATTTGCGCTGGCCATAACGACACAGTTATGCGCTCGACTCAAACGGCAGCGAATTCGAGTATTCTCTCGTCTCTTTTACCAGCATCAGAACAACCTTTTTTAGAATTTTATTAAGTATCAATGGGGATCCGAAGCTAAAAGCCCAACAGCTCCAAACCGGCTTCAACTCCTCACGGCGCAGGAGAACCAGCTGCAGGGGCAACATTTCAGGTTTATGTCGCGGCAGGAGGCGGGTAAGCGTCTGTTCATGTCTACGATGTCTGTCCCACTTCTTCCCACCAACACCAATTAGGCAACTATGATATCCACGAACCGGCCATAATAATAATAAAAATCCCGGATTGTCTAAAAAGCTTCCGCGGAACTACTGAATCAGGTAAGGATCCGTTTGAATTCAGATTTTCTTTCCAGAAAGAAAACCCTGGAATACTGTTCACCCCTAACAGCCAACGTTGTGCTAACGTTACTGCATCGCGACATCGGCCGCTAGCATGAGTGCAATGTGTGTTCACTAAGGTACGCACCCCGTCCGGGGAGGGATAGCAGCATCCCCTGCGCGGTTCACTGGAGGTAACGAAGGGCTTCTTCGGACCTGTCAATGGGATAACCCCCCCCCCCCCCCCCCTCCGAGACGGGCGTAGATAACGCATTTGGAAGGTGTCTGAATCTGTCCATGCGACGGGACAAGGAAAGACCAGAGACCTCACTTGATGGGAGTTGATTTACCATCCCTTCTCATAGTATCTGTCGGTTTCAGCCAAACAATTGGGAAGGATTGTATGTGTTCATGGAGATTGCGATAGATGGGCAGCCTTAATCTTTTGAGGTTATATAACAGTCGTGTCTGCGCCTTGAAGTCTGGATTTTTTTTATCTTCATCCTTCACGATCTCGAGCATCTGACGATATCGACACATTTATCTGGTGACTGTCTCTTCCCTATCATCTGATATATAAATCGATAATCATTTGATTCGTATAACTACCCCGCCGCTTCTTACCTTTATACATTCGCTATCATGAGGTCGTTACCAATTATTCTCACCATCCTTGCTACGGCTGTTCAGTCGTTACCTACCATCCACAACCGTCAATTGCAACAAGACCATAATGGCGCTGTTGCATCTGAAACCGATGTGTGCAGTCAGGTTGGCATCGATATTATGAAGAAGGGCGGTAATGCCGCCGATGCCATGGTTGGAACTGTGATCTGCGTCGGAACCGTTGCCATGTACCATAGCGGTATTGGTGGTGGTGGCTTCATGCTTATCAGAAGCCCCAAGGGAGAATATGAATTCGTCGATTTCAGAGAAATGGCTCCAGCTGCCTCCTACGAAGAGATGTTCGTGAACAGGACTGAATTGAGTATCTATGGAGGATTGGCCAGGTAAGATATCATATATACTTTAATCAATTCCAGAACTACTATACTAACAAAAGCGTGATATTAGTGGTATCCCCGGAGAACTTCGAGGTCTTGAGTACCTCCATAACAAATACGGCAAGCTTAGCTGGAAGGAATGCCTCGAGCCCTCCATCCGCTTCGCCAGGGACGGTTTTGTCGTCAACAAAGATCACGTCAAATACTTCGAACTAGTCAGGGCCTCAGCGCCTAGCTTCTTCCTCACCGAGGACCCAGCTTGGGCCATTGACTTCGCTCCAAACGGCAGACTCGTCCAATTGGGTGAAACCATGTACCGCAAACGTTTTGCTGATACCCTCGAAACCGTTGCAAATCAAGGTGTCGACGCCTTTTACCAAGGCCCACTCGCCGATGCCATGATTCGTGAGATCCAAGCCAGGGGTGGATCTATGACCCACGACGACCTCCAAGCTTTCAAGTTGGCTCATCGTAAGCCTTCGAATATCACATACCGCGGTCATAGAATCTGGAGTACATCCGCTCCATCCAGTGGTGCAGTAACTCAATCCGTTCTTAAGATCCTCGAGGGATACCCAGATTTCGCCGATCCCGCAAAACGCAATGAATCCACCCACTTGCTCGTTGAAGCCATGCGTTTCGGTTACGCTCTCCGCGCCGAACTCGGTGATCCAGACTTCGTCGAAGGTCTAGATGCTTACCAACAATCCATGATCTCCCCAGAACTTGCCGAGGAAATCCGTTCCAAGATCTGTTTCACCCGTACCCTCGAAGTTAAGGAATACAACCCCAAAGGTCTTGAATCCCTCGATACCCCAGGAACTGCCCAGATGTCCACAGCAGATGCATCAGGTCTTGCCGTCTCCCTCACAACAACCGTCAACCTCCTCTTCGGCTCTACCGTCATGATCCCGGAAACTGGTGTCATCATGAACAACGAGATGAATGACTTCTCCATTCCCGGGTCTTCCAATGCTTTCGGATTCATCCCCTCCCCTTCGAACTTCATCAAGCCATTCAAGCGTCCACTTTCCTCCATCACCGCCTCAATTGCTGAAAGAGCCGATGGAACGCTTGACTTCGTCGTTGGTGCCGCCGGTGGTAGCAGAATCATCTCTTCTACCATTCAGAATATTATCAATATTGTCGATCGCGGACTCAACATTGAACAGACCCTCAGAGAACCAAGACTTCACGATCAATTGACTCCTAATACTTGTGTTCTCGAATGGTCTTTTGATAACAGCACTGCTGCTTACCTCAGAGGCTTAGGACACGAGATTTCCTATGTCCCCGCCGCCCAGTCAGCCGCTCAAGGTCTTAGACGGTTGGAAAATGGTACCTTTGAGGCTGCTGGTGAGCCAAGACAGAAGAACAGCGGTGGATTTGCTTTCTAAAGGATCAACATCATGAAGGACTAGACAGGTTTAAGGTATAATTGGGAGTTTTCTTTTTTGTGATACTTTTTGTTCTCGGTAATGTGTGGGATTTTTCTTTTAGCAGGCATATCGGCGTAGTTAAATTAGAAAAAGCATCTTGATTCTTAGCTACTTCAGAAGCGGTTTATTTGGGGCTTTGAAGAGGAGGATTTAATTTTAGTACGAAACCTATAGTTGAAAAATACAATAAAGATTCATCGAAATCCATCAAAAAAATACTCCATTGGTTATGCCATTCTAATCTGCTATGCACCGCGAGCAACCGAAAAAAGGAAGCAGAAGATTTGAAGGATATCCCTGCCTTCGTATCGGCATGACTTCCACCGGAAGAACTTCAACGAAAGTCCAGACTGGTTATTCTTACAACGCTATCAAACACAAAAACAAAAAGCGAGTGCATGAACGAACATACTAATACACCAAATGGAGAAAAATGCCTCCGCGCGGGTATCACATGTCGGAAACCCTTTCCTGTGAAAGCAAAAAAACAAAAAAAGAGAAGAAAAAGATAGATATGATGCATTCTGCGGTCCTACGTGTCCTCCCTTCCCCTCACTCCTGCATTAGCCTATCGTATATTATCGCGCGTAACCGCTTATCTTCTCCTTATCTTTCCGTCTACGTCAGCACCAACCGGTACCTTTAGATCCTGTCGGGCCTGGCATAGCGACGTAAAACTCTCTTGACTCGTTTACAAGTCCGCAACTCTCGTCAACCATGTTGGGTCTCCATTCGCCCTACCTCTGGCAGCACCAGCGGTAATCCAGGCAGCGTAACTCCAGGTCAAATCCTTAGCTCCCACGCCGCGTCCGTCATCACGGTCGTACTCTTCGGGGAATCTGCCGTCGGCGGGAGCCCAGTATTTCACTGTTCGCATCCACATATCTCCCCAACCTTGGAGGGCTCGAACCATCTCCTTGAAGGTGTGGGATCTGGAGGTATACTTTCGGTTGAGAGTTGCGTCGGCAGGGGGGGCGAAGTACTTCCAGAATGCTTCAGTGGCGGGAGTGACGGTAATCTGGTCGCGGGCTTGGAATTCGGCAGCGGCCTTGTAGAAGAGCTCGGCCATGGCAGAGGTGGTAAGGTACCATGGGTTACCGCGGGAGGTACCGACACCGTCGTAGACGTCCTCGGGATAACGACTGGTAGGAAGAAAATCACAAATTAGAATATGACTCCGAGCTGTTGGCATTGGATGTTCTATGCTTACCCGATTGGAATTCCCAACGGATTACCCTTAGCATCCTTCTTTATACTTGCAATTGGATAGATGGCTAAGAAGCTGGTCGCGATTTGGTATGCTGAGGCCAAGATCTGGTCGTTGGTAGCACTGAACACACCGTCATCGTTGTACCCATGGAGCACACTCAAAACAACACTGATATCCTTGTACGAGCTCTTATCTCTCATCACAGGACCATAAGAATAAAGTACCAAATTCCTCTGGGAATCCCAGAACCCCTTAGCACTTTCCAAAACTTGGGCAGCAATGTTGGAATATCGTGCCGCGTCATCATTGTAGCCCAATTTCTTTGCGAATTCGGAGCCGAGGAGCAAGGCCCGACGATGGATGATGCGGTTGTAGAAGTGTTGGGAGTTGACTTCTTCCCAGAGGTCGAAGGAGCCGGACCTCCAGTCGGCAGCAACATATTGGAGGTCACGGGAGATGGCGGGCCACAGCTTAGAGATGACGACAGATTGGGAACCACCGTTTTTGAGGTAGAATTCAGCGAACCGAACAAGCGTAACGGCCCGGGCTCCTGGACCGTCATTTTGTGGACGCCCCCACGGCTACTTTCGTTAGCACCCATTCTCTATGACGAAAATTATCTTGAAGATAAGCTGGTGGTATACTTACACCGGTATAACCAGTATTGGTATCAAGATAGAACTTTGGCTCTCCAAGTCCCGAGATAGCATTAGGGTCGTTTTGTTGGTCAATGCTGGACTTGGCATAATCGAAGAGTCGCTCTTCATAGTATCCCTTCTTCTGAGGGCTAGCAGCCTCGTAAAGCATAACAACCACGTCCATTGTCAAAGCAGCATCTCGAATCCAGTGGTACCAGTAATCGGGTTCGGACCTCGATTGAGAAGCTACTACAAGCCCCTTTACTGCACCTTCAGGAGAGATATTGTCGAACATGCGCTTCTTAGAGATACCAGCTTGAGTAGCAGACGTTGCCATCCAGTCCGAGATATCAGAAGAGAAACCCTGAGGTTTTGCGTATGGCTTCGGGGCTGCTGGTGGATCTGGTGGAGGTGGTCCGGAGGGTTCCACGTCCAGATCTAATGGCTGGACATATTGTTGGTGAATATCCAAGGCATCGTATGTGATATTTATGAGCTTCGTGACACCGTTAAGGTAGACTATCCGATATAAAAAATCCATATTAGCTTCCAATCGATCGTAATTCCGTAGATTTGTGAGATTTAAATCGTAGGTTTTTAGGGAATCTGCATACCAGGTGTCTGGGCAGCCCAGAATTCCCATCCATTATCAGTTCCCTCTGCCATCTTGGTCCATCCTAGCGAGACGACGCTGAGAGGTGTAACCTCCCCCTTTGCATTGGCGTAATAAAGCTGTACCACCTTATTATAGTTTACATTCTGAACCCATGCCGAAACGTTCAAGTACCCGCCACAGTACGAATACTGCTGCAAAGCCACAGGGTAATCTGGGATACTTCCCTCGATTCCTACGATGTCGCATTGAGTAGCAGAGAACGAAGGAGCCGAGTGGAGCAGACCGATCAGGCCGAGAAAACGGAGCGGAGAAGAGACCTTCATGGTGAAGGAGGTACAGTGGGAAACTATGGATCCCCAGTAATCCGAGAGCTGTAGCTGATGCAGCTGCTGTTTGACTTGATAATCGACGACGGAGACATGACGGAGACCGATGGGCTGCTGGCCTGTTAAATAGGACAGCGCCTGGTAGAACGGCGGCATGACGAAGGTAGCAGCTCGGGCAGGTCGTTAATGATGTTTGATGAAGCTGCTTCTGCACCTGTTTCCGTTTCTGCCGTTTCTGCCGTTTCTGCCTCTGATGCTGTACTAGTGCTACGATAGCGGACTTCCCGTTGGTGATCGCTGGATATCGATTAGATTGCAGAGGACCGGGTAAGGGAAGAGCAATTTCATGGATGAAGCTGGGGGGAAGGGGGTTGGAAAAGGAAGGAGAGAATGTCTGGCCAGACCCGGCCGGCCTGCTGTGGGGATATATTATCCGCTCCGCATTACTGGCTTATCCTTCGTCTTGCTTCTTTTCTTTTTCTTGGTTCTTCTTCTTCACTATTAGCCAGCTAATATCAGGATGTTATACCTTCAATAACAAGCTTAGCTTAGCTAATAAGAGAGTGGTATGGAAGAGGTCGCACCGACTGTGAGAGTGAATGAGCAAGTGCAGTGCAGTGCAGTGAGTGCTCAGGTGGCCTCATGTTAGCTCAGTTTAAAGAGAAAAAGAAACACCAGTCCCAGAACGTCGATGCAGCCACTCCTCACTTCGTGGGAAGTCGAATCACCACGCAAGCCATTACATGATCATGTCGAGACAGAACTTCTTCAGTCGAACTTGCAATTCAACTCGACTCGACTCGACTCGTGGCCAACGCGCATTGGGAATGCTGTCAGGTGGCCGGCTTTAGTGTGCTTTCAATGCAGGGATCCGGACACCACCCTGCGCGCGACATCATCGTTACCTCAGTAAGTATGCAATGTCGACTCGCTCGCATGATTCTTAAAATTCCGGGGATTATACTTCTTAGTTAAGTTACCAGTTACTTCCCTGACAACTTTTTTCCCATGCCATTAACTCAATACCGATCGAACAAACCGGGGTATACTATACCAACCAGTGTAGTGAACCAAGCCATGCATGCTGTGGAGAAATTAGGGAGGCAGCTTCCCCAGAAGGCAGCAAAGTTCCTCCCAAAACCCGGCCGGAGGACCAGGCGGCTCGACGGAAATCAAGCTGCTTTATTTGAGGAGATCGTATAATATACCCTCAGGCTATCGAAAAACTTTGATTCATCGATAACTCTGGTGAGCTAGCTAACCCCGACGAGCTGATTCTCATGTCTATCACGAGCCGAAGACAGGAACGGCCGAACCTTGGGACAAGACAACGTCCAAGGTCTCAAGAAAACTTGGGACGACTACTCCATAGAGCCGGGGGGTACCGGGTCGGCAGGTACCCTCTACGGCATGGCCGGGGTAAAGTATTGGCCGCCGTTGGCCATCTTTGACAAGCTAGTCGGCATCGGAAGTACCTCCCCAGTACTATGGTTTCTGCAACGGAGAAACTGATCACCAGCCGTTTGAAGCTCCAGAGCTCTTAAATTAGCTCCGAAAGCACCAGTCTTGGTTCCTAGACGCCGACCCAAACCCATGCATAAGTATAAACTTCTCGAACTTCGAACACAAAAATGCGGGGTGCTGAATGGAAGTAAAAAATTTTTTTTTTCATCTCGGTGTTCCTCCCGCTCAGCAACTGCAGGCCCCATGCTAACCATTTACCTTGCAAGGCCTTGTTTTTTTGCATTCGATTGGGTCGCACCGGCTTGTGATCACAGGCGAGATCCAGCTGCCTTACCAAAAGGTCAAACAGAAATTCTAAAACAAAATTCCATCGATAGGTTCCTATCCTTCTCAAACCGCAGTCGGTCGGATTCATCAGCATCATTAATGGTCGCACAGCATATATTTCAGGCCATTCAGGTCATCTCGTCAACCAGGGCTGACCCGATCTTCCTTCTCCCTCGTCTCATCTTAGTTCAGAATGGTCATGACGGTTGGTTTGTCGTCAGTTTCTCGACGGCAAACAGGCCGAATCCTGGGGACTAAGTTTGCAAACGTCAGTTGGCGGTGGTCATGAAGGTTTTTTATTTTATTTGCCATAGGTTCAAAATTCGGATTGTCTCCTGTTTGACAAATCTAATACGCATATGAAACGGACGGTAGATGAGGGATATACGTAAGTCTTAAAAACTCGAATGTATTATGTTTTTTGACCCGCTGCGGGATATCGAATACATCATGTAGATGTATCTACCCCCCCAAAAGGAAGGAACAACGAAAACATGCATAAAGGGAAATATGACGGTAAGAATGATATAACGCCATAGAAACACCGTTGAAGAAATGACACTAGTATATACAACCAATCACATGAAAAATCATCCGCTCAAGCTATAACCGCTAACTATTCGTCTGCATGAAATGTCAATAGATGTCATGAAGAAAAGATTCGCTCGTAAATAATGTCGCCAATCGAGAAGCTAATATCCTCTCCGTCCTCCAGAAGCCCCCAACGAGTTCCTGACTCCATACCAAATAACTTTCGCAGTATCAATAATCCTATCACCAGTAAACAGCGGTGTATCCCCAAACCCGCTGTTGAAGCCAGTATCACCAGTAGATCCAATGGAAATAGGGACCCCGTTAGAATCCCCAGTCACAACCGTCGCATTCTTGATGCTCCCCACAGCACAATCCGTCTCATTTCCCCAAGCAAGCCTATCAACCTGGGCCCACAATTCGTGCGAAAAGGTCAAGGATCGAGGAGTATAATATAACCTGCAATCCGCGGCTTCAAGGTAAAATTGCAACGGCGTCGAGGTAGGATCCGCTCTTCGAATGTTATCCTTCCAGTTCACAGCTGCCTCCGCAACGTTGAGTCTAAACGGTCTGGGAAAGATACGATCCCACTCCTGTCTTTCGGCGTTATCGCGAGGAGTAAAGTTATTCTCGACGATTTGGACGAAATTGAGCAAGTGAGCTGTATGTTGGATGACTTGGGTACCTCGAGTCCCACCAACCGCGGCCGAAGGCTCTCCGTTTGGACGTCCTCCTACGACGACCGTGCGAACGCGCTGTTGGTTTCGTAGGAATTCAGCGAAGATACCACAAGTGGAAGCGCAAACACCATCGGTGACTAGAATGATGTTTTCAGGCCTAAATGGTGGTGGTCGGGTTCTGTATGAAGCGCGGTCGCCGTAGCCCGTGACATCATAACTTAGATCTCCGACGGCGAGCATGTTGTTAAGGTCGTATGTAAGGATATTTGTGAATTGATCGTTGTAGACATTTGCAGGACCGAAGAAGTCATTAAAAGAACTGAATCTCCTGCCATCCTCATCTAGGTTGAAGAACTGATCAAGACCGCTGAGAGATGCATATGCGGCGACTTGGTACGCATTGATTTGAGAGACGGTCAGATTCTCGCCCATACCACCGCCAATAGCGCGCGTGAGGGTATCGATAACATCCTGATTAACGAGTTCAGTAAAGGCCTGTGCGATTCTAAGAGATGCCGGATGATAACGAATGCGGGTTCCAGAGTATGGGTCAGAACCTGGGAACAATTGCTTGTAAAGATCGTAACCCATATTGACAAAACCACCACCGTTACCACGAACGTCAATAATGAGCTGTTCCATACCCCGACGTTGAGCTTCCTCAAGGAAAAGCTCGACGGCGGCTTGGACAGCCTGAGTTGGAAATTGACCGTTCGGGTCATCAGGTGCGAATCCAGTGATATCTATAATAGCAGTCCGGCTGTCGTCACCAGCATAGTCCGCCATGAAGTATCCACCAACGACTTGGTTGATATCCTGGATGTATGGTCTTACACGAGGTGTGTCCGGGAAGGTGGCATTGTACCTCACCAACTGTGATGGTGGGGGTATGGTATTGCTTCCCGACTGACGCTTCTCAAGTCGACGAATGGTCTCATCAAGTTGGTCATTGTTCAATCTCCTCTTCCTAAGGTCCTCCAAAGCTCTAACCCTCAATTTGCTGGCACCCGATCCTCCACCCCCACGCGCATTTGGGTCAACGTTAATAATCCTATCCCAAATGGCTTGCCCGCTCGTCAAAACACTCCAAACATTCGATCCGGGTTGGTGAAGCGCAACAGCAGTATATCTATACTCGGTTGTCGTTCCATTCTGGAATGTCAATGTAAAAGTATTTGCACCGGGGTACCGGGTTCTAACATAAAAGGACCCCAACTTCGGCGGGTTCTGCGACTGGAAGGCCGCATTCCACCGAGTGTCCGGCGACTGCGAAGATTCGTAGTAAGTCAACCGTTCGATAGCGGTAACCACATCTTCGCCATCAATTTGAGTAATTGCAGACGGTTGGAACCGAGAATTGCTCGCCCGAACATCATCCGCTACAAAAACTCGAGACGCCTGTTTCCCATCAGGACTTAAATCCATCAAACTAAACGGCGCCCGAAAATTGATAAGCGAAGGAAGCGGCCAGGCGACATATAAATGTCCCTCATGGCATCCGCTAAGCAATGCATCAACTCGCGTTTCAAGTTCGTTCCAAGATGTAATAGAGCCGGATTCCACACTAGTATATATATCCGTAATTCCACCAACAATATCCATAGGATCCTGCCCAGAGTTTGGGGGCGGTCGCGCCAGATATGCTATTGTACTCTGAAATTGAACAAATTTCGAAAGTTCAGTCAAGAACTCAAGAGCCGGTGCTTGCTCTAGCGGTATGGACGCCAGACAGTCGTATGCGATTTTGGAATCAATCTGGAACGAAGTTGCAGCTATCAAGAGACAAAAAAAACATCTCGTTAACATAGCTCTATTACGGAATTTGAACGAAAATCTAATTATCGACAACGATAATAGACCCCGAACAATTCAATTCAACTCAAAAGGGAAACAAATACCAACTTTGTGCGTTCGAAGTTCTCACAAACGATGCTGCAACACGACCAATGTTGGCGCAACCGCTCTCAAGGTCAGCCGCCGATGGGACATAACGTCCTGGCCCTGATGTTGCGTTTGGTACTCTCGCAGAAGCCGTTGCTGATGCATTATCCTGGGGTACAGCTACCGCATGTACTATTGTCCCTAAGCTCAGCAGAGCTGCTGTAGCTTTCCCCAACATCCTTATTTCTTTGTTCGCTGTTATCGTCGTATACGTTTCGTTTCTATATTATCCGAAAGCCGAAAAATTCAAGACAGGTGCAACCCCACTATAGTGTACCCAGAAACTCCCAACAGAAAAATACCCGTAGTAGACAAAGAAAAGAGCGAAGAAAGCACAGTGAGCCAAGGGTATTATAAGAACAGAAAAAAGTACCCAAGTGTAAGACCGTAAGACTGCAAGGGAGAAGGGGGAAATGTAAGACGGTCCAAACTAAGGAACCTTGCCATGTTGCTTATATATATCCTAGCCAATATCAACGAGCCTCATCGAACTATTTGAGAGCCTCGCGCGTGGTACGAAGCGTCTGCCGCTATGAGGGGAACCCATTACAGTTCCGAGTTTCAACCCTCTGTCGGTTTCCAGCTCGCTCGGGTTTTGCCCATCCACTTTTCCCATCCTCTATGGGGCTGAGTTTGAAAAAGGACCAGTCATCCATATCTGGAATAGTCGAAAAACTGGCGTCCCAAAATATCAAATTAATCCTTGCAAAATCCTTAGGTGCGAGGTAGATTCGGTAAGCGGCCAATGATGCTGCGGGAGCCAAGGCAATCCTAGCTGTATTTGCTGCATCTGGAGTAACTGTCCTGCTTGACCAAAAGGTTTGCTAGCTTTGAACCTGTTGAAGGAAGGGCGGCTGAAGTATAGATATTTCATGCTTGTCGGACATAGAGGGTTTGTGCTGCTTGCTGCGCCCTAGTCGCAAGGATTGTGAATCCAGGAAATACGGACCTGCAAAGGTGATTCTTGCCAGACTGGATTCATGTTTTATTTTAAGCATTCTTGTGATTACAATTTTTGGATCGTGATTTCCAAGAACTCGTAATCCAGGAACCAAACTAACTGACAAAACAAACCCGAATGATGATAATTATTTGGGCCAACGTAAACAAGACTTAAACTGTCAGCTGGGTTTGCATACGGTTGGTCAATGCGACTTGGTTTCTTGTTCGTTTGTGAAGCTGTCATCCCGACGGGATCTAACAGGTTTGTAACCGCTAGGAGGTCCTTTTTGTGACACCAACAGGTACGCAATGATTATGGCGGGAGAGCACAGAATGCCTAATATTAGCTGGAGGTATTTGTTATCGATATCGGGATCTCGGTGTGCATACCTGACGGGAACATTTTCATGCAGGAGCCACAAGGATGGGTTCGTTTACCGACAAAATAGCAACGGATTCTCACAATTGAGGTCTTGACAAGTCATAAGCCTGTGGTCCGGCTGAAGGTTGAATTTCTAGGCTGGTTAGGGAGCTAGCATTCGCCCGCTTGGCTTAACGTAGAAAGCGAGCCTCCACGGTACCAAGGCTTCCCACAAATCCATGATTTGAATCATAAGAAATCAGTTGATCGAGAGATGTCAGATGTAGAGAATCTGAAGCTCGTGGGTTTATCCAGCGATATCCACTGGCTAGCTCTCACTAGAGTGTCAAAGAGATGATGGCGAAGTTGAATCGTATATCAACCTCGTACGACCATTATCAACACAAAGTGGGATGTTTACACAGTCGGGTCCGCCATGTCTGGGCTTAGGTACCGAAGGGATCACGACTCCACTCAAGTACATATATAGCGCATGGCTATAAGCAAGGCCTCAAATTTTCGTTTCGTTTATGCTCTTGGCTATATTTATAACCTATCACTATGATTGAACTTCTCGCTTTTACCCGGGTGACTAGCTGCATATGCAGCAAAAGTGCGGCAATCAAGCTTTTAAAGACCGTTCTTTGATGGATACTTGGTATATAATCTGAACACTGTTTTACATGAGCAAGATTACTATGGAGTATTCGAGTCCTTATAATTTAGAACTAACGTTAACGGGAAGTTCAAGGTGTCTAATATATCGTACGAGAAGTAATATTTAGAGCCTGATGCTACTCGAGCTCGAGTTCGGCTCAGCCGGGCTCTCTAAAGGAAGCTCGGACTGCAGCATAACCTAATAATCTGGAGAAATTCTAGTACACTTACACTATTACCTGGCGGCTCCATCTGTTTCGGGGTTATCTTTATTCTTAGTGTCTTGCGGAATTTAATCAAATTCATGAATTCATCTGCTTTGTAAGAATAAATATCGCATATGTGCACATGCCTCGAGCTCGAGGTGACTGGTGCGCAACTCAAAACTCATGTGGTATTTTGGCTGAGATCTCTGGATAACTTCTCCAAGACGGGTTATAAATTCACTGACTACGAGTGATAACATTATTCCCAAAAGGCTACTAAACCCCCCTCCCCCCTCCCCCCTCTTATCACAAGATTGGAAACTTCTTGACTCCCTCCCTCTTCTTATACAACCTTCCATAACCCAACAATGCATACAACCTAAAGCATAACACTGCAAATCCTTCCCACCTACCCCCTTTATCCTCCCTCTCAACTTCCTCCGGATATTCAGCCCCCAAACTCCATGCCGCTGCAACTCCACTAATAACAGCGACTTCATGTGCATTCACCAAGGTCCAGCTTCCACAGTATCTCGTATGTTTGGAATTGTTGATCATCCATAACCATGGAACGACGAATATATAGTGCGTCCACGAATGACATAACTGATGCCACCAGTTTTCTTGAATGACTTTCGAGGGGTCAATGGTATCTTTTTCCCACAGATGAGAGTCTCGTGCTTTGTTCAGGTAGATCGTTTGGAACACATGACGCTCAAATGGAGTTGTAGGAACAGCGAGGGATGGGTTTACCGAATTTGGACGTTTGGGGAATTGATACTGATAGGCGGAGCAATTGAAGGCGTGAACAGGGGACGACAACGTTAGCTTGCTTGAAAACCTAGAATTTTGTATGGAAGGGGGATACTTATCATTTCCAACTTGTCTGGCTCTTGATCATATGGTTTGATATAATACATAGGTGAAAACTCCTTCCCTTGAGCGATACGGACTGAATCGTCTCTCCCCGTCTTGCTGGCTGTAGTTACCTGCTCTTCATCGAAATGGTTTGTATAATGTTTCTCCATGTAATTTGAGTCCCAATGGGTGACCGTAACATCATCACTCCATTTCGTATTTCCTAGGATAAACCTTTCCCTCCATGTCGCCTGCTTCCCAAGTATTCGTTTCGCAGTATCAGCCAGACAAGCAAATACCAGTTCGTCATATTCCTCCACCGTCTCTTCCCCGCCCATACTAGATTTGCCTTCTTTCTTTCTCACAAGAACCTTGACACCTTTTTTCCCTCGTTCAAGTACCCTCACAACCTCAGTATTCAACCTTACATCCACCCTTCTCCCCACCAAACTCTTCCTCCACGTTTCATAGAACTCAGATAAGTTCGGGAATACAACCATATCCGGATTATTCCCTGACAAAACCCCTTCCTTCTTTTTACTCTTATCCGCCGTCTCGGGGTCATACCACATCCCCACGGTGGGACTCCCATACAACCTCTCGAGGATAACACTATTAACCTCTGGCGTTGCATTCCCCGTTCCCAAGAATAAAGCAAGTGAAGGCATTATCATATATTCCCCAAACTCCTTCGAAAACCCAAACAACTTGAGTAATACTTTAATCGGTATGAAGACAAACATCAAACTGAACCATTTGATTATTTTTAACACATTTCTAAATTTTTTAATATCCTTTTCGTGTTCTTCGTGGAATACGGTGGGGAATACGTTGGTCCAAAAGTGACGACCCTTGCCGAATGATATTTGTAGATTTACGGGGTGAACGTCGTAGCCTTGTGAGCGGAACATGGAGAATGTATGACGAAAGATGTGGGAGCCGCCTTGGACCCCTTGGTTTAACCATGAGGCACCGTGTCGACTCTCATCGAGAGGGATTGAGAAAGCTTGACCACCACAGGAGGAAGTGGATTCTAGAACTGTGACTTCGAAGAGGTCAGGGTGGTTGGACAGGTGGTGGGCGCAGGACATGCCTGCCGCACCGGCACCGACCACGAGGACTTTCTTGGGAGCCATGGAGTACTGTGATACTTTATAGGTTAGTTTAATAAGCTTTGAATATAATCTGTCATAGAGCCAGAGTATCAGACTTCTACTTACATACCGTATACCACAATCTTTTTTAATATTAACGATAGTGAAGAAAGAATATCATTATCAATGATTTGACTTTCGAACTTTTAAGCTTAATTAAAATTTACTCCTGTGGTCGGCTCGGATAGTTAGTCCCATGACGTCTTTGTTCTCCAAACCGAATCGGGTTGTCCATGTTGCAGATATCGATCGGGATCGAGATCGTCGATCGCGATACACATGGCAGGAAAAGCTTCATGAGAATCGAGATCGGATGGGAATGTGTTGTCATTTCGATGGATGGCTATTGCACAAACTTGAATGATTCGCGAGGCTAAGATATATCTCATTCGGGTTAAAAAGTAATCGGACTAATTCATGTAGACGGGATTATAATGATTTTTAAAGTAACTTTTGATTCCCCAATTCCTATACAAATGTATGCCTGAAGCCCACTACGTAAGACAATAAGTGAGCGTCTCCAATGCATACTTGCAGTGGAATCCAATGAAAGTAGGTAACTAAGAAAATTAAACCATAGCCTCATAAACAGGACGATAGTTCCCCATAAGAATAATTCACCAGGACTCCCACTTCTGTCTTCCCATACTAACCAACCGATTGAACAGTTCCTCTCTCAACGTAATAGCGGTAGCCACATATTTATTCCCCCTCCGATCAATAATTTCCAATCCATCCGTCACCGTCTTTTCCAATGCCCATCCGACGATCAACTTGCCTTTCCATCCCAACCCCCCCAATTTTCTAACTTCCTTAATCTCATTTATAGCTACAGTCCAAACCGGCTTAAGGTCTGGACCTTCTAATGCTTCTCCACTAGTAGTTGCTACTGTTTGTTTCTCCCCGTTGTCTGAGGACATGATTTCCTTGACCTGATCGCTCTTGGATTTGAACGCAAAAGAAACGCACGGAGTTACCGCAGAGGTGGTGATATATATCGATCCTTTCTTTCCGTGCATTCTTGCCGGAAAGTCTACGGGCCCCATGGGTGGGATCTCCTTTTCCTTAGGTAGAATGCCTAACCGCTGTTTAGCATGTTCACTGCCGACTTGTGCTTTAATCTTATCCGTGCTGAGAGCCGTAGCAACCCCAGTTTTTGTGGTAGACTTAAAAAATCCTAGAACTTTTGAGGAAGTTTTCTTCTTCTCGGGTTTCTCGGCTGCTGGTTTGGTTACATGTGGTGGGGTCGAAGGACGGATTGCTCGTGCAAGTTCTTCCTGCGTGGCATCTAGGCCCTCGGAGAGTTCTGCGTGATCATATTCGGAGTGAGGAGTTATGGCACCTGAAGATGGTGCGGAGTCGGAACGTGGTGGAGGTGGGATAGGAGCTTTGTTGGCTTCGCCAATTCGAAGGAGCGTAATAGCGAGTTGGGCGTTCGTGGGGATACCTTTGAGAATTGTACTGCGTCTGTTTAGAAAAAAATTACAATAAAAGATGTAAGAGATAGCAAGTAAGGTTTAATAACATACTTGCGGAGTTCGAGGAGTTTCTGCCAATGTGGGAACTTCCTGTTAAGAAGTTTGACACCACGATCAATGACCGGTTGACCGAAGAACGTAAATCCAAATCCAAAGCCAGTGCCTTTAATGATCATGTATGAGTTTACAAAAAGGGACCCCAGCAGTACTGGGACTAGAATTGCAGCTAATCGAGTCCGTGGTGCATTTTGTGGGAATGGTGGTGTTGGAGACAGTGCACTGTCGGTGTAGGCTATTAGCATCTTCCGGCTTGAGATACCGAGATGTAGATTGAATCTAGATAAACATACTTTCCAAATCGCTCCCATGTATCCGATATACTCTCAATACCATGCATTACTGGTCTCATCTTCGACCACATTGCATTTTGCATCGGCTCCTTTGTCTTGTCATGTTTCTTGCCCGTCCCGCCAGCAGCTTTGTCTTTAGCCTCTGTGGCTTTAATTGCTACACTGGAAGGGTCAGGGACCTTGGTATCAATAGTCCCTTCTTCATCCTGCTTTGGATTTTCAGGATGCTGCCCAGTAGCACTGTTGATACCAATCGCTGCAATACTGCTGACGAAATTACTGGCCTCCTGTTCTACAGCTTCACCTTCATGCTTTTCCGGGGCTCCCGTGAGGGACCCTTTCGAAGCTAGAACTCCAGCCGGCGGCTCCTGTAATTTACCTGTTGATGCATCGACCAATGCCAGTGGTGTTGGTGGGAACAAGTACCGTCGGGACTCCGGAAATGCGATCAAGGTTATCAAGAATCCGACGAGGAGAGGCACCACTAGATCTAACAACCATGCAAGGAAATACACCGCACAGAAGGCTCCCGTTCGTTTTCTTTCGTTCCAGGATCTCAGTCTTGCAATGTGCTTGGACCCGGCGATGACGCCAACGATCTATGATTTATCTAGTAAGACCTCTGTAGAAATATTTTAAATTAATGAGGCTTCAATACTTACAACAGTCATATAAAGTCTTTCCAATGTCGAACGAAATTTATCCGGCGAGAACTCGTCGTCATCTGCAATATTAAGATCAAGTCCGCCCGGCGGAGCCCGTGGCATTGCTTTGACATGATATATTTGCTAAAGAAAACATAAAACTTTAGCCCCCTCTGCGCCATAATAAAAGTCAATAGAGCTGGCTCCAACCTTATTGAATCTTCGAATCAATGTCCATAGATCCTACAATATATTACCGTTGTTAGCCATCTTTCAACTCATACGAAAAAAGGAGAAAAGATTTGGAAATGCATACATCATTCGACAACCCCCCAACCAACGGCTTGGGAATCTGGTCAGTAGGATCATTCCACCCCAAATCCTTGACCTCTTTGTGATCATGATCGAACTGTGCAGCGCCTTTGACATCTTGGTCAGCGGCCGCTAAAGCATGACTGTCGCTTGGAGCATTCGCAGAACCATATTTTTGGGCAGGAGATGTGGCTGGGAGAGGGATAATACTGGAGGCGTGAGTAGAGACTGGGTCGGCGTCTTCTGTCGTCGACATTGCTCCTAACTTTTCCTTTGTTCTTTCTTTCTTATTCGAGTGGGTTTAATAGCAATAGACTTATAGTTTATAATGGAAGCGATATATCACAGGGCGCTGCGCCGGCGCCGGCTTTGAAATATGACGTTGGTGATCGACGGCGGATGTGTTGAGGTTGTCGCTGCTCTGAAAACGTTGTTGATTCAGAACTGTCGACTAGACCAGTCACTAAACGTATTGAATTGGATATGGGATCGGTCTGCAAAATGGAATGAATTTGATGAAGAATATTCGAATTGGACATAGTAAAGGGAAAAGAAAGGGAATTTAATAAGAAACAGGGGTGATATGGCTATCTTATAAGTTTCTTTGTTCAACATGTGAATTCTTTGGGGGTGCAAGTTCCATATCGCTTTAACACATCATAACCATGGTTTCCTGTGTTATTTTTGGCCTCAAGACAATCATATGCTATGACGTCAATTGTGGTTCTAGAGTTCCCGATATCCTCACCGGGTTAGATCTTTAGGGTAAAACCTGGATGAGGGATCTCCTGCAGCTGTGATTTGTGATTGTACTACTCGATTGTCATGTAATTGTAGGTTCCGTTTTGTCTTGTTCATATCTAGCCTCTTAATTTTATAGTTACGTTACGAGGGTTCCATTCAGAGGTTAACATATAGAATTCGAAGTATTCTGGTATTTGATCTAGAGTAAAATATTTCTGCGACTGCTTATATAGCTTCGAATTCTTGATTTTTTTCCGTTTTGGTCGAATTCGGACCTAATGGATACTAGAAGACTACCTAACTACCCAATACTAGGTTATGTATACACAAATTATATAATACTGACTGGTTATAGGAATAACTCAGACATGAGCTCGAACCAGTCCTGCATCCAGACTAGTCTCGTATCTAGCATCCAGACCAACCCAAACGATAAGTAGAGTTTCGTTGAAGGAGGTCGCTAAGATGAACTCAAAGCCGCGGCTGCGACCGCCGCAACGGACACTACAACAGCCCCAATAGCCGCTGCAACTGTAGCTTTATACGTCCCGTGAAGCTTCTGACTTTGTGTTTCCGCCTCCCTAGCCTGTTTCTGCAAATCATCTAGCTTCGCCTTATACTGTTCTCTGTCCCTCTCGCTTTTATTCGCCTTTTCCTCCAAATCGTGGATCAACCGGTCAAACTTCTCCTGGAGCCTGTCGATTTCACTAACCAGATGTATACCAGCAGTTGTTTCATGCGCCTTCCTCTCTTCGTCCACCATTTCCTGTTGGATTCTAGTTGTCTGTGGTTGATTATCCAAAATCTTTGAGATTATCTCGTGGGCCCGTCTCTGAGCGTCGCCGAATTCGTGCGGGTCATAATGACGGTAACGGTCCGTCTTAGCACCCTGATCAAGCATTGACTTCCAATAATCACCATTCTCTTTATATTTATCCTCTCTTCGTGCCTGTTTTTCCCTCTCGGCTCCATCTCTTGCCCAAAGTGTACTCAAAAGCATAACATTCTCCATAAACCCTTCTCCGCATATATCCTTAAAAGTGAAGATATTCCGTTTCGCATTCTTGGAAAGCCTGTTATCTGTGATTCTTTGGAAATAGATAATTCCGGCGATGAGTTTTCCTTGTTTGTAGGATTTTGCGAGCCATTCTGCTAGATTTCGGAAGATGTCTGCGTCTGGGATTTCAGTGTCGTCGAAGCCTGGGGTGTCGACTAAGACTACACGGTGACCGTCGACGAAGAGGTCGTATTGACTTATTTCGCTGGTTTCTGGGTGAAGTTAGCTTTTTTTTTTTATCTTTTTTACTCTCATGGAAGCTTTTGCATACCTGACTCTAGCTCTTCGCCAATTTTGGCATTAGGGTTTCCAGTGGCATTGTATATAAAAGAGGTCTTCCCGGTTCCAGTTTGTCCGATAAGCAAGATAATGGTATCCTAAACCGTTACGAATAATGTCTCGGTCAGCCATTTCCACCATCCACAATATGGTTATTAAACAAAACTCCATATCAGAATTATTAATCTCTTACGTCGCTCTCGTGATTAAGAGTAGATGCTGTAATAGAGTCGCTTGCTACGTCGTCAAACTCGCCGCCCAAATCTTCATACCCACCATGTATGCTTCCACTATCCTCCCGCCAAACGTTGGATTCAATTAAAACTTTCACCATTTCTTCCCTTCAAATGATGGTGGATTGGGTTTTATCGATCTTGTGGTTAGATTTCTGGTATTTGAAAGCGACTCTTTCTATCTGTTGGTCGCGTATATCGGGTTTCTCTGGCTGCAACCAAACTAAGCCGGGATCGGTTGGTAAATGGCTCTGCAGTTAATAAGCTCAGGCACTCTATAGCTCCCAGGTAAACATGCAAACTGGAAGCTTCGACGACAACGATTTATAGGATATATGGGTCCCGGTAAGAAGAATAAGAAGACTCGCAGTGCGATTCCGGGATCGATACCAGTGCGAGAATAGTTTCGCTGGTCAGAAGACGTGTATCCAAGAACCCCTAAATTTCGTAACCTCGCCCGAGCGCGTGAGAAGCCGTAAGCTGCGAGCTCAAGAAGGGCGGGGTACAGATCAAGCTCGCGAGGCTAACGTTGAAACCTAAGCGCCTTGTTTGAACGAAGTGTTGTCCTGCGACAGTGGCCTGTAAGTGGCGGTCTTAGGCCATTGGCCATAGAGGCTCTCAGTTCCAGGCTTCGAACTGAAGGATTGAACACATTTCTCTGGGCATGCATGGTGCAGGGGGTGCTGTGAAGAGGATCGCCACCTCTTTATGACAGGGATGGTGAAAGGGAAGTCGGCCTATAAGTGCTCTGTATTCATTCGTTGAATTAATTAGCCCGTGCTGGCCGAAGCAAGACTTTCATCCACAACGCAGTTTACATAATTATTCGGTTTGTAAATCACACATTCAATGCAATTTGAGATATCGCCGTCCGGGGTCAAAAGTAAATTTATAATTTGCCTATCATAAGGTATTAATATATTCTTGTAAGTATGCCCGAAATTCGAATACTCATTACCAAGAATACTAATAATAAGACGTCAACGCGGGGGTATTGCGAGCTACATATGTACACAGGACCCACGGGCTGGTTAAGTTAAGGCACACCGGCGCTGTCTGAGCATGTCTGAACATATATATACCGGCTTCTCGATCTAAAATATACAAGTTCGCTATCGATATCGATATCGATATCGTTGCTTACGTCTATTGGGTGACTTCTAATTCATCAGGAACTCCCGGTAGCTCCTGCTCAGGGCCATCGATCATTTCCAATAACCATTCTTTCGCAGGAGTAACAAACAAAGAAATGGTATCGTAATGACCTCCCAAGTTTCCTCTCCCACCGACCGCACAAAGGGCATCCTTTCTGTTGCAGTAAGAAGAAATCTTGTTCTTATAGCTATTCAAAATGGCCATTTGTTCCGGAGAACGAGGGAAAACACCGTCTCCGTCCTCCTTGCGAGCAGTTCCGTGGTGATATTCTTCACAGGCCATATGGCGTGGGTCTCCCATCAATACAACAGCGGTAACTAGTGAGGAGGGAAGAAGAATGGTTAATATTGATCAAAAAACCGTGACACTATTATATCTATGGGAAACTTACTTCTGTCGATAAGTTCAGCTGACATTCCTGGTATGAGCTCTCCCATCTGGCCGTAGCCACCACCACTAATGGCATCTCCAACAACTTGGGCACCCTGCGAGTAACCCATTAGGACAATCTTTTGATTTGGGCATTCTTTAGCCTGCTTGGAGATCAATTGCTTCAATGCTTCGGCTCCTGTAGCTGCGGATTCGGCATATCCCTCCAAAATAGCGGGATACTCTATATATAGATAGATCCAAGTCAGCATTTAGCTCTGCAGACGATGTGGATCTGGAGACGACAAAAATATCTTAGATCATACCTAAGGCAACACGCTCAACTGTCTGCGAAGTCGCTAACTGCACATACTCCGCGATTTGACCGATCTGACCTTCGCCTTGGACCTCAAGCGTGGCCCTGCATGAAATCATGTAGACATCGGCGCAATATGGCGCACATGGATCGATCGGAGGAGGCGGTATCGCCTGCGATATCGCAAGAAGCGAAGAGAGAAGTAGTAACGACGAGAACATATCAGGTCCAAAATTAAATCGATTCCAAAGGGTGAATACGCAAGCTGAAGAACAGAAAACGAGACAATGGAACGGCGAGCGACGGCAAGCGGGGACGATTTAATGATCGGTCGGAGCAGGCTTATCGAGCTTTATCTATCAGTGGCTTTGAAGCTAGCTCGACGCCTAGAGTAACAGCCTGCAAGTGCAAGGTATCACGAAGTAAAGGTCTAGAAGATCATTTCGTGAAGAAAAAGTTCCGCTCTACCCTTTCTTGCGGAGAAAATCCTTGCAGCAATTTCTCAACAAAGACTGGAATACTAGGATTTCGCCCGTTGAGAGGGAATGCGGAGACGGCATGGGTGAGGTATAGCTTGGTCTCGTGGCCATATCTACAATTGAGCATTAGAGGGAGAAATTATCGTGAATGAGTCGTTGAACTCCGGCATTTCCCCATCAAAACCTTTATATATAGGCCTCTAGACCAATCATAGGCATTACAGCTAGTAGACGGGCATTCTGTTTCAAAAATCGACCGCAAACTTTCGCGTTGGAGCAATGGTTTCTCGCGGCTACGGGTAATTTTGGGTTTTTGTGTTGGTACTATAAAATTCCAACAAGGTTAGGCTTGCTCACGAATTTGGACAAATGGCGGAGAAAGTTCGAAAAAAGTCAACTGGGATGTCGAAGGTTTTAATGTAGCTGGCCTGAAGGTCGGGGAAATCCTTGAGACCCTTTTTGGCTTTTAACGAGAATGTGGGGAGAATTCTAGCTGTAAGGGATGAGGGGTTCCTAACCCCAGATACGTATGTACCTACCTAGGTCGACTACACTTGTCCTGGGATTCTATAGCTATCGCGGCGAGCAGAGACTAGGATTGATCCCGATCGACGTTCTTGATAGGCTATAATTAACGGCCTTAATATATAAATGGGCCCTTTGAGTCCAAATTTCGCTGGTATAAACTCGACGTCGGCGTAATGAGTTATAAATAGGTGATCACGACAACAGGATTATCAAGCAGATATTGCGTCCGGTAATGATCCGATGCAGTAACCGTTGGGGAGAAGGTATAATAGGAGATCTGTCTAAATATCTAATATCGTTGGGTTAGTGCAATTAGAAAGTAGGATAATTCGGATTAGGTTGAGGCGGTATCGACAGCTAAGCATTATGTACATATCTGCGTGGGTCTAGCTCGACTAAAACTAATTTCGACGTTGGCTCACTGTACTGAGAATCCGAGGGCCACTGATAAAATCGGATATGAGCATAATATAACATCCCCGTGTTAAGTGTCTAATAGAACTAGCCTTCAGTACCCCTACAACTACTGTAGAATCTAGATCGAAACGATTTTCGTTGGTGATAGACGCATTATATCTTTTTGTATTCGATCCACTCGTGATAAACTTTTGAGCCCCATGGGTAATAAGTTGGCACATATGCATAACCCTCGAGTCATGATTTCGTAAACGGTACAACAAAATTGAACAACTGAGGGAATATATCTGGCATGATTGAAAAGCGAACTTATCTATCTATCCCATGTTTACATCTACCATGCACAGCATCATCATATCATGATATACTTAAGTATGTAGGTATATATATAAGCCTAGTATACGTATCTATAACAATTATATACGTGCAATGATGTCTACACAATGTGCTTCAGTTTATTAATATATGAGCTTATCTACGCTGTAGATTACTCTCTCTGAGTAAGTTGAATCGTGGCCGCATCAAGTCGATAGCAGGTATATAGGTCTCGTCGCTATATATAGGAGCTAATCACGGGATCAACTCTCTAACCATGACCGACGGAGGAATTTCGTAGCGAGATCCCTGTCAATGATTTCCTAATTAGGAAATCTACGACCTCGAAATACAACAGAGTGGCAACACATTTGTATGAGCTATTACCGATCGTATGAATCGAGCGCAAGATCACCCCGTAGAGCCGTTGTGCCAGGTCAAGAGTACTAGGGTGACGCCCAATGCACTTTATAAAACGTATTATCGCCCTACTCAGTTCCAAAATCTCCAACGTTTTGCCAACATACTCCCTCCTCCCGTTATCCTTACAAACCTCGTTGACCCAAATCTCAGGGTAGCTCTCTCTTTCTCTTAGGCGATTGTTAGGTATTGAGGTTATTTATTAATATATTTTTTAAAAAGTTACACCTTGATATTCCCAAGATGTCGTGTAGCTTCACCATCGACTACGCGGCGGCGGCGGCCTCCGCAAACGTTTTTTATTACGCAGCTGATTCGGCTTGTCTGGGTCTCCCAGGCTATGTTAACGGTTCAGGTAAGATAGGGGCGAAATCAATGATTAAAAATACTTCTTTAGGCTAACTTACAATGATCAGACTGTGCATCATGGCCAGTAGCGTCTGCTTCACCGACTGCAACCCTTATCTGGAGCGCTTCAGGTGGAACGGCGGTCACCAGCACTTGCAACGCCCCCGTTTTCACTTCAGAGGCTTTCCCAAATATAGTACGCACTACTGTTCCATGTAATGTCCAGAACAGCCTCCTTAGCGTTGATGGTGTTGCTTCGTACATTTATCCTACCGCCGGTACTACTGGGATGGGTACTTTTGTTTGGACTGTTGGCCCTGGCCCGGGGTCGACTACCACCACCACCGCAGCAACCCCTTATGGTATGTGTTACTGTCTTACAGTTTCCTTTAAATTTTGCTCGATTAAAACGCTAATAGGCTTTTAGTGGTTCCCGGATATACGGTCGTTCCCACGACTATCCCTACAACCTGGTCGACAGTTATCAATAGCACCGCTACCGTTATCACAACCCAAATTACCACCGTTGCTACCGTAACCCAGCTATCCACTTTGACGGCTGGTACAACCACGATTATGGGCCGTTTCCAGAAGAGACAGGCCTTGACTTGCAGCCCCAGAGGACCCGCTGGGTCTTATACCTCTGGTGCCACTGTTTCTGACTTGGTTTACACCGATGTCCTCCACACTACAACTTCGACATCAGAGTCGACCATTATGCCCACATCATGGTCGATTACAAACACCACAGTTACTAACATTAGTAATACGTATGTAATAGCTCATTACTCTTCAGAACATCACTATTTATGCTGACATCAAACCTTTTGTTAGAACAACTACTTTGGTCACATCGGCAACTCTCATTGCCAATACCATTATTACCGTCCCAGCTGCCACTGTCACGTAAGTTCATAAGATGCTAAATAACTTTTTGGGGGAGTCATACTAACACACAAAAATAGTGGAACTGGTACAACTGCTGGTACATCTGAGACTACTGGTGCTGATACTACTACCGCTAGCGTTGCTACCGGTACTATGGGACCATACGCTATCTCAGTTGTTGCAGTTGGAACCACCATTACCGAGGGCCTTACTCGTCGATCATTGCCTACCGCCAACGTAAACCATAAGCGTCAGGACAATGAGGGGTGGATCGGCCTTGCGGATGAAGATGGTACCGTTGGTGTCGTCTCTTCCCAGAGTGACGCCATCCAATTCTATGTCATTAATGGTGAACTTGTTGCTGACGTTGGTGGGGTTGACTGGTATACTTTCACTGAAACATCCATCATTGAGGATCCTGGTTATGAGACTTGGGTCCTCCAATCTAGCCCCCCTGGAGCGGGCTCTATCTCCACTGAGTGGCAGGGTTTCGAATTGGATGCCCTCGACTGGGTCAACGATGCCTTCGTTGGTACTGGCATGGCTCAGATGTGCGTTGCCTCTCCTTTGAGCGGGGAAACCGTCAGCATCATTAACTTTTGGTACGACACTACTTTGTCACCACCGGGAGGTGCTTGTGACCTCGTTACAGCCGCCATTGTTGCTGTTGAGCCAACCCCCAACCCAAGCGCTACCGAGACTGTCACATCACAGACTACCATCACTTCCATCTCCACTATCACTGGTCCTCCAGTTACCACCTACGTTTGCAACAACGGTGGAATGTGTCCAAATGCTTGCACTTATGATACTAACCTTGTCACCACTGAAGTCTGCTCGACCGCAAGTGATGGCCTCAGCACTTGCCAGGCATGTTTGGGATCCACCCCACTCCCAGTTATTCAGACTGACCTCGCTTGGGTCACCTCTACCATCGAATGCGCCACCCCACCATGCCAGCAGATTGTTACTCAGATACCTGTTCCATCCCCTCCATGTGATGGTGACAGCACTGTCACTGTCTGGGCTAACAACGGTGCTGCTGGTACTGCTGTTGTGGCTGCCGGTGCCGCCGCTGCTAACACTGTTGCTGCCGCCGATGCTGCTACTGATACTGCTGTTAGCAGCGCTGCTACTACATCAGCAACTCCCACTACCCCCAGATCGTCCACTCGAACTGGTGCCCCAACTGCCTCCCCGTCCATCGGTTTGGCAGGAAGGATCGAGTTCCGACCCGGCAGCGTCATGGCCCTGGCTCTCGCTGTTGCTTTCGCTTTCCTTGCTTAAATCCAACAGCAATCGTGGAATCTTACTGATCTAACGCAGATTTTTAAGGCAAGATGAAATTTTTGGAGGGCGGGACCGGGAACAAATTTAGTTCACATTTTTATTCTTTTACGCCTATTTTTTAATCATTTTTATTCTTCATTTCTTGCCCTGTTTTGCTAAATCCTCCGCCTTTGCATTAATTTCCCCTCATATTTATTTATCTTCTAATATTTATTACTAAAAACGCATGGGAAAAAGATCACGACATTCAAATACCGAAAGATATGATCTTAGCGAATCTCATATATTTTATAATATATCGAACCTATTTTTCTGCTACTCAAGATGGGCCGTACTCCTGACTGCCCTTGGGGAAAAACGCGAGTTTGGGATATATATAACTTCATTTCCACCCGAGATAAAGAGATCTGGTATCAAATCATCATATTATCTATATGTATGTTTCGACACATCCCGCGATCTTTTTTTAATCTTCTTTTGTTTATATCGGAATCCAGATTTAAGCCCTGATTTTTGTATTTAGCTTGTCCCAAATTAAAAATTAATTTTCCAGAATACGGACGATCGTAGGTGCGTTAGTGATTTGTCATATTTCAGGTTACGAAGCCTTAAGGAAACTCTGGCGTTGAGACTGATGGGAGCTCGGATAGAGGGGCGTGCTTCTACACTCGACAAAAAGGAGTGGTATATGATGAATTTGATACTATACTTGGCGCAGTTGGAAAGGAAATCGCTCTTAGCGCTCTGACCTACCGAGTCGTAATCGGACATCACTGATGTTACGAGATCTTTCGCTAATTACGCTCAAGTAGATCAAGCTTTAAGTAAATTATATCAGATTGCGTATTTTTAAACTTTGTGACATCTGGTGTTATGAGTTTAATTGTTTTGGAGCACTCGAGTACGTATGTTTGATGGCAGATCCTGAGGGTTTTAACAAGACTATTAATATTGGCATGGCGGCGAAGATAGGTCTAAATGAGGACCGGGGAACAAGTGTGAGACTCGTGGAACTGGAGAATCGTTTTAAAAGTCGCGGATAATTAGGCTAAATGAGTCGAAACCTTTTCACCTCAATATGGTTTGAGTTGGTACCAACCAATTCGCTCCTATGGAATATAAAACTATGAAACCGCGAAAGTAAATCTACGAGGGAGATTGTGATGTATGACCATAAACTAAGAATTTTTTTTGGATAAAAAATGGGAACTCGACTTTCTGTCCGAGTTCAAGAGAAGTAAAGCTTAATATACATGTATTGCGCTAAAAAATAAAAGAGGAAATCCAAACTCCAACCCATGACTGCTCCATGTGTTCAACTGCTAAGAAGTTCTAAGGATAAGTGAATCTATACTCGGCTCTTGTAAACCTTGACGAATCTCTTATTCTTTCGTGCGACAGCATTGGTTCTGCAGTTCTGAGAACAGGCTTGCTGTTGAGTTTCACAATCGGAGACCTTGATGTTCCTGTTACCGGTGCTATTGGCAGCATTGGCGCATCGGTTCTTCTGAACGTCACAGGATCGTGAGCAAGCAGCGCCGAAGTTGACAAAGGAGTCACCGTTGACAATGAATGGGCGGTTTCCACCGACGTTTTCAACGGCAACTGGTGGGGCACCGAGGGAACCGTTGAAGCTCTGGACGTTGGAGCCGGTGTTTCCGTTTTTGGTTGGAGTCTTGGTTGCTCCACCGTTGGCACCACCGTTGGCACCACCGTTGGCACCACCGTTAGCACCACCGTTAGCACCACCGTTAGCACCACCATTGGCACCGCCGTTGGCACCGCCATTAGCACCGCCATTAGCACCACCAACTTGGGCACCATTGTTTACACAAGCGTTCCAGGCGTTAGCAGTAGATTGATCACGTGTTCCCAAAGCCTGGATTTGAGCCTGGCAAGACCTGCAACGATCCTTAGCGGCTTGGTTGGACTGGCAAACATTGGTGAGCTGATCGCAGATTCGGTTGGTGATGATGTTGGGGTTAAGAGCCTCTTGTTGGCCTTGCTTGGTAAGTGGATCAATTGGGAGGAAGGTAGATTCGTCAGCCCTTCGTCCTGGGCGTCCAGCGACGAAGTCCATGGATGGATCGCAAAGTCCAAAGTCAACGGCACCACCGTTTCCACCGGCATTTCCTCCATTGTTTCCACCGTTGTTACCACCATTATTGCCACCGTTGTTACCACCATTATTGCCACCGTTGTTACCACCATTATTGCCACCGTTGTTACCGCCGTTGTTTCCGCCGTTGTTGCCACCATTGTTGCCACCATTGTTACCGCCATTGTTACCGCCGTTGTTTCCTCCGTTGTTAACAACTGGGCCGGTGCCATCGCTGGCAACTCCCCTGAAGTCAGTAAAACCGCTCTCCGTGAAGAGATCAGCAATGCTCTTTCCGTTAGCATTCAGGGGGTTGTTAAGAGTCTGTGCCGACAATGCATTGATGGCAGCAGCATTTGCGAAAGCGGGGTCGATTTTGGGAATGATACCCCTGAGGATTGGGTTGGCTGGGAGGGAAGGATCGGTACAAAGAGCAGCATTGCTGAAAGTAAATGGGTTGACGTTTTGTTCTGCGGCAACCATCCCCTTTGCGGCGGCGACGGCATCGGCTCCAGTACCAAGCTGTGCGAGGATTTGGTCACCACGCTTGAGCTTGTTGCATGGGTTTGCAGCACCGAGAAGATCAGAAATGGCGGCACCTGCAATTGTAGGTGCTTCACCTGGGTTACCGCCGTTAACAGCGGAGATGGCAGAGATTGGGACTTGCTCTTGTCCAAATCTGGCTTGGACGACTGCTGTGAGCAGGGAAATGAGAATAGCTTGCGAATACATTTTTAAAGATGTGTATATAAAAGCAATACTTGACAGAAAGTGTCGTATTCTTGGTTTTGAATGTTCGAACGATCGAAGCAAGAAGAAGCGTTAAACGGCGATATACGTCGAAAGAACGTGGGACTGAATAGAATCGTAAAAAAGAAGGAATCACTGGCACTGCCGTGTAGAAACGAATTCAATTCAAGACCGACCGGCGGAAAAGATTAGAAAATGAAAAGGAAGTAGAAGAAAGAATGTATAGCGCCTGGCTTGCTGATCGATCGTCGAGATGATGGTGAGAGAAGAAGAAGCCATGGAAGTAGGTGGGAGTCTGTGCTATTTAACTCCCATCCAGCGCTATTGGGAAATGCGTACATCTCGTACTTCTCAGAATTACCGGATACAAGTGGAGCCGGGGCGCATCGTGAGATCGAGTTTGCGGAAACACAGAGGAGGTTACCTATGTCCAGGGTATCGAAACCATGGATCTTCTATCGGACCCACGAAGGAGACATACAAGGTTCGATCCACGCCCAAGCTTTTTTCATATCCATAACCTGACCACTCGGGTAATAGCAACTTCTCTCGTGTTTTCCAAAGTTATCAATGCAATCCAGCTTTTGTTTCCTGGAAAAATGTTTATGGCGTCGGTAAAGCGTAGTTGACAGGGTCTTGGCCCTTGTCCGTTTTGTGCTGCGACGTTTCGGAAACACCAAAGTTCGCTTGCGCAGGCTAAGTTGACGGGGACAGGGGCCATCCCACGCATGATCTGCTTCAGGCATCCCCTCATTGCAACCAACATCCACCATCATTGAAGCATTTGGAGTATGAGCTAATTGAGATGTAGAAACGGATCGGGTTTTGGACCCAATTTGTGTCAATGACACTCTAATAGATGACCTGTAGTCGCCCAAAGCGATCTTATCCGTGGCGTGATCTGTGCAGAAACGGCAACTGCGACTCTGAGACCCCGGAAAAACTGCTGTCGTAGCTTAAGTTTTTCCGTGCCCGAAGACCTGGTTCGAGCCAACAATATCGATATCTCCACTCATTTGTTTCTCAAGAGTTTAGAGAACGAGCTCGTTTCGATATGCCCAATCGCGTATCCCTTTTTCATCCCAGGGCTTCATTTCTCCTCAGGAGCCGCGTCAATCACGGACATGCTCACTCCGAAGAGGGTTTAAACACGGGATAAGAATTCGAATAATGAGATTTAGGTTTGGTTGCAGCGCTTTGACCAATGCAATGCCCGATGACCTGTCGACGCGATGGGGTTGTTTCCAAGTTTTCCAGAAGCACTCTCTGCGCTTCGAGTCCAGGATGATAACGCAGGAACTGTCTAGAAATATTAGCCTGGCCTCAAAGTGGGTCGTGCTTTCCATTTCTGCAACTGAGCACAGGCCATGCCGTTCGTACTCGCATTCTGATTGGTGCTTTTTACTTAAGGCCCAGAATTCAGGAGGATGTTGTAAACAAGAAGGAGGTGCTTCTAGCCAACGCATTTTGCGGTATCCCAAACCAGCCACCGAAGCAAAGCCTTAACCGCGCCAAAAGACACACAGATGCTGCTTTCTTCGTGAAGGAATATTAGAAAAAGGTGGTTCAACTTTTATCCCTGGTCGATCATACTCAATAGATTAAAAATTTATGAGATTTAGATTTGATATTATATCGCATCCAACATTATACATTATACCGTAATTTCTCAACTTAGGCGCGTGCACAGGACTTGGGAATTTCTAGCGACAGAATCGAATCGAAGATGCAGCCCATGGAACCTATAAAACATCGGTGTATGAGCGGGGCAGGAGCAGAGGCGTTATCTGAAGCGTTATGAATTTGAGTTCAAGTGCCAGTCATAAGACAGCTCTGTTATAATTGCAGAGCTCTTGTATCTTAGAACAGGTGGTCGATGCACGCGCGGACACACATACATTACGGCGTATATTTGCAAATCTTTGGAACAGCCCACCTCTAGAGAGTACGCATTACATGGAAAGATCTAGAATTTAACTCTCCATTAACTACTACGTAATGGGGAAATATCTCGTCTAGGTATAGACAGTCAGAATACAAGTTAAAGTATTGGTCTTCACGGCCTCGAGAGGATATTTTTCAGACACAGTGTTTTAGGGAATTCTGACGTCTGTAACCACCGTATATACATAGATACTCACTAAACTCATCCATAGGGGGTAGATAGGTGTGCGTATCGTATTAGTAGGTTGAAAAGCTACGGGGTGCTTGATAATACGAACAGTCTTGAGGTCGGCATTAATTAATATTTACATAGCAGGGTATAATCTGGCATCAAACGTATGCATCCGGAAAAACTCTTGCAACTGCGCTCCTTTATACATTTCTTCTCCAAATAGGGAGGGTCATAGCAAACTTAAAAAATATCAAAGAACAAATAAGAAAGATATTCACTATCCAGTAGTGAAATCGAAAGGTTGTTCCAAAACGCCAATTAAAAGCTCAAGATATATCCTTCTCCTGAATTCTTAGTTCCGCATATATACCTCAATATAACCTATTAACATAGGACCCGACAGGATGTACCCGAATTTGTCCAATTTCCCTCCGATGGAGTACTCTCCTGAGCTGGAGACGGAAGGTATATCGTATCCCTTAATATCGACTCATCTGGATCCGGATATGATATTTTTCTGTTATACGGAAATCGTGGTGACATTTCTATCCTGTCTTCGCTTTCGTACGGCCTTTGCCCAGAGTGTGCCCCGCTCGCACTCTTACTCACGACTGTCATGCCAGAAGGAAGGCCGCGAAGTTTTCGGTAAAGGGGTTTAAGAGTCGGGATCGAGGCGACAACTAGAATACTGTTTGACTCGAGCTGGGTAAAAATCCAAACTTTGACCAGATTTCCTAGATCAAACGGTAAGTTATTGTCTTCTGTCACAAGAACACTCGATTACTTACGGGCGCTGAAGTTGCCTTGTTTTTTGAGCACACTAACGATGGGTATTCTGATGATGCTAATGATTATGACCCTATACAGTGTTAGTCTCGAAGCACGAAGCCTAAAATCTATCCCAACATATAGATAAGTCACTTACAATAAACCAAACCCGAACAAGAAGTATAACTCTTGCCTCATCTTCTTGGACTTCAGTTTTCTATGACGATGTTAACTTAGACTCCGGTGTGCATGCAATGTGCTTTCGATCTGAATCCTAGTGTACCTACCTTAGTAAGAGGAACGGCATCATAAATGTCACTGCATCGTTCACCACATTGCCGATACCCATCCAATAGAATACCTGTCTCGGTGCGAGGCATACGAGCTCTTTTCGATGAATCTTATCCATAAAATCCCTGTTGTACATGATCAGGTGTGGTGGGTAGCAAGACACTGTAGCTAGTAGAACGGTGCCGACGCCCAAGGTTCCTGTCATAACCAGAGCCGCCAACAGAATACCCCTCATGACCTTCTGTTCACGCGGGGTGAATCTAAGGTAGGTGCACAAGATAGCCATCCGGGAGAACATATTGGCGAGGGAGTAAAGGCATATTCCGACTTGGGCGAGCTGTGGTTTCAGGCTAATGTCAGACCTAAAACCGCAAATTCCCAAGGGCAGGACAACTTTGGATCTGTAGAGCTTTACCGTATTGAAAGACATTGCGACCTCCCATCTTACTTCGGTTCCGAGGGTCTTAGCACTAAGATGAATGCGAGTAAAATATCTACAGGCAGCTGAAGACAAATGATCCGTTGATTAGAGCCCATGTAAGTTGTATCTATATCTACAGGTGGCTAATAACTATAGAACTTACCAATCATTTCTGTGATATAACCAGATAAACCCCACAGCATAGATATAAATAACAACCCTAAAGTTCACGAAGTCATGTTAGATAGTTTGGAATGTTTATAGGCAAGTTTTCTTTGCATTTTGTGTGGGTGGCTTACAGTCATCGATCCCAAAAACATCGCGTAGTCGTGCACGAACATATATTCTTAGAAGTACGAATATCGTCCCAATGGCTGTAAATATACTAGTACAAACTGTTAAGGGCATAACATCCGCTTTCGGCATCTTGAAAAAGTAATTAAGAGTACCGCCTCCCGATAGCAAATCCAATATCGATAGAGAATGTCTCGAAGATCTCGCCTCGATATTGTTGTTGTTGATTATTGGCTGTGGACTGAATACGACGAAAGGTGCCGTGTGGCTACTAGGACATCTAGATTGGGACAACCACGATATATATACCATTCGCAGTACACTAAAGTATCAGCGATTTACCATAAGTTTCGGGACCAGATCCGAGGGTCTGGAA
Organism: Orbilia oligospora ATCC 24927; assembly: GCF_000225545.1. Taxonomy (NCBI): domain Eukaryota; kingdom Fungi; phylum Ascomycota; class Orbiliomycetes; order Orbiliales; family Orbiliaceae; genus Orbilia; species Orbilia oligospora. The sequence goes on along the minus strand of NW_011645600.1, from coordinate 1,052,584 downwards.
AAACGGATCGACCTTTTGGTAAATAAAGGACAATGGCAAGACAATGACAAGGTCGAAATTCCCTTGGCGGTTATGCCGCAAAAATGGGACAGCTCATGGAACTAAAGTGATCATAAGGTTCACTTCGAGTTGAATCTCAAATCGAGTACAAAAAGGTAATAGATAGTGACGACAGCGCAGAGAAACGATGGGGTGGCTCGAGCGTTTGAAAGAGACCTTTCTAAAAAAAGAAGGCGTGAACTCGTTACCTTAAATCGCGACTGATTCCAAGAATTCCAAGCGGGGTCAGAAGGAACTCCATATATCAGTGCGTTTCGACCAATCCCGAGAAACCAGATATCATTATCGGCGTTTCCTTCATAATCAGTCTAAAGAGGCTATGTGGCAATCTTTCTCTTTGATTTCGACTTAATCGTCAGTGTAAAGGTGCCAGAATCGTCCGAGCAATCCTCTTTGAGGTTCTTGTAATCGATACCAAACGGTCTAGAGATTTCAGCCCTAGGCACAGATATATGAGCAATCCAAAGGGCTGAAGCTAACTCCTGGACTAGATCAGGCTAACCAAGTCAGAAATAACGATATATTTCGTTCGATGTGTCAATCATATAAGGCTAATGGCGTGAAGTCGCACTCATAACCCAACAGCAGATCCATGTCGGCAAGCCCCACACCCCCGCTGCCTGTTAAATTTGTAAACCAATTTGCTGGGAATGTTCTTCTTGACCTCAATGCTATACAAAGAAACCAGCTACATCTCTCTAGGCTAGCTCGATCTATCATTCAGAAAGGGAAAGTGATACACATAGAGGTCGGCATCTTCATAGGCGTTTTTGCCAGGTGAAGCGAGGTTTCTCGCCAATACTACCGCTTTTGTGTTGAAGCTGAAACTGGCGATCTCAAGCGTGTCTGAGCTTTCAATTCATTTTGTTTTGAAGGTTGTCAGCAGGTGTAAAAATAGGGCATAAGATGTTAATTTGCCTTCCTTCAGGAAATTTCTGGCGACAGTAATGAGAATGCTTTTTGAAGATATCTTTCAATTCTTTGGCTTGTAGTTATGGCATAGTTCGCAGTTGGCGCAATGCAATTATAATCATAATACTTCCGAATTAGGGCAAGCGAAAATACAACAAGGTCAACAACTGCAACATCTAGTCACCAACACAAGGAGGATTACCAAGGCTATGTTACGCCAGTTATACCGGATCTGCGGAAACATATCCCAACTATTACGTACACTACCTAGCTAGCTAGCAGTAATTTATCATGGGGTCGGGATTGGCGATATAGTAGCTTCTACTTCTACTTAAGAGGCGCTTAGCTTAGGGACTAATTCATAGCTAGCGTGGTTTTACAGGAGCAAGGGATATATGTGGACCCCGTGTGTTGTCTGGTTTACGAGAGGAGATATATGCCTATTGTTGGATTACGACATTTCGATTATGAGTAGACGAAGGCATCCATCTTCGCGGCCTAGCTCATCCTGGTTCATACTTTGACCTCAAGGCACCGTAGTGTGATCAGGATCGAGTATCAAAATCAAATCTTTTCATTGCTTGAGATGCCTGAGTGGAGATGTGTTGCTAAGCTAAGAAGTCAAGATACCCAAAATGAAAAATCTCTCGCCTTGTAAGGACAACAAGTCGGAGATATACACATTAGATACTCTGTGTTATCTCAAGAACGCGATACATTAAAATAGTAATCAGTTCTTAGAGAGACCAGAGTGTAAAATAAAAACCCGGAAGAGAAAAAAAGGCGAGGTAGCCGATCCAAAATTCCGAGCATAAAATAGAGACATCTCATGTCGCAAACCCATATGCCCGAAGAGTTCCGAATAAGGCCAACTTAAAACCCATTGGGAAGAACATTGAAGATATTCTCATGGGCGATGTTGTTTGGACCCAGCATGGCTGTGAGCGCTTGAAGTACGCCATCGGCGGACTCCAAAGGGTCACCTGATGGGATAGAACTCCCAGGTTCCAAGACTCCAGTGGCCTCGAACATGATTCCGCGTCGCATACGATGCTCCTGAGCTTTAGCCCGCTTCTCATCAGCCTCTTCAGCTGACATATTCCCACGAGGGTCATCGGCGTCGTAGAATACAGGGCGATTGCGATAGTCAAGGATCACAGGTTCACCTGGTGGTGCCGTTTCCTGAATGATTTGCTGTAGCTTAACGAGAAGCAATATTTGGCGCAAGCAGAAGGGGCAGGGGCCATCTTGATTCTGCATCAGAAAGGTCTGTTGACAGCCGCATACTAAGGCGTCCGGACCATGATGAGGGTTTTTGTAGACGATATGGACGTGTTTGCCGTCAGGTTGGTCACAGCGGCACCCTGCATAGATATAATATGCGACACACATTGCTCTTATTCCTATGCGAGGGATACTTTCCAATGATAAAATAGCGTCAGCCGCTGTATATCCATAGAAAAGATTATTGATAATGTTAAGTCTATGAATGGAACAACTTACGAATTGAATTTGAATTCAAAAAATCTGTGGAGATTTGAATCGATCTGTTCTCACGCGTTAGGCCTTGAACACCTTCTAGAAAAGTTAGATGACAATCATCGATAAATATCCAACCGCTAAGACTCACTCGGAACAAGAAGTTTAGTATGTGGGTAGCTTAAACCCTAGTGATAAATATCGTTGCGCTCGCAAGGTTACTGTGGACGACAAAAGACACGAGATTCGGAAGGTTGATGTTGAGGTGATCAATTGACAAGATTATGATTTCCGAGGTTCTAACACAAGCTTCGGCACCAATTGTCCTACTCGAAAGGATAATCATAAATCAGTGATATCATGTACGCAAACAAACGCATTGGTAAGAATTTTACGATCAATCGCTAATGTCGTGCCGTAGAGCAGTGCGAAGTCAACAATGCGGTCGAGTTGAGTAGACTGCTCGAGCACGAGGCTCTCAGTTAAACCCTTCCCTTGGGCAAGGATTGTGTTCAGCTTGCGACAGGAGCTTAGGGGGATTCTACCCAGAAACCTCTTCATTTGCTAAACTGCTGGCAATTTATGGGAATAGGTATCATTAGTCGTCTCGTTGTTTAAATATATCTATTGTTTCCGGTCCATTGGGTACTAGAGATCCAGCGAAAGCTAGCTATATAGAATCCTCTTTAGTCTATGTATCTTGGTTGCACATGGAGCTCTACCAGACTATGTATCTCCAATTTAAGATAAATATGTAAATATGTATTTGCATCATATCCATTTTCGTCTTTCGATCCCATGTTACTCTCAAAACTGCGACAGCGCCCAATCGAACTCGCCCTTAACATATATAGTATACTATAAATTGAAATTTGGATAAATGCAATATGCAGTCCAAAACTTCAGATCATCAGTAGCTTACGGGCTTCTTCGAGGCAGCTCTGGGCCTCGAGACTAGACTCATTCCGTAACGACCTAGAGGGACAAGAATAATAGCATTATGCCTTTTCACACGTTAGTTTTCTTTAGCTTAATTTAGAGAGCCAGAGCTCGAGATTGATCGTATACGCGTAATAGAATTTGAGATAAACACGTGGCCATGGTCTATATCGCAGACCTCAGGTCCGGGTATGAAGTTGCCTTATATAAGAGTCGATAGACCGGCTAGAAAAAACTGTAAACCCCCCACATTGACGAAGGGGCTGGCCCATTGGCACATATCAACATCGATTAAATCTGATATTACAGCTGGCAGAGAAAGCTAAAGCGATTGGAAAACGTTAAACTTGGTCCAATATCTTTGTAGTTTAATCATTCTAAGTTTAAACGTTTTGAATACCAAGAGTTACACTCCTTAAATACATATATTCGGAGCTTCCCAGTTTTTGATCCAACGTATCGGTACTAGCATAAATCCCTCAATACATACTGTACTGTGATACGAATTTCTGGGACCATATTTCGCAATAGTGTCGGTGAATTCCATGGTTGAGACATGTAAAATTCATTGTAACATCCTTCTCTACAGGTATAACTAGCACTATATTATATAACTCAACATTTACCATAGCACGTCATCTCCTGAGTTTTTCTAGTATATAACGTTAGAAATTCATACTAATCCGCTCTCACCCAACTGTTGGTTTTACACAATGGTTAGAACCCGAACAAACCGTGCCGTGTCTCATCTGTCGTTCCCTGATTGGAAAGGATGACTTATTAGGTGGTTTTGCGTTACTATAATTTGTGGTCATCACCTAGGGATGGATGTCTGGTGCCTATACCGTGTAACCTCGGCGTTGTAGTATTGGGTAATCACTCACAAGAATTAGCAGCGGCTAGAAACTTAGAACCCTGAGATCGACCATTGAATATATATTGATCCGGGGAGAGGGCCGAATCTTACCTTCCGAGTTCCCGGCAAGTACCGCTTAACGAATTAATAAATTAATATTGAATTATATAATTATGTGCGTTCGCTAAGGTACATATGATTTAGGAATATAGTGCATATGTGTGGAGGGATTTTCCATACTAACTAGTTACACAAATCCCAACAAAGAGTATTGGGTTCAGATGAGTGTAGCATTCTCAGCACTGTATCACAAACTTTCCCGGTCGGAAGTTCGCAGCTCAGGGACACTCGTACAAGCGCATTTCCCGGGAGTCAGAACGAGATTAGCGAATTGAAGTGGCTAATTCGACCTCCGGGACGGTAAAGTTAACATATTCCAGGGTCACCCGTGGAACCGAATAACCTTTAGAGTATACAGACAAGCAACCCTAATATGCATTAGAGAGTTAATTCTATTCATAACCAACAATTTATCGTTATCACAGTTGGTTGGGAATACAAATATGTCGGATGAAGTTTAAGTTTGAGATACGAGTTTCAGCTGAAGTTAGTCCTACTGGTCCCATGGCCTATGTCGATATTACGTGTACTGAGGTAACTGCCTTACTCACTATGTTGCACAATTGCGTATTTCTTCGGATCTAGAAGCCTAGGAATGTATGGACTGCCACATTTTGTGTCACTTCAGATTATGGAACTAGAGCTCCTCAACCCGAAAGGTTGTTCTAATGAGCCACTTCACCACCCCTTGGCCCCCAACCACCTCAAAGTTCTCACCCCACGGCATCCTCAACCCTTACATCGTGTTAGCCACTTTAATAACCCTCAATTGATCAACCTTCAGCACTGAGACAATTCCACGTGAATTTTGATTCTCCCTTGCGTTCAGCCCAGTCGGTTCCATCGAAGTAAGGGATACCTTCTTTCCGCTCTCACACTGATCTACAGGATATCTGTCAGATCTGAGTGAAACATAACGATCCGCGTACCGGAAAACGATTACCTTTTTCGGTTCCAGAGAGTTTTCATCGCTTCGCATTGAAAGGAAGCAACTGAGTATAACTCGTCCTAGTACTCGAAATAAATAAATGCAAAGTCAGGAGATTTTTCTTGGGAAGTGCTAGTGTGTATGGCGATGCTGAGGGGGAAGGAAACTCTATTGCATTATATATGTCGCCCACCAATCATGCGGGGACAGAGTAAGTGGCGGAAAGATTCAAGGGAAGCATGTTTAAAACTAGACTAGTTAGGTATGGCAAGCCTACATGTCGTATGTGAGCACCTAAACACCTAACCATTACTTTGTCGAAGCTGGTCTCGACGTCTCGATTCGAAGACAGAGTACTCGAGTTGACATCGATCTAATGTTCGGGGGGTGTGTCAAAATCCAACATGTTGGAATGTGTCTATGTGTTGTCGACAGCATGTATTCTCGTGCACGTGGCCCCTCGAAACGTTTGAAGCGGCAGCTGGACCACGGCAAAGTTAGCGTGAACGATGTAATATTCTTCTATGCTTAGTACCGGAGTCACATCACATCACAGCTACCCACTTTGGGGCCGATATTTTGTCTGCCTTTCTAGGATACCTTTATTACCTTTGGTCCTATGCGTGCATATGTGTTGAGCAATATACAATATGATTCAGACGTCTAGACTCAGATGGGGGGCCATATAGGACATAAGTAGGTAATATATAAAGGAAGATACAGATCAACTCTCGCTCTAGGCCTATAGGCTACAATTCAATACTATAAAATCAGTCTATGAGCCGCTTAAATACCACTCAGCGTGAAGCATATATTCCAGTATCATATTGCCGACTCGATAGATGTACCGAGTAACGTTCGAAGCTGAAATAAGAGGCTGGTCAAAGCTTCGGAGCTACTCTCAGATATGTCAAGATCTACCAGGAATATTTCTCGTCCCATGGTAGAAGACTAAATATTTCTTGTACCTGCAGATCCCGATTACCAGGTCCCAAAATATCCCAAAGACGCTATAAAACCCGACTCGTGCCCCATGTTCAAATAGGTGTCTCTATAGACGAGGTTCAGAATTGCCCCCGCATATATTCCGAATTGTGGACCGATGCACATACCCCTTGAAAGAGGCTCCTCGCGGTTCATCCGACTGCGGATTGATACATTCTTACTTAAGCTTAAGTGTGGGTTGTGGTTTAGCCTCTTTGAGGCTACAAGACGAGGATAGACGAATTTGGCAGCTTCCTGATATGTGCGGTCGTCTACATGTTTCCGGACTGTATGCGACGACCAAGTATGTTTTTAGCCGAAACAATCGGGTATCACCCACGGGAGCGAGTAAAATGTCACAGTCGTATTCCGTACGATAAAAGTTGGATGGCAACATATAAGGTAACGACAGCCCAACGAGTTCAATCATATAAAAGCCCCGCTAAATATCAGGAATATCAATATTTATCGCCAATTAACGAGTTAAATTAACCAAACCCTAATCAATCGTGAGGAGGAGGAGGATCTTTAGCAGCATACTGTCAAGTATTTTAAAATTAGCTAAACCGACATGGACAACAATATCAAGATACCTGCAAGCGTACGAGTACAACGTCGATTCCACTAGTCGAAGTTTCCTTGCCTAGGTGCCTTGGTTTAATTCAACTTTCATACTCCTCAGAATTTCAAACTCCACTCAATCTTAACTCCATGGATCCATAGCCGTCTCAATTCCGCGAAACCCCCTCATGCCAACCTAATTGGAGACGGAGACTCAATGATATACGACGAAAAATCTCAAACACCCAGCCACAAGATTTTGAGATGAGAGTTGGAAAGGTCCAAATACCAATCATAACCAATACAATCGGAAGCGCCAGTTCCAAATAGCTGGGATGATCCTTCAGAATACAATCATAATCCTCATGCCACGCCTCACCTCACATTATTGAAGCTAGATATCGTACGAAATATGCTAAATGGAACTAATGCACACTATAGCTGTCTCATGACTTCAAATCCTTCAAAGCCCTATTTGCAACTCGTATTCGATGGCTTGCAATAGGATTCACCGCCCTCGCACAAGTGCACAGTCCGCCTTGGGGCCCCGCCAACAAAATCGTACCCCGCTGTTGCATACTCCAACTGGAGTACTCCATACTTAGTCCCTTGTACCTGATCGAACAGGGCAGATGCAGGGAACTGATGGTTCCCCTTAATAAGAAGTCAATCCAATGCATTCCCCAGAAGTAGTACTGTACCAACAGCTGGCAATATGCAATACCGCTACTGTTGTAAAACTTCTACATGCAGGTGTCTTGATCGACAGCAAGGACCAGGGCCATGGAGCTCCAGATGCAAAGAATGTGGAACGTGTACGATTGGGATACGTACGATTCGCATGTGATGTCTCTGGGGTGGCTTGTTACCGTAATAAGCTGTACCTGATGGGGCATCTCGGAACCGCTTTCTGATAATCGCGATCGACAGGAACCTAGAAACATACCCTCGAAATATCGACGCGAGGTTGAGCTTGGACCTTCGTTATGCATACGCTGCAAGACAATACGGATCGATCGGTGGCAGGTACTATATCACGCCTTGGTAAAATACTTAAGTTTTGATTGACAATATCAATTGGTCAGTGGTTCACGAAAGTTAGATATCAACTGTTTCAAAGAACAATTGGGCGCTGCAAGGGACCAGAACGCCATTAGGCCCACAGATTTCTGCTTCTAGAACACATTTCGAAAGCAGTATATTGATAAGCACTAATTTGAATATTTCAGCTGTGCCAATGCCGAAACACCGGCCGGCACGGAGATGGCTTATCGATCCCTAGTCACACACACAAATTTTTGACCCACTAGCCCTGGCTGCAGAAAGGAACTCCCCGAAGCTTCGGCCGACGTTAGGCCAGGAACCAAATTTTAACACTGGGCGTCGGGACACCACCTGTTAAAAAAAAATATCGCAAGCTAAGCTTCGACACAGACGCCACTGCAAATGCATGTAAAACCTACAGGTCAAACAGTGAAGTCTCAATTATCAGTTTTATCAGGGATATCCTAGTTCAACACCCACATGCACAAATCGTCAACCCGACACAAGACAGTTTTCTTTTTCCTTCTCGAACAAGGATCCGGACCCCACTTTCTACATTTCCCTCCACCGTAACATTGCAGGTCAACCTCACTTTCCTCGAACGTGACGTTGCAAACGACCCCACACTATCTCCAGTCAAATTCCTAGTCCGGTCCTGTCGAAAATGTTAAGCCATTTGCAAAAATTTTCGACATTGTTCAACAAGAATTGTCGCGCTAAAAGAGTTACTAAACAAACTTGTGTCTTTTGGGAAGCTCAATCAACACAAAAGTTATAGAAAATTTAATGTCCCAGCAGCGGTTTCCAAAATGCCAGCCGCAGTCGGTATATCGATGTGTGAATTTGAAAGATGTTATCTCAGTAATAATCTGCTACTTTCATAGAGAGCTATTCAACTACTTAATTGGAATCTTAGTATATTCCGTAGTATTTTATGTAGTTTACCTATTTAGCTAGCTATGGCATCCAGAAATACTTCCTGAAATTCAAATATATCACGAAAATAGATATCTTCTGCAACCTTTCCAGCGCAAAATTATTCGAGCGTATGGAGCAAAGTACTAATGGTTCTGCGTCTCAAGATCGCCAACATAATAAGTCCCGTAGCAAGGCGCCCAAATTGCAAAAGGAGAGGCAAGCATATCGTCCATATATATCACACTCGGCGAATATAATTGTATAACGGCCTGATGATAGTATCGAGCCTAAGTATACCTAGCTGCTCCCTAGAGAGCTTCGTATTCGCCTAAACCAGCAGGTTTTGAGAAAGTTACCCGGAAATCCAACTCGGCTGCTTCTAAACGATGGTTACGCGAATTTCCGAGGCGGAGTGGCTCCCGCCGTCTATAAACACATACAGATCTATGACTGATACCGATACTAATACATCTTTTATCAAGTCTAACTTCCGATCAATAAAGTTCTATAAACTTAAACACATCTTTCCAGCTATGCATATGAAAATACTATGTGGATCGATCCAATTGCCTCTTGACTTACATCTGTGAATGTCAGAGGTATATATGTCATCTAGGTACCTTTCAAGAAACACCAGGGTATCTAGCTTATAGGCTCCAGCTTCCAGCTCAAACGCTTGCCGGTGGCGATACCCCAGATTCAGGTGGCATAGCTCCTAAGGATCCGATATACAGGATACCGAATGGATTGGAGCCAGGCTGGCCTGTAACTCTGTCTGACACCCGTTCCAGTACCAAGTATTCAAAGTTCCAACGGCGCGCGCCGCATGCACGAGAAGATCCATGGCAACGTTTATCGATAAACCCAATAACTTCTAGGATCCCATGACGCTTCTTTCTTTCTTTCATCGATGTAACGTCGATCGATTAACATAAATGTGCTCATATCGGTATACAGCATGGTCCAGGAAGCCATGAAGTGCTCGAAGAACCTAGAATCTATTAAGATCGACGTACCTGGAACTACCTTAATACTCGACTGCTGCTACATCGATATGTTTATATTATTTCTTTATCCTTATGTTTTAAACACGGGGAGATCCCATGATTACTGGACATAATATTGATTTCTCACTATTTGAATCGGTCACCAACCGCATTCCGAGTCTTACGAGAGTGGAAATCTATAAATATATATATATGTATATATATATATATATAAGTGATAATATATCAATAGACATTGTAGATCTCACTCTAAAAAACTCGAACACGAAGATGCCAGAGAATTAAACACAGATTCGCATACATTATTGAAGTACCATGTATGTTCACGTTCAGGTTCTTGTTTTGCGAAGATCTTCTGTATTGTGTAACCATCAACCACACCCCTGTAGGCACAGTCAATTCTGTGTTGTCTACCACACTTTCGAAATTTCAAGCCAATACATACTTTCTCAGGGCCTGCTATTCCTTATCCATTGGACTTCGGCCCTCCCGTCGATATTAGAAAGGGATCACTCAGCAGCGGAAATCACCATCATGTGGCCGTGATATTCGGAACCTGTTCCATGCCCCTTGCAGTAAGTCCGTCCATCCATCCATACTAATGCTTAATTTTGTGGATATGATTCAAAGACCTTTGGAGGAACTCTGTTGGATTCCGAAGCACCCTTTCCACTCCAGCCGGCTGAGAGAAGAAGAAGAAAAACATCCATTCGAGTTCGGAAGCACCCCAAAAATGACGTACAGACATCACCATCACGATACAGTCAAAAAAAATCCTGAAACCAGAGTAACGAAGATCACATCATTCCTTTGCCTATCACAGACTAAATCCCATTTAGGGAAAAGAAAAAAAAGTTTATTCTAGAAAATTTTCATGGAAGGAGCTCAAATGGCTTGTGCAATTTGTCTCTGCTGACGATGTAATCAAGCGCAAGTAACGGTTTTTTGTCTTCCTTGGTGGTTCTGTAGCCTAGTCTTCCCCACTACGGGCTCTTGCTACCTTAACCTCAATGAGAAAAAAAAAACATTGCATCTTTTTTACGCCACCATAAAGTTTCCTTCGGCTCCAAAGTTCGGGAAGTTTTTTCCCACTTCAACGTACACATTTTCTTCGCAGATAGATCAGTGTATTGTGGGTCCTTGGTTATGCACTAAACCTAATATGGCTATCAATCCGAAATGTGGGGGAAAAGGGAAAATGTGGGTCCGACGGGGTGTGCTTGGATCGCCTTCTGCTAGTTTCCAAAAGCAAGAAATTCGTGCATGCAGACTTCCAAGCAAGCTTGATTGATTGTTCGAATCGGAAAAGTTTGATAACAAAAAAGTTTTTTTTTAACAGTCAAAGAGTTGACTGGCTCTCAGGCTAGCGGAATTAGTGATGTCTGAGAGATACACATGCAGGAAGATCCCAGAAATCTTTGGTACTTTTCAATACCACGAGACCATATTCATGAGTGCAGGTAAATGCATACCAATATGTATTCGCTGTATTAGTCTCGATCAAGGTTATCGATAGCGAGGGGCAATAGTACTAGTGCCGACCATACTTCAATCTAGATACTCAAGGGTAACGAAATGTACCATGTAGACGGTTTTCGAGCAGGCTTTTGATTGGTCAATTAACATACTCCCTCATCGATGCATCATTTTCTGCTAAATGGGTCACAAGCCTACTAACTACTGATAACCGCCCCTGGCTTCAATATCAAATACTCGTATTCGGGGTCAGCCCCATGATCACTGCGATCAATGCATACAGACTCCAGAAGTGAACAGCTTTTCAATGGTGCTGCACATCGGTGGAGAAGGATTCGACAATCAATATTGCGGGGAAAGTTAGATTTACAGAGTAGTATTTTAGTATCGTTTTTTTTGGAGGGTTATTGGGTTATCCTTGTAGTGTCAAGTATAGACTAGCATATATCTATTGATGATCCTCGAACTTATGGACCAAAGGGATCGTTTCTTAAGCGATGTTTCTACGATCGTTGACAGCGTATATCCTAGAAATATAACGGCTTCTCTCGTATCATAACTATAATCCTGGGCCGTAAGGATCGAAAAGGTAGTAGGATCGTTGTAGTGTTATCAAATAGCTGTACACAGTTAACCATTCCTTGAGTTAGTAATAGTACTATAATCTAAAAGTTTCGGACACCTGTCCCCCATGCGATCCTCGATCCATGGTATCAAAAATATCTGTCTAACACTATAAATTTGATTTCACCAACGAGTGTCTTATCCCAACTAATTGGTTTGGTGCTTATGGAACAGGCCCGGGGAACAACAGAACACCAGGGCATATCTAGGATTCATTTCTCTCTGATATTTTCATACTCACCGGGACTCCTGCATAGTTGCTCCATGGGGAGTACCCGAGTATTGGATGTAAAAGACTCAGTACGGTGTGCCGCTCCTTTCAATTTGCGCTGCATCTGGCTTCCAAAATTACATATAACTAACATCCGTACCAAGAAGCGCTGGCCTGAGAATGACCTTATCAACCATTTATACCTTACCTTTCATTTAATTTCATGATGCATGCGCATAGGTGCCGACAACCGCAGCTCAGACCCAGCCAAGACATCGTCAAAACGATTCACAGCTTCCAGAAACCCAATCGACGAGCTCAACACATGTCAAAGCAGGAGCTTTTATTTTTGCCTGTTATTGTCACAAGCCACAATTTACCCAAGGAATTCTATATAAAAAAAGGAATCTCAAGATGCAGGAAGAAAAGGGGAAAAAAGGAAGCTTCCGCATTTTGACACTCTCACCTTCCGGTTCCTGCGTTGCCGATGCAGCTCTTCCTCGGTTCGGTCGTTTCTTGGATCCTGGCTTTGGCAAATATTCCAAGAGTGGCGCTTTTTTGTGTATAAAATTGGCATTCGAGATGCCCTTTAAAGCTAGACCTTCAGGCCCGAGAAAGTTTTCATCTCATTTTCCCAGGAGTACGGTATGCAGAAAGGAAATAGGAATAGGAAATTGTAAGAGGGAAAATATCCAGACGCATTAAACACGCAACCGACCTGCCGTCGCCGGGTCCGCTATTGCCGTACCACGAGGCCCTTGGTCGCGAAGGGCCGGTTTCTAGAACAATTTATGGAAAAATACGATCTGTGGGGCCAAATGCATCGTATTTTCCCCGTCAGGAACAGCAAACATACGCACGTTCGCCACATGTGATGTTTGTTTTAAGGATTAGAATGCATATTCTGAAGTGCTCCTGGTGGAGAAGTAGTGGTTTGGGTGGGTTCTGTGGCTTGAAGTCGTGATAGTCAATCGGTGCGACAAACATTTGCGGCTTGCCGTATCAGGACCGGCAGACTCGGACTCGGCCGGCTAATGCACGGACACACCCTTCTCATCTGCGAGGAAAACTGGCGGCATTCATGCACTGATGTTGAAACGTTACTGCTTTTAAGCTTAAAATAGTGAATACGGATGAGTCTACAAATGTCGACACCGCCGATTTGATTTGATATATTCATCTCCACTTGTCGAGAATGCACAGATGTCGCAACACCACATCTGGTGAACAGATGAGCCAGGGTTCGACGTAATCCTGGCATTGCCAAGTCAGCCGGACAGTAAAGAGGCGTTTCTCGCTCCGTCGGGACAAGAAAAAAAGAACGCAAGCGGGAGCCGTATACTAGACGAAACTATGAAAAGGACAGCTTACGACCAAGGCGCTGTTACGATGATGGAGACATGGGTTGAGACTTGTCCAAAGGAAACGAGCTAGCCCTAGGAACATTTTTCTGCCAGACCGCAGGATGCTGGTTTTTAGCCTGTGACACACAAGACTTGACAAGACCAACAAGCTTATAGATTGGTCCTGTATTAAAACGAAAATAAGTGGGAGCCTAGAAGGCGGCCAGGATTGATGCTGGACACATTGTATATTTTATGGATGTCGCGACATTGCTGGTCTTCGGCAGATTTGTGATAGATCCGAAGTCAAGCTGTATGGTCAGCATATTCCTCGCAAGCGTACTCTCAGATAACATGGTATAGGGAGGCATTCGAGGGTCCTGTTGGGAATCTGCAGGAGAGATGCGAATCTAGATGAAGACCTGAGGAATATAATGCCGTCAGTTCCGGATAGATTAAGATATGTGATAGTGATGAGGCTATTCTATTTTTACAGAAATCTAGTGATGATGAATACTGGTAGTGCATGGCGGAAGATAGATAGATTCCTTACACTATGATAGCCTCGAATCCACACTATGAATTCTTCCTATCTCAAGCCTGCAAGATTTCTTCCGGCTATGACGCTGTGCAACCTGTGCCGAGTGAATTTTGGCGTTTTTGCTTGTTCTCCCAATCGTGCCAATACCACTAGGGGCTTGCTTTTTCATGTACTGCCAGGGTTACAACCGACCGACATAGGATACCTGGTGTAACCCCAGGTATTACGGACGAATACCCACATTCTCGTAAGCACTGTAGCAAGAGCGCCACCAATCGACTCGGACGATAGCGAAAGTCAAAAGTGAACGCAAGGCTAAAAGAACGAGCGATATTAGAGGGTATTTGCTATTGCAGTCAAATTAGAAGACTTTGCATGGATATTGTTAAAGGTAGCGACTTATTAATCGTCAGCTGGTCTTGTTAAAGTGATAACAGTGGGTTCAATGGCGCGTGTTTCATGATATGTCTGCACGTCTAAGCTTTCGATGGGCCGGTCTGGCCGGCCGGAAGGCGCTCTGCTGAATTATTAGTAGTGGAGGTAGAAACTCCGGTGGCGTGCAGATATGATGTATGCAGATGTACATGTGCATTCTATCTCGAAGGGATCGTACAGTGGAGATACATAGAACATAGAACCACTTCGCCCATTCGGGATGTCTCGAGATGTTTGCCTTAGGTTCAAGTAAGAGTCGAATCCGGCGGACCTTCATTGGGGGTTCGGCTTTCGGACTCGCTCATTATCCACGGTTCACGGTGGGGAAGCGAGCGATTGACGATTCTGGCGTTTTTTTTTTAAAAAAAAAAAAAAAAAAAAAAAAAAAAAATTCAGGAAATTTTTTTTGAACGAGGTCATAGGGCCAAAGGTCTCGGGTTCTAACCCAATGCGCCTGCATGGTTAAGGTTTTGTAGTGCTAGAGCTTGTTTTTTCCGTCAGGAACCAGAATATTACATCAAAAGCAACGCTTTCTGAAAATGGCGAGATTGTGGAGTACTTCAACACTCGTGACTCTGGCTCAGTAATCACAGTATTCGGTATTTTGGACAGCATTGTTATGTCTTTGAGGGGACCCCAGAGCTCCGGTCATAGAATGATGGGCTTTCTCTGAGACTTTTCGAGAAGAGTTCTTGCTCCGTTCTCACGTGAGGTTGCCGGCGAAAATATAGTAACAATGCTGATTATGCAACGAGATAATCTCGGGCCAAACTTCCAAAGCTGCTCAAATGAAAAACGAAAAACTGTGGGCTAGAGTTTTAGTGATCTTAGTTTAAGACGGTCCTGGTATCGGTGATCATGTTTAAGGTTAGCGTTGGGGATGTTAGCTACTAGCTGTCGCTATTAGTTTCCACTTAGATATCGAAGGTATTTTAACCTGGAGACTTGGGAACCCGGGGCATTCAATCAGCGATCTCGGGGTGACTCGTCTCTAGCGATTAATGCAAGAGCACAATTAAACTGGGGTCTTCTAGTTTCAGAAGAAGTTGATTGATTGTTGGACCATGGGGTCAAATGTTGGTTGGCTGTAATCGTTACATTGGGCAGGACAGACGGATTGGCCAATCATGCGTTTTCCCACATTGATTAAACAAGTTGCTTCCTGATGAGAAGTTCTTGGTGTGTGTGAATGCACCAGCAGGCTCGATATGCAGTATCTCGACATTTGGGCTGGAAAAGGCGGGGAAAGAGCAATATCGACCCACACCTGGTGTCGTCGCCTGCTTAAGCAAGCTTTGTCGCTGGCGTCTGGTGGAGAAGGCCAAAGCCTGGGCGGACATCAAAGCGGGCGTCTTTGCTTGTGACAAAGTGGTGGACTACCAGGCAACACGGTCTGGCCGAGCCTGTTCACTTGCAGCGTGAATATTTGAAGTTTCTTAACCTCTTTTCCCTTTTCCTTTTCCCTTTTTTGTTTACGTGTGTTTTAAGATTTTTACCGGAAGAATTTTGAAAATGTTAGAATTAGGTTCGTAAAGGGAGCGGAGCAGGGAGACGAATTGGCTCGCTGAATTTCAAAATCGGATCCAGAGTCGCTCAGTCGCTGGAGCGGATACATGCCGGTACAAGCCAGAAGTAACTTTTAGCATGCGAGAAAAAGCAAGTTCTGTTTAACCACCAAAAAAAGTTGCCGGGTGGAGCCCCACAGCGACAAAACGGGCTCAACCAGGACCAGGAACAAAAAGAAAATATCGAGGTCTGGGGTACTGACGCCAGCTGC
Source organism: Orbilia oligospora ATCC 24927 (assembly GCF_000225545.1). Lineage (NCBI taxonomy): Eukaryota > Fungi > Ascomycota > Orbiliomycetes > Orbiliales > Orbiliaceae > Orbilia > Orbilia oligospora. The sequence continues at coordinate 1,036,369 of NW_011645600.1, read as the reverse complement.
TTCATCGTGCAGGACACAGACGAGCATGGGTTGTCGACAGGGAAAATTCGCCGCCTCTTATTTTCTTCTTCCCTTGGATAGTTGAGAATCGACTTGGCTAGGTAAGCACCTATTCCCATCTGTTTCTGACTTTTGTGTATTTGCACTTTCTTTTCCTTTCTGGTTTGCCTGTACAGAGAAGCCATGTGGAAAGCCGTCAATCCAGCCGGTAAATGCAATGGCAAGTTGGAGATTGGCAGGGACTTCAAATTGCTCCACCCTGGAGCTTGACCCAACTGTTGTAGGAATCTCTTTTGTCTGGTGCTGCCCGCTTATGGGAACTCCGTGGTGGCAATATCAAAATTCGATTGACAAGGTAACTACTAGGAAGAGGAGAAGGCACAACGGCCGGGGCTCTCCACTCTCCACAAGTCCCTCCACGTCCCCATAATATGCCTGTTTGACATTCGTATGGGTGTATTTGATGGAACCGACATGGATTTTGGGGGGTGTTCATTATTGTGTAGTTTTGGGCGATATGGTATGGTATCATAATTGGAAATACCTATATTTCTCAATCACTATGGGATTATAGTGGTCCTTTGTTACTGTAGCAAACAGAAGTAAAGGCGGAGGTCCCAACTGAATCAGAGAAGGGAAAAGGCAAAATCATGACGATGATGATGGCCTGAGGATGGCAACTATGACAATGAAGAGGTCTTCGGTCATAATCAAAATCATTGTCGTTTGATACATGCACTGTACGGCATGGCACTCGAGACCGAAACAAGCTATAGTCAAGAATCAGTCAATGCAGCAATTATAGACTAGAAAATATGCAAGTCGATAACGTCGAGACCCGTTCCTTCGGGAACTCTTTACAGTAAGCTTCCCAAGCTTTGGACCTCGCCCGTTCAAAACTCAAAAATGCAGGTGAAGCCAGGTGATCTGTTCCCGATTCGAAAGAGAGTTAGGAATAACAAGCCCACATCTGTCTATCTGTATGTATGTACGTACCGTAATGAGGTTCAAGCTCGAGGCCAATATGCATATGAGGGGAAGAAGTGGAGAGAGACTGTGTGTGTGGGTGTGTGTGGGTGCATGTCTCGGAGGGGGGTGGAGGGGGTAGAGCCTGGCCCATGACCATGCATGGCAGCAGAGACCAAACCGTCCAATGAACCGGGACTCCGGACAGGCTCTTTTTTAGTCAATGACCTGTGCCGACCTAACTAACATGACATGTCCAGGGCCCGTTTTCCAGTTAAAAAAAAAAAAAAAAAAGCCGGGGTGTCTCAATTCTTGGTTTCGATCAGATGGTAATTAATTTTTTCTTCTTTTTTTCTCCAGAGCGTGGAGTGGATTATAACGAAGTGTAGTATATGGTAGTAGGTAGTTCTATGGGCGTGCGCCGAGTCAACAGCAAAAGACGGTTGTTTATAACCACCCCGCCGTCGCCTTCCCAGACTTCTCTTCCTTCCTTCCTCTCCACAAGCAACCAACAACCATCTCTCATTCTCTTCACCATCACATCGACATCAACTTCGTCCTTGTCTGACCGTACGACTTCTTCACGAATCATCGTTCGGTTTGCTGGTTACCGTTTTGGTGATAAGGTAAGCTTCATACAGTTCTTCTCCCTTTTCTTCCTTTCGTTTCTGCCTCTCTCGCTTCTGCATGCATTGGCATTGGCATTTGCATTCCTCTCAGACCGTTGCTGTTGGTTCTGCCGCGATTGGAACTAGCTGCTAGCTCGCTTGCTTGTCTGCTTGCTGCCAACGACCTCTCCAAAATCGCGTTCTCGTGCAGTGTATTACCAATATAGCCTCTGGATGGATTCTGGTCAATTGCAATTGCTCTCTCTTCCAACCCTTTCTCGCCCTCTCCATCGTCCCCTTCGCAGCTCTCTCCTGCTCTCCTGCTCTCTCCTGCTCCTGCTACTGTTCCTTCTTGAACCGGCTGGATTTCACCTTCCACGAAGCTTCCATCGGAGAGATTCGAGTCCTGGTCCTGCTGCAAATTAGCCATATCCACTTCCCGCTGCATGCACCTTGCATCCTCTTCCAAGTGGCTTGCTCGCTTCCTTGCTTGTTTCTCGCAATCCGGCAGGTTTGCTGCTTTGTTCGCAAACGTCATTGGCTACGTTTCAGCCTAGCGAAAGGGACCCTTCCAGGCTTCCTATTGGCGGTGAAACGACCACCTGCACAGGGGAAATTGCAACTGGTCGATCTGCCTTCGTCCACATGGAGTTCCACCTCTGGAATGCGTGCCCGCCGAAGCATTTCAGGCACCCAGAAGCAGCTGGCCGGGTCTAGTTTCCAGAATCATAACCTACTTTTCTATCAATTTCCTTTCCTGTCGCGTGCTATCGCGATGTTCACACTTCAAATCTTACTGTTATTACTATCCGTCTTTTCGAGATATTGCTTCTCATTTCCTTTTTGCTTCCGAACGAAACTAATATAATCATGACGTCTCCCAGAATAGCAAAAAACGCTTTCGTTTTCTTGCAACAACAACAACACTTCCAGGAAACCCGGGCTTAGTTCCCTTGATACGAAGCAAAAATGTCGGACGCTCCTATCGGCCGAGTTGAGGCCCCGATTACGGTCAGAGCTTACCTGCTCTGTGCCTTCGCTGCCTTTGGTGGTATTCTCTTCGGATATGACTCCGGTTACATTTCTGGTGTCCTTGGTATGGCCTTCTTCAAACGTCAGTTTGGAGGTCCCGTTGCCGAATCTGTTGATGCCAGCGGATACAACATTGAGACCTGGCAAAAGTCCTTGACCACTTCTATCCTCTCGGCTGGTACTTTCTTCGGCGCCCTCTTCGGAGGTGGTTTCGCTGATTGGGTTGGTCGTCGTCTCGCTATTATCTCTGCCTGTGGTGTCTTCATTGTCGGTGTCATTCTCCAAGTCGCTTCCACTTCTCTCGGTCTCCTCATCGCTGGTCGTGTCGTCGCTGGATTCGGTGTCGGTATCGTCTCTGCTGTCGTCATCCTCTACATGTCTGAGATTGCTCCAAAGGCTGTTCGTGGTGCTATCGTCTCTGGTTACCAATTCGCCATCACCCTCGGTATCTTCCTTGCCGCCTGTGTCAACTATTCTACCCAACACCGTGATGACACTGGTTCTTACCGTATTCCAATCGCCATTCAAATCCTCTGGGCTATCATCCTTGGTACCGGTCTTTTTTTCCTTCCAGAATCTCCTCGTTACTGGGTCAAGAAGGGAGAACTCGACAAGGCCGCTGCTGCCCTCGCCCGTGTTCGTGGACACCCTGCCGACTCTGAATACGTCGTTGCCGAATTGGCTGAGATTCAGGCCAACTTCGAATATGAAATGCAAATCTCTTCCGCTGGATGGATCGATGTTTTCCGTGGTGGATGGAGCAACCGCTCTGGTAACTTCCGCCGTATCTTTATCGGGTTTTTCCTCCAGATGATGCAGCAATGGACCGGTGTCAACTTCATCTTCTACTACGGAACCACTTTCTTCCAGCAATCTGGTATCAAGAACGCGTTCACAATTCAGGTTATCACCAATGTTGTCAACGTTGTCACGACTCCAGTCTCTTTCTGGGCTATTGAAAGGCTTGGTCGTCGTACTCTCCTCATCTACGGTGCTTGCCTCATGATTGTCTGCGAGTTCATCATCGCCGCTGTTGGCACTGCTCTCCCTGGATCCAAGGCCGCCTCTACCACTTTAATCGTTTTCGTCTGTATCTACATCTTCGGCTTCGCTACTACCTGGGGTCCTGGTGCTTGGGTTCTTATCGGAGAAATCTACCCATTGCCAATTCGTGCCAAGGGTGTTGCCATTGCTACTGCGTCCAACTGGCTCTGGAACTTCGTTATCGGTTATATTACCCCATACATTGTCGACCCCGACCAGGGTAACCTCGGATCCAAGGTCTTCTTCGTTTGGGGATCTACCTGTTGTCTCGCTCTCCTCTTCGCCTACTTCTTCGTCCCAGAAACCAAGGGTCTTTCCCTCGAGCAGGTCGACAAGATGTTGGAAGAGACCACTCCTCGCCAGTCCGCCAAATGGGTAAGTTGCTCTAATAGTTCGCAGTATCTATGCACGTTTTCTAACAGCCATTTTACAGGTTCCACACAGCACCTTCGCAAACCAAATGGGAATGACCGACAAGACCGGTGGTACTGCCACTCACATCGACGATGTCAGACGCGGAAGCCAGACTGGTGCCGAGAAGGCCTAAATTCACAGCGCTATAGACCGTGCTTTTTGACATCTTTTGCTGTCGTCTCATGGCGCGCGGGTTTTTCTTTCTATTAATTACTGGTTTTTCTTTTCCTTTCGTTCTGTTATTACTTACAAGTGATGTTAATAATTAACGTCCCGAACGCTTCCTTCTCTTTTGTACACCTTTTCATCTTTTAAGATGAGCTTTCTTTGTTCATTCGATGGTCAAAAAAGCCTTCAAAAATTGAAAAGGAAATGACTTCACAATATGAGGGAACAAAAAATTCCATAACTCGACTGACGGAAGAATGGGATTTATGGGCTTTTCTTTTTTTCTTTCTTATTCTATCGTTACTCCGACTCCTGCTTTAACACTTTCTGGAAAAGAAGTGGGAAATAAAGGAGCATCCTCCTATTTCTTATTTGTACCAAATAGGACCGGAATGACATAAAAAATTTAATGACTTCAACTTACTACTTTATAAATTACGTCGTAGATTGTAAGATCTGTAGCAATATTTAAAAATGACATTTATTTTCCGCTGTAGGGATTACATTTTGACGATATGTATCTATCTATACATCTACTGATCCCATTGATAATAGCCTATCCAAATTCCTTCAGGGTTCACGTGCTTGAATCGGATTGTGTCATCTTCACGCCGTAATACCTCGAGGCATTGGATACGTCTGTTAAGGTAGTAAGAGTCCACCTGTTCAATGTATTTGAGCTTAGGCAGGATCTCTGCAAGATGATAAAACGGGTGGTCTGGTTTTGATTTTGGATCTAGGTCTATGGTTCGTCCTGAGTGTGTTATTCTTAGATGCTCTAGATCTGGCATAGCCTCAAAGCCTCTGGTGAACTATTTAGGTTTGTTAGTTTTCCGTGACATACACGACCCCGTATTGCTTTTTTTCCGGGGGATATGAGTTTTTCGGATAGTTGTCACACTTACATATGTTACCGAGCCACCAGAAACTAGATGTTCAGCACGAGCTCTCACCGCAAGTCGTGTGATCTTTCCCAAGTCCCGTTGAAAACTTAGGTTCTTTGCCCAATATGGGTTCGCAGCACCGACCAGGGCACTCGATCCTACAACCGGCCAATCAGGTTCCGGAAATTTCAAAGTCATTTCTTCAAGATTATCCCATTCCCATGCTAAAGCCGTATGATCCTCGCCGTTCACCGCTCCCTTCAAGTCTATATCCGCGGACTCCCAACAATCAGCTGAATAAGTAAACGCCTTAGCAGACCTCGTAGCCGGCTGTAAAACTTCGATCAAATTATTCATCGCAGCTCTTGAGATCAAATATGGGTTTTCCTTTTTGGATAGTCTAAGAATGAAGATATCGAGCTTTGAAAATCTACCATTTTTGGCTTTGTGGGATTCGATTAATGAGGTTGCTTGTGGGAATGAGCAACGGCCATCGGGCTTGGTGAGGGTTCTTTGGACTTCCAGAATTTTGAGGTGGGGGTGGGAGGTTATTACTATGGCCAAGACGTGGAGGAATGATGGCCATGGTAGAGTGGCGGAGTCGGTTAGATGGAGGCGGTGGAGGTTTACGAAGGCTGTTAGGAGGGGGAAGATGGCGGTTGGGATTGAGATTGTCGAGGTGGGGAGGGAGAATAGGTTTAGCTTCAGGGTCCTATAAGGGGTTTTATGTGGTTAGTAGCTTTCTTAGAGGCTTATTTCTGCAGGTAGCTATGGGTATAGGTGCAACAGAGGGGCATTTGGGGCGAGGCATATTCAATAAAACACCATCTACAAGACGTGCGTTGAGTGTGTGGTATTTTAGGGAATTTATGCGTTGTATTTGTTGCATTTTTGCCTACCCATGATAACGAGATCTGGATCGCGAGATATCGGTACTTACCGAACGAATCTCCCATTCTTCTCGTAGGAATCTACTTTAGCGGCATCCTTATCGGTGGTACCGGCGTAAGATAGTTCTCCGGAACGATATAAACGCGTAGAAGCCGCCTCATTGAAACGTCGACTCACGCAGGCGAGTTTTGTGAGGTCTTTCCTCTGGAGAACCTTTTGGTTGGCGATTTCGCCAAGCAGCTCGACGGGGAGGAAGTTCATGTTTGATCCTCTTTTTTTTTTCGAAAGAAACCGTTTGCGTGAGAGTCTAAACTTGGATGTTTATGGGATTATGTATGATATGAATTGAATTAATTAGTTTGAGAGAATTGAGACACACTATATATACCTAGGTACACATGTTGTTGGTGGGACGAGACAAGGCTTCCTGAAAGGCAATCAATGGACGCGCAAGTCTGATGGCTTGGCGGGTTAAGCATTTAGATACAAAAGTGAAAGACCAGGATCACAAAAATGCAAGTATACATCTTGAAATATATTCTTTACATCCTGTCGACATTCGGTGGATTTTGCAGATAATTATCTCTGTAGAATAAGGAGAGGGTATGGGGGTCCCGTCGGGTCTAACGGCGGGATGAATATGGATCCGCTTTGCTTCCTCAAATGTTCCATCGCCACGGTATTCATGAGATCTCCTTGGCTGGCTCTTTCTACTGCGACATATTCATCAAGTTTAGAAGATTCACACAGCACGGGACTGAAAGGTATGCTGTATAGGGACGGATACGGCTCGTAGCCAGGTCGTCTATGGTAAAGCGACAATATTGCAATCTCGCTGAATAGATCGTCAACGAATAAGACAAACGCCCATTTCTTTTGATCATTGTCATCTTGAAATATCAGGCGCTGGGTGTCAGACTTAAAACAGGCCATAAGCGTGCTTGCGGGAATGAGTCTATATTCGGGGTTAAAGTCTGGATGCTGGGACCCAGGTTCTGGGGGTGATAGAGTAGCAGGTTGTGCGTCTGGAGGAGGTATCTGATTGGTATCCACCTGGCTAAGTCCTGCTACCTCACAATAAAAGCTCAAGTTAAATGGAATGTGCGAAAACAAGACTTGAATAAACTGAGTGGGTCCTAAATTAAGAATCTTATGCTGGTTGGGGCCTTTGGCAATACGATAGTGTACCCAAAGTGTCGGATTTTGTGATGTTGGACCGTTAGGATTATCGTGGAAGTTATCTTCTCCGATCGGAATGTCGCTGACGAGTAATTCGATAGAGGTACCAGAATCTGAATCAATATTCTCGTCTAGACTCTGAGGCTTAGGATCATTGAGGCTATGGGTGGGTAAGTGGCACAGGTTCAATTCGGGTACTCTTGGTACTTTTTCTATTTCGGATAGAATGTTGTAGTTCGCCACCGGGTAAGGTCCTGGATCGTCCATGATCTGATTGAAACATTCGCCTTGGTAGTGTATGCCCCCCGGGAAGATTGATATTTTCCCAACTTCCTCGGGGTTGTGGCTAAGCCTTATTAATGAATTTAAGACAAAGCAGATTCCGTTCGTAACTTCCGCGCTTTTGCTTGATATGTTCGAGAGATTCCCGACCCGGCCCTGGGAGTTGTAGTAACCTACTTTCCCACTGAATAATATTTGGGCAAGTGTGAAAGGTGTAAATTCCTCGTATGACGTCATACGCAGAGCATCCTGGGCAGCAAGAAGTCTCCTAAAGTCTAAGGAGCTCGGCCTGAAAAAAACTTCAGGTGGTTTAAGGAAACCAAAACCAGGGCTACGGCCCAGGTCGTGCCCATCCAAATAATTTCGACTGTGCTCAAGAAAGAATATTAGACCAGCTCTCGAAGGTAATATTGATTGATCAACCTCGCAGATGGAGAGGCAACGTGAAATATGGAATAGAAACCAAGACATATGGATAAATGGTGCGGGGTCGCAGTTGCCTTGGGCTTGCTTTAGCATGCTATCAAAATGCACCTGACCGAGGGATAAAATAGATTCGCATGCTGCTTTGCTGGCATGGTGGCCTTGATCATCCCCCCTCACCAATTTTAGGTAGTTCGTATATGTCGCCGCAGCTACCCTCGAAAATTGTGTATCTGCACATTCTGGAAACCATCTTTCTACCGTCGATAGCAGCCCTAGGCCTTGGCTCGCCTTGTTGGCATATACCCAAGAGTCTGGGGGTCTAGAAATCATAGTAATAAAGGCTGAATTCTTAAATAAACTGCACAACATTAAGGCTCCAAATAGCTTCCCCATGCTCTCGGAAATACTTCCTGACAATGCTTCTTCGGAGTTTTCTCCAAAGATCTCCCTTAGAGCATTTGACCAGCTTACCCGTGTACATACAGTCGCACTCATAGAAAAACCTTCACCAACAGGGGCAAATAACTGTTGAACTTCAACGACGCGTCGGTATCCTGACGACCTGGTTGCCAATTGGCTCTGGGGGCCAATTACAGACTGCTGAGTGAATTCTATAGCAACAAAATAACCCCCTGCTCCTTTTCGCTTGGTTGCACTCGTGTGTTTGAAGACTACTTGTCTAGAACCTGCTGTTCTAATCTCCACGTCGAGGTCTAAAAGCCACGAGGCGATTGCCGCAATCAAGGCACAATCCGCACCCCCCACGATCAATGCCTCGTTAATTTTCCCAGAGGAAACTTGGTTCAGTCCAAACAGTGCTGACGCGATTTGAACCGCGTTTCCTCTCACGAGCTGCTTCGGTTCTTTATGAAGACCATAATATAGACTGGATATTCCTGTAAGATGGTTCTTAAAGTTTGAGTGCGATAGAGCTCCCGCGCAAGCTTTTATTAAGTTGATCCATTGTGTCATAGTCGGCGTAAATTCGACTGGAGGGTTCAGTAGTTTGAATAGCTCCCGTAGTATCAATCCAGAATGGTCAATTCCGTAGAAGTCTGCTAGTATAGAACAGAGAGAGACTATAGATAGACCCTCAGCTGAGTCCGCTAGGCTCCTGACAATATGCTTTACACCAAATCCAAAGTATAAAGCGCTATTGAAGCTAGAAAAGGCCCTTAGCTTTCCGACGGAGTTGTATACTTCAATTTCCGCCTGATCACCAAGTTTGAATCGTCCTAGCACTGCGTAGGATGCAGCGAGTGTGAATGCTTCGATGCCAGCTTTTGAGAGACGTGCGAGCACATCGACTGTAAATTTGACGGAAGATCCAGCGAGGGTGACCCAGTCTATCTGGCCGGAATTTGAGAAACCGCTGTCTCCGGACCCGCCGCTTTGGAATGATATTAATGCGTTGGATGGTGCAGACATGGCGGCAGGGTGCGCATGTGGGTTTCTGAATATCGAATAAGGAAAACCTTTAGCTGTAAATGGTCCGGTTGACAAATTAGTTCATAATCGACATTTGACTTGGTAGATTGTGAATCCGTGTTGACTAAGTAGTTTGGATGAATGAATGAACGGGCCCAAGCCTAATTATATGAGGCGCCCTCGAAGATAGTTGGGTGTGGTGATTTGTGTGGGTAAATATTTTCGAGATCCTTCATGTCAGAGTTCGAGAGTTCGAGAGGGGTAACAGAACAGGTCATGAGCGCTTAAGCTAGGTGTTTTACTGTTATGCATGAAAGTGCACAAGGCTGAATAAATTGAGAATGCCAAGAGTATGCGCCTCGTTGTACATGTATTCGTGTTCGACGATGTACAGTGCATGGCCATGGGATGCATAAGATCTATATAGCTATAGCTATACAATCGAAATCATTGACTTAAATGTCGAAATACGACACCACTCATTCGCAGGTGGCCTTCATGAGATACCTACAAACTATGCGCACATAGATATAGATATGCAGATAATTATATAAGTTATTGAGATTACCTTTTCATCCATGAAGGCTGGAAACTGTTTGGGGCGTCATCCATGATCGATGATCATTTATTAAACCCCGAGGCTGCCCAGAGCGGCTATGAGGATCTACATGATAGCTTATCGAATTTACATGTAGAGAATTGAAATTTTATTCATAGCGAGTCATTTAATCAGCCTAAGGAAGTGCCCCATTAGAAGATATCAAGTTACATTTTTATATTTTTTTTATATGCTACTCGAAATAAATACATAACTTATATTGATGGAGAACGGTCTCGTTCCCAAATGGAGAACGAAATTTGAGCTACTGGCGCGGTATGTTTCTAGATTTAATATTTAGGGGACTGTCATATGTACGATATCTCTAATAATCTTAATTTGAAAACATAGGATAAATATACACTTGGTGAAATTAATAATGCATAGAATGAGGCCTCGAGGTAGATCTTATATAGGTATCCTTTCAGGTACTCGTCTTCAAAACCCACCCTGAAGAGCTGTCAGGTCAGTCCTAACACAATCAGAAGTAGCTATCAAGCTACCATAATTCGAGCAGGCCATAAATGTCGCAGCGTCTGCGTAGTACAGTGGGAAAGTACCATCACCAGTAAGAGCCCCAGGGCAGACCCAAAATACAGGATCAGAGACAGGATTGCTTTCATTATCGGGAGTAAACAATAATGTGGTAGAGTTAAGCTTGAAATAAACGGCGTGGTGTTCTGAGATGTTGATGTCAAGAAGATCGTCCAAGGGGTATTCATATAGCCCATAGTCATCGACGATGTTATTAGCTTTGGATGTGCCAGCTTGAAGCCAAACTAAGACTGTGATATCAGTTTGACCTCCATTGTTGTATTCCCTAGTAATACCGTAGGATTTAGTTGTTGCAAAGTAATAGGGTGTCCAGTTGAGGACTGGTCTATCTGCCGATGACATCTCATAACCAGCGGCGTTTGGGTATATTCCCGTAATGTAATGCCCGTAGTAGGTACCTGCATGATTTGAGACATCGCTGTTTACCAGCTTGTAGGCTCCTATCGCTGCAATTGTTTCAGTAACGATTGGGACAGAGGAGGTAGCGGTACCGTTGGCTACCCCGAACTCCGTCGTGGAAGACGTTGGCTCTATGACACTTGAAAATTCTGAGCTAGATATAGTTTTGGTGATAATTCCAGTTGGAGAACTCGCTGCTCTCGAACAAGCGGATAAAATGGAGCTGCTAGGATAGTTGGTCAGGTCATTCTCCAAGCTTCTTTTATCAGCGGGAATATGTCTTTTTCGTGTTCTGGCGCTTGCAGTGACAAATCTTGTGACAGAAGTGTCCCCAGCCGTCGTAGTAGACGTTGACGTCGACGAAGGGTCGGTGAATAAAGCATAATATGAGGTACTTATACTTGTTGATGTTGAAGTGGTGGTTGTGGTATGACTGTTATACGAGAGGATTAAACTACAGTAGGCCTCCAGGCGAAGAGAAGTAATTATATCATATGCATCTGGCACCATGGAGCTAGATACTGTCTGAGAAGTTGCCGGGTTGGAGTCAGAGCCGGAATTGCGGCCAGAGCTGGAACGAAGTGAGGTCGAACTCAAACTCGACACTGGGGCCACTGTTGCTGTTTTACTTGAACTAACTATACCCGTACCTGAAGTAGTTGGTTCAAACGAAGAAAAATATGAAGTTTCATATTTATCCTCATTGTTTGCAATAAATTGCGCCTTCTGTAGCCTGCTATTCTCGGGTATTGGAATATCTACTGGTAACATGTAGAGGTCGTAAAAGTTTGCCCGTTTTACAAGCTCTCTACTGCGCATCCTTGCAATTGTTGAGTTCAGAGTGCCGGCTAGTTTGTAGATGATCCATCTTCTCTGATTTTGATGTAGTTCGACTCGACCAACGGTGGTATTCCAAATCCACTCTCCCACGTAATCGGAGCTCTGCAAGGTATTAGCCGTGTCTACGGTATGTCGGATTTCCCGAAGCAACGACAGAACACTTGCTGACTCTTGCTGTAACGCCTGGATGGCGGATGCATTGTATCTTAAAAATAAATTTTCCGAGGGATTCCGAGAATTTTGTAATAGATTTTCAACGTTTTCTGCCAGGGTCAAAGAGACTAAACGATCTCGCCCTGGGGCCGCTAGAATGGCTCTTCCCGTATCATCGTCTAGTTGAAAATAAAAACTACTTAATGTTTCTTCCAGCACGAACCCGCCTCGTGGCGCACTAGTAGAGGATGTTGTAGCGTCCTGGGTCGAGGATATGGCGCTTGATTGAGAAATTGTCGTTGTCGAAAAGTTAGAGACAAAAGTTGGCCATACTAATTGGTTGCATTGTGGTAATCCAGTATCGCAGGAGTCGAGGGTAGAGGTGATCGTATGAGCATTCTTCACTGTCTCATATACGATGGTCGTTGTGTAATTCAAACTCGAGGTTTGAGCTTTGGCGGAATCGGGTAGAGAAAGGATAGCAAGAATGGCGGCATTTCGTAAGATTGAGCCGGGCGCCTTGATGCTTCCATGGGAGCTAAACGTCATAGACGGAAACATGTTGAGCAATTTTGGTACCTCGGATAAGATGTTTTCCGATATTTAATTGCTGTTTAGTTCTCCTAGGATCCTATCCTCGAGATTTCGTAATTATGACGTCGAAGTAATTTAACAGGTACAGATAATACATGTGGAGATGTTAGGATTAGTTGCTTTGTGCATCAAGATCGGCCTTTAGTTCAGAATTGTAAGGGGAAAAAGCGTTATACTGTTCTCTTATTTCTGTTATTTCACATCTATTATTACATAACTTGCTCGTAGTTGCCGTTAATTCTGGCATGGTTATCGTGAGCCCTAGGTTATCTTGGTGGAGCCGACGTTTTTGCGACATTAGATCCTAGATACATGACTATATAGAGTAAGGATTTACAGGCAGTACTATATCGATTCATAATATTTCAGTAAAAAGGTTGTCTCGTACCCTGACCTGGAAGCACTAGTATATGATCGCTATTGCGATTACCGACTTGCGCGTGATCGTGATATATCGATATATAAATTAGCTTTATAGTTTAATTAGCAAAAGCGGCAAGCTGTCGACAATTTAGCCGGCCTTGATTTTATGGCACATGTGGTCTGTAATTTTGGTGGTGCGTAGAAATTAAAATTTATAAAATAGCAACATTGAACGCTTTAACGGAAGCCGGAAGGAAAGGAAAGAAAAAACTCGAGAAGTTTATTTAAGCGTATCGATGCTTTTTGTGAAGTGGGATCGACGTCGAGCTGCGGCGACTAGTAAGATCAGATTCCAGTCGATCAAAAGTACACTCCGTAGTAGCATATCTCACTCCCATGTGGCTTTGTTTGAAACGCTCTCTTTTTCCGCTAGGGTTTGCATATATTATACTAGTAGTGGTCTAAAATATAATTAATTCGTATCTGCTGCGGATACGTAAGTACATGCCCCCGAGATCCAGGAGAGTGTATACATGTACGACAACCCTAAATACAAAAGATTAGCTTCTGAATGAGATTTCATGTACGTATACGGGCAATCGTATTAGATTTCTATGGATCTAGCAAGCTTGCAAATCTGAATATCCAGTAAGTTCTGGACTTTTTGCGAAGTATTTGAGCGCTTATCCTATCTATTAAACAATCTTGGATAGACCTTAACACTCAGAAGGCCTTATATGAGCTCATGATTATCACTATCATGTAAAATATCACGGTCGACATAGTCTCCCAAACCAAAATGCCGTATAGAAGGGCAAGTTGGTTGATTAACGGCTAGTGTTGCATAAATCCAAGGTCGCGAAGTTTGAACTTAAAGTCGCAAATTTTGGGAATGAGAACAACAGAGATGACTAGAAAGCTGGTATGGCTCTACTGGTCCAGACCAAGGCTCTACTACATTTAGAGAATAGTCATAATATAAGCATAGATGTAACGTTAACGCGTTGAGATATTAAAAGCTTGAGTTTCAGTCTGGAGCTCCACATCCAGTAATGATTGGGAATAGTTATTTCTAACCGAAGGCCGAGATATATATCGACACACTGACACCCATAGCGTGTATTTCCTAAGATTGAGCGTTTATCATACTATCGATATCGCCGTTCATATGACTATGCTTATAAATGATATCTTCTCTGTATAAGCCAATATTGGCTTGTAAATGCACGATCTGTATGCGTTCCTCCTTTGACTATATCCACTGCGCGCTGCGCTAATCACCCCAAAGGCTTTTACGAAGCCGGCCACCTAACATGCGTATCTTAAAAATACTTACCACCTTGACCACTATCGTGCTTGCGGCGGCCCCCGCTAGTGCAGCGATTACCTCTCCGACCCTCCAAAAAAGGGGAGAACTCGGCTGTCACAGATCTGGTACATACCTCCAAGACGTCACCCACGGCAACAAAGAACTCCTCGAAAAGACTATTTCCGAAGCATGTAATAATCTCGCTGGTATATACTCACGGGAAACTGAGCGCCAATGGTGTGCGCAGTTTCGTTTGCACCGTATCGACTTCTCGGTTCAAAACTGGACTGAGAAACTACTTACACTCCACGTCGACGAGTGCACCGCAACTTTTAGAAGGAATGCGATGGATTGCCCTCGCGGAAGTTATAACCTCTATCACTTCTTTTATTTTAGCTTTGATCCAAATTTTGGGAGTTGTTGGAAACCAATACCATCGGGGGAAGCAAATCAAACTAAATATTAGGCTTACACCTCAATTGCAATCAAGAAGACCGGGTGGCTGGCAATTCGCCATTGCGTGCGATCTACACGGAGGAGAATTCGATATTCAAGTCGTGGTCAATTATTACCACTCTGAGATGAAGGCAAGGATATTCCTGAAGGGGTGAAAGAGGGCTAGTATTAGTTCAATACCTATTGAAGTTCATAACTTTTTCTTTGTAAATTAAACCTTCCAACTTGATATTTTCGATTGGACCGGTTATTCGGTCCGTTCCCTGCATTCTTCTGTCGTACATTCTCCACTTCGTTAATCGACGATACCCGACTTCCCGACAAGGAGGTCAACCCCCTGCATCCCTCTCTCATTCTTTCCCCGCAAATTGTGGTATTTCATGCGTTGGTGTATATATAAGATTCCGAACCTCCGAATCATGTCATGCTCTCTCCACTTTGAACGATAATTCATCGGGAAGATATTGTGGTGAAGTCTGAATCTGGTGGGGATATCGGAAGGGCTAGAAAAATGACGATAATTACAATGTCGTCAGAAAATCATCAGGAGTCGGGTGCGGCGAATGGATCCACCGTGCCGCAGAAGTTGACGCCAAACGCTGCCGCTGGAATCCCAAGAATTCCGATACCAGGGCCGAAAGCGTATAACCACGAGGTAGAGACAAAGGGAGATGATACTTGGTCACCAGCTACTGTACGGTGTTAACTTTCTCGTTGTTGAGTCTGACTGCAGCAGCGCGAAGTTAAGCATCTAAATAATTATTTTCTATAGTACCAAAACTACCTTCCAACATGGCCAACAGATAAATATCCTTCTCTCGAGCCATTCACACACGTGGATCCAGGAAGCAGAGCGGATCCATCATTTCCAGACCTTCATCCACCCGGTAGCAAGCATACGTCCATAAACCCTACAATTGGTACAAAAATCACTGGTGTTCAGCTTTCCTCTCTTTCCGATGCAGGTAAAGACCAGCTGGCTCTTCTCGCCGCACAAAGGAAGGTTCTAGTATTTAGAGACCAGGATTTTGCAAGCTTGCCAATTGAGAAGGCACTAGAATTTGGGTCCTATTTCGGTAGATTGCATGTTCATCCTAGTAGTGCTACAACGGCGACCCACCACCAAATACATATCGTGCATCGTGGGGCCGGAGATGAAACGTGGAGTAAGTTTTTCAAAGGTAGATGTAGTCATGTGAGTTTTCACACGGATACTATTACAGAAGAACAGCCACCTGGAACGACGGTATGGACTAGGGTTTCAATTAAAACTATTACAATTTTTTATACTAATTACCGCTTAGTTTATGTACATCTTGGACTTGCCGGAATCAGGTGGTGATACTATCTTCGCGGATCAGGTTCAAGCATACAAAAGACTATCGCCTAGTTTTCAGGAGAGGCTACATGGGTTGAAAGCTCAGTACGCTGGACCAGATGGTGGTCGAGGGGGCATCTGCCGGCGAGAACCTGTTATGGTTGAGCATCCTATTGTCAGAACACATCCAGTGACTGGAGATAAGGCATTATATATTACTAAGGGATGTAAGTACAATCCTTCAACTTAAAGCTACTTAACTACCCAGTTTAGGAGTAGATATAGGCCGACTGACAACAAAGCGATTCAGCCTGCAAGGGAATCGTAGGATGGAAGAAAGAGGAGAGCGATATGCTTTTAGGTTTCTTGAACAGTCATACAGCCGGCGGCCAGGATTTTCAGGTTAGAGTAAAATGGAAGAAAGGAACGGTAGTAGTGTGGGATGTGAGTCCTATTTCCCCACATGTCCTTTTTCTATTCTAGTATAGTGACTAATGTAAAATTGGATTGATAGAATCGCGTAACTGCACATTCCTCCATTTTAGATTGGGAGACCGGTGAAAGAAGGCACCTTGCAAGAATCACCCCGCAGGCAGAGAAGCCTATAGAAACTCCGTTTGTAGACATAAGTCAGGGCTGACCGGTCTCTTGCTCTTTCCCGGCTTCTCTCAGCAATAATTTAATTAAAGAAGCAAAATACCCTCCTAGGCATCGATGCCTCATATAGTCATACGACCACTAAAAAGAGCTTTTGCGCAGCTCGAAAGAAGAGAAACCCGAATTTAGAGTATTTGCGGTGGTGTATGGATCAAAAGCTCTCATAATCACAGCCATCATCGTCGTAGTCACCGTAGTCGTCGTAATCTCCATTATCGTGACCGCAACCATCATCTCCATAGTCACCGCCGTCATGATTACCATCATAGTCGCAATCTCCAACCTGGTGGTCATCCTCATCTCCATCGCCATTATCCCTGCTATCATTGCCTTCATCTTCGTAATCATCATAGTCGTAGCCACTCCGACACTCTCCGCCACCATAGCCGTATCCAGAACCTCCACTACAGCCACTATTACCTGTAGGGTATTCGCGGTTGGTATCACTTTCATTGTAGAGATACTCAGCAGAGGCATATCCGGTCCTCTCTTCGCAGTCACCTCCATATTCACTTCTTGTGTCATTTCGGCTTGCACATTCCCTCGCCGAGTCAAATCTGCCTCCGTATTCGCTACTAAGAGAATACCATGAGGTCTGATAGTTCGAGGTAGAGGAACTGTCGGGTGTGAGCCTTCCAGAGCGCTCGCAATTCATATAACGTTCAGCCTCGGAGCGACTATCAAACCTGCGGTGCTCGTTGTGAGGGTGACCGAGGACTTCTGGTGCAGCTCTAATCCTATATAGATTACGGCAAGGCGAGGTATAAGTAGAAGCTCCCAGGATGAAGGATGAGATGTTAGTTACCAGTCGGGGTAAATTCCAGGGTTCCGACCGCTTCTAACTGCATAGTGACGCCCGGTGCCACTATTGGATGATCCAGATCTATTCAAAGCCCTCTCGGCAGCTTCTCGAGACGAGAACCTCTGGTGAATATTTGACGAGTACCTATCAGTACTGGGGTGTACTTGGTCCCTAGTCATAGAATTGTAAAGTTAATCAACTTGAAATGCATCAAGCCGGGTGGTTAGTAGCGGATTCGCAGGGCCGGGGGAGCTGACCTATAGCTATCAAATACACCGGTTTGACGGCCGTTGGCAATAGCATAGCTTCCATCTCGGCCATACGGTCTTCTCTGATAGTTTGACATTTTGTCCGAATTTAAATTTCCTTCAGGGAGCTTTTGGTTAGTCGCTGTCAAGAAAGAAGTGTAGGTGAAGCTTGGGTTTTGGTGTGATGATTGCTAATTATAAAGCAAGAGTGTTGATGTGAGTACTTCACTGATTCAATTACCTACTAAGAGGTACCTACCCCCTAAGAGGTGCCTGCTTAGGTAAGTGCTCAATATATTGCAATGATATCCGGCTTTACGAGCGCCATCTGGAAACCAAATCATGTCACCATCCTCATGGCAACTCTAAATTTGAAGGCCACGGTACCGTTGTGATATCAACGTCGAGGTTCAATTTTAGTAGCAAGTAGGTAGGTAAGTACATAGTATATAGCCACATATGTGGCGCGGCTGGTTTATAGGATAGATAAGTTAAATAGCTGGATACTTCGATATCTAAGTACCTCTTTCTTACCTTTTACTTGTCCAATTATAATTAAGGAGTGCCTGGGTCATTCACGGCTGGACTTCTGGTAATATACCAATAGTATTACTATATAGAACCGACCAGCTATGCATATGTAGCTAAGTTTGTATGCATATGAAAATAACTATATACTTATATATCTATATGTATTTACACATTCGAATATTCTCTAAATGTTAAGTTATTTGGCATATAATATATTTGTACATGTATGCAGTATACGAAGATAACTCCGACTTCAATGATGATCTTCGCCTCGAGCGCTTGGATTCAAGGGTAAGTTGTGATCAGTCTAGAATCAAAGGTATCGTGTTAAATGACCCTACCAATCTAGGACTTCGGTACGGGGCGGCCTTTGCCGGATTTAAAGATTACCGTACTATCCTACTTCTAAGTAAGTACATATGCACATGGTACAGCTCTGCTGATACACTAATGTAGTTGAAACATTGCAGCAATTGCAATACATACATTTATAAACACCCACCCCTATAATGAACATTAAATATAAGTAATGCGCTTCGAAGCCAGGCCAAAAGCCTCCGTTTGAGCGAAAGCGCAACTGAAAACGGCATTGATATCGACTATGCCGTATCATAAACGTTAAACGCCTATAAAAAAGCCATTCTGATAACACGCGGGTTGACCAATTCCCGACAGTCCAGTTTCTCCACCACAAGCCCAACAGTGAGATCACAAGGCCACCCCGGAGCTCTGCAGCTCATACATGCTCCTTCCGGTTCCATAAAACTCGGTGGCTTCCGTAAGCTCCCCGTTACGGAGGAGCCTTCCGTGAAATTACGTACCCAAAGCACGCAAAACGAGTAGGTAATAAGCGGGTCATACATCCACAAAAAGATGAACTGGCATGCATGCAGAATGGGAACAAAAAGGTTAAAGTGAATTAGTTAGGGGTCTTTAAAAGAAAGAATTAAGTAGTAGTAAGAAAAATGGTAGTAGTTACTATATATATTAGGACTAATACAGAAAGATTAAAATGCAAGGCGCCTCATGATACCCAATAGAAAAAAAATAGTTAGTAACTTAAGAAATAGATAATAGAAAAGTGAATGTGGTCATTATTCATCCTCGTTCCCTTCGACATTCCCAGTCTGGTATCAAACGTACACAAGCCCAACTAAACCGACCGCCAACTAGAAAAATCCACAAGACTCAATACCAAAATGAGAAGAAACACCCTAATCTATTATGATTCCAAAAAAAGGGGAGTGGAGAAAGAGAAAAAAAAAGGTAGAAGAAGAAGAATAGAAGAAAGGAGGAAGAGAGACCGAAGAAGCCAGATAAAGATCAAAGAGGCCGTAAAAAGGTATTCGAACAAGGAGTAAATGAGAACGCTCTTAAATGCATCATCAAAAAACAACGAAAGCAGGATGAATGTATGTATGTATGTATCAGGGGATATGATGGGGTTTTTAGCGGAACGGAGTTAGTGAGCTGGAACTGCAACTTCCGATAGCCTCGGAGGCACTACCATGAACGAGTCCGTAGGGAATAGGTTTTTGATAGCCGCTTCAATATCCATCATGGTCATCATATTTTTTATTTCGAGGTTACCACAGACCTCATCGACATCGTCCGCGAAATCCTCGTCGTACATTTGGTCAATGAGTTGGTATCCTTCGTCGTAAGTATAGTGAGGCTCACTGTCGGAGTCGGAATCTTCTTCGTTGTACTCGCCCCAGTCTTCTTCCCGGATCAATAGTCTGTCCTCCTCGTCATAGACAACCTCCTCCTCTACCACAATAACCGGCTGCTGCTTGACCGGGAATGGAATAGTCATTTTAAGCGCTTTTGTAGGTGTAACGATTGTCGGAATAGGGCTGAATGAAGGAGATTTCAGAGATACCTCATCGTCGTCGTAATGAGATCCATCTGATGCATTATCATCAATTACACTGTCCGGGCTTGGGGGTCGAGGAAGAGGAATTGAAGGTGGTGCAGAAGGAGGTGGAGATGGCAAAGCGTATGTTGGAGGAGGAGAAGGCAAGGCTGAGGTCGGAGGCGGTGAAGGTAGACTGGAAGTTGGTGGAGGATTTGGAGGTGCCGTTATCAACTCGGAGTTCGGCCGCGAAGCTGGAGGTGATAATGGGATTACCACTGTCATGGGCTGTTGACTGTTCCAAGGAGCCACCGCCTCAGAACTAGATTGCGGAGGCGATAGTGGTGCGTCTTCCTCCCAAGGACATGCATCTGCTACCTTCAAAGTGCTGCT
This sequence comes from Orbilia oligospora ATCC 24927, assembly GCF_000225545.1. Taxonomy (NCBI): domain Eukaryota; kingdom Fungi; phylum Ascomycota; class Orbiliomycetes; order Orbiliales; family Orbiliaceae; genus Orbilia; species Orbilia oligospora. The sequence goes on along the minus strand of NW_011645600.1, from coordinate 1,015,976 downwards.
CGCTGCTTCGGATTTCGAGCGGACCGCTAGAGGAGCAGTTGGTCGGGCTTGAGACGGGACAACTGCGGGAGCGCTTGTTTTCCTTCCGCCGGCTGGTTCATCCCAAGGACACACCGGATCGTACGCCTTTGATTCGGGCGGCGTATCCGGAATAAGAAGGGCCACTGGGGAAACTTCCTTTGTAGGAGGAGGATTTTGTAGAGGTGCGGAAATTTCCATTTCAGCATTCTCGGGCGTCTGAGCACCACGTCCAAGGCCAAATGTATTCTTAATCCTATATCCCCATGTTAGAGAACTGATCGAATCCAAAGACGGATGCATTTTTAAAATTGACTAGTAATACATACCAGGATTTTCGGGACCCGGTTTTGCGGCTGCTAGGAGCCCGCTTTACTGACCACCATGAGCCGGTAGACTCGGCAGGCGTTGATGGCGCCGAATCACCTTGAGAACTTGCAGAATCCATCTTGTCGTCTGTCGTTTATTTTGTGTGTCTTGAGAATGATGTTTAAGAGACAGCAAATTGATGGGCGGGGGGGTTCTGCCTTAAAAATTGCCGAACGAATTAGTTCTTAGTGTTCGATGTAAAGAAAAGCGGGCAATCCCTACCTCTCGCCTCTAGTTAATCTGGAGTATGACCCTGCTCGAAAGTATACGTATTGGTCGGTCTTCCTTTTCCCTAGCCTCAGGTATCTTGAATAGGTTATCCAGCAAAAACAGTGGCATTCCCTGCCCTCAGAGATATATATAGCCGGCAAGGTGTATATTTGTACTTCGACCCGTACCCAGCAAGCCAAGGAAATTTTCAAATTGAATGGAAATAAAGAAAAAAAAACTGGAAAGGAAAAAAGAGCACCACTTTCGCCCTTTTCCCAGCTCGCCTAGCTCGCTTCTAACTGCTCTTTGGTCCTTCAATTAAATGCGGCAGATGCATCAGCTTGCCAGCAATGGGCAAGTCTACGGCCAATCCTCCGCTGGGTATCGGTGTGCTATCAGCTCGCCTGAACTAAACCCCGTTAGCGAGAAACCATTCCGACCAGGGTTGCCACTGACATGTCTAGGCCTCAGCATGAAGTCGCTGTAACTGAAAGGGGCAGTTTCCCTATTTCGCAATGACTTGGCTGATTTAATTATATCGCCGCATTGGGCAGTCGAACAAAACGAAGATTCCCTATTCAGGACTGGTATATTCTCGTGGGACTCCAACTGGTCGGGACCACATGCCTCAAGCAGGATCGACCTTCGAAACACAAGCCCAGCGCTAGTCAGCTTAGCATGGGACTTTTCGGGATTTTCAAGATCCAAAAAAAACCCACTTGTGGACGCGAACGTCAGAGGTTGGCTTTTGATTTGAAGAAATTCCCCCCATTACATGCATAATCAGTGGATAAATTTATCTCGAATGTTTCGATATCTCTCATGGTACACGGGCCAGCGCTTCATGTCCTTTCGCATGAAGAAAAGAAGCCGAAGATCGAAGGTTTTGGAGGCGTTTGGTTTAATATGCACCCCCGGTTCTAAGATTATACCAGTTTAATTTTAAACTCTGGGCTTTCGGAGATGAGAATTCAAGGAAATTCAACGACGCTAATTACTCCAGACAGTTGGGACGAGTTTGATTCTCGCTAATCTATGTCCGATCTAGATTGGTTATGGTCACCGCTCTTGTGATGACCTTTCGTGTTCAAATGAACAGTTTAGCAATAACCGTTGGGATTTGAGAATCGGATCAGGTCATCTGTGAAATATTTCGAGCTAATTAATCACTAAGCATAATCAAAGATGGCATAGTGTTAACTGTATTTGAATCAGGTGTCCAAAAACTCCGTCGTAACTAAGGACCACTATTCGGGTCTTTCGAATACTTGATTAACACTACATTAAATCTAAAACGTCAACACCGACGGAGGAAGGGAATGCGTAGCGTCCAACGGCATACTCTTTCCCCAATCAGGCCTGCGGGTGAAGAAAAGAAATTCTCCGAAACAAATTCCAGACAAGTTCTTCATAAAATAATACTTTATCGACAATCGGACCCAGAAGCTTGTCTTTCATTAGTAAAAATTTCCGTATGCAAGTAATAACAATTAGAAACACTATTATGTGCGTATCTCCAGAAAGGAAAAAATTGTCGTTAAACTAAGGAAAAAGTATAGGGATGACGATTTTTGATTAGGGGAGAAAGCTGGTGGTAGTTCCGGCTCAGTACAGGGGTCTGTTTCTCTAGTGATATCTCGCAGAGAGTATTGCACCCGAAATGTGGACCGTTGAATCCATGACGCTATTTAAGTGAGGCGTTCATGGTGCATGGTGGCGGTGCTGCCGAAAATCCTTGTAACAGTACTATATTCGGCATTTTACTGCAGTACCGACTGGCCTGGAAAGCGGGTTGAGTGGACAAATGGGTCTCTATGACCACCTAGAATACCATCTGGCGTATTCGTATTCATACTCACAGTAGCGTGAGTTGTAAGATGGGTTATAGTTGGCGGGGCTCCTAGGAGCGGGAGGCGGGTCCGAATAGGTGTTAGAGGATAGGTAGCCGCCGCTATATGAGCCTCCATCTCTTGGGCTCTGAGAGAGGTGCGGGCTTTCATCCATGGGCTCCTCCACTTCTACTTCGTACTCCGCATCCCCCTCCTCATTGTTTCTGTCACTACCCGAGCGTGAGGGTATTTCCTCAATATACCCGCGAGGGCGGCGTTCCGTATCGTAATTATCTCGTACGGAATGTCGTTCGTAGACCGTGTAAAGGTGACCTTCGTTTGAGATCTCCTTCATTTCCCGACGATAAAATGTTTGGTTACCGTGGGAATCAAAATGTCTGTAATATATAGAGTCTCGGAAGTTAGTAACAGTTCTTCTGCAAACGTGCTTCATACCTCGGGTCAGGGGGATTAAACCTACCGCATTGAAACGGTGTGACAAGTCTTCCCGGAATATGTATTATTCCGGGCATTATCATAGGACCTATGGCCCGTAGGAAACGAGGCCCGGCTGTCGGGCTCTACATTAAATCCGAAATGCTGTCGTTGGGGTCGAGATCGAGAATGCTCCGACGCGTTCAAACCCACGGAGGGTCCTCCCGAGCGATATGGGTTTCTCGAACCCTGGGGACGTCTTGTCCCAACGAAACCACTACGATAGGAAGAATCTCGTCTTGAATATGTTGAACTCATGTAGGAAAGTATGCGGAAGAGTTTGGGGTTTTTAATGGTCTCGTTGCAAGACGTCACAAAGAGGGGTCCCCTTTGAATTTGTTGGAGGTTTGAGACTTTGAAAGTGTGGCGATGTAAAGGAGGAGGAAGGAGGAGGAGGAGGAGGAGGAGGAGGAGGAGGAGGAATACGAAGTTAACTGGTTGGGATGAAAGGCTTTTATACTGATAAAGCGCGAATATATAGCTTTATATAGTCTGATTTCAAGACAATGCTGAGCCCACCGAAACAAAATGAGTATAAATGAAATCTTTTATTATACTTGATCTACGAAAGTTTGCCACATCTATGCACTTGATCTCCTATTTTCGGGCATCACGGCTTGGAATATCGTCACAATCGGCCCCGTGGATCGGGCCGACGAGTTCTATAGGCAGAAGAATTATGTATCGATATCGCAGTACCGCCTTGCGCAGCGATTTCCGACTCCGAAATCGGGTACTGATGATCAAACGATGTAATCAAATCTCCAAAAGTTTAAATTTACCGAGCATAACTCGTCAATCAAATAGAAGCTATCATTTAGGCAGCTATATCTCAGTTACATATACCGATTCCGTAGACGCAGCCCGCTACACTATACTAAAGTACTTTAAAGTTCGCATGCTTGATACACAGTACTAAGTTGCGCCTCAGTTTTGGCGATCTCACTAGTAATTGATACATAGCCACCAATATAGATATTCCGAAAGCCGAGTATCGATTCTCGAGGCGAACAAATAGATAAGAAATCGCTACCGGTAAATTAATATATTTCATCAGCATGCACAATTAATACGCGGCGACCGCAGGGCCATCCCTTCGTAAATCCTGATTGGCTATGTGTTGGTTGTTGCATTCTGGCTGCGTAACGTGCAGGACTGGTCACCAGACTGCCTTTCGGAACCAGAAACGTCGAGACACATGGCTATTATCTTGCTAATCAAATCATCCACGATGGTTTTGGAGCTTATATTTAGGGCGCCAGTACTCAATATCTCTCGTTAAGATGTTTTCCTAGAATTATATAGTATAGTCACTTTACGTACTTAGATCTGAAGCTCGATCGAGGGCAAAGATCAACTCGGGTTTTTTTAACTTTTTTCCCACGCCGCCGCGAGATCGACTCGGCTAATTATAGTCCATACATGCGATAAAGGTATCAATTTGATATCAATACTGCTGCTGCTATCGCCATTACTACGAATCAACTTTGAAGTTTCTCTGCAGAAATACCAGGGGTAGAAATATCGGTAACGTTAGAGCTAGCCACTTAGTTAAACGGCATACCGTGTAATTTTGGCCACTTAGGTCCCCGCAGAGAGCCTCTTTACAACGTCCTTCCGAGACCGCAAGACATTTAGGGAAAAAGAAATTTCAGATCGACGAATATGATATAATGGCATATGATCGAAAAGATATGCATCATAGCTAGCTAGTGGATCTGACGCCCCAGCATACGCTTAGGGCGAACAACTAGTTACTAGTATCGGTATGTACTCGCCATACTATAATTCGGCTAACATCAATACCTAAATAATAGCTTATTGTGATTTGACATTTAGTCGCACAGTCAAATTTCGACGAATCATCTGGGAAACATCTGTTTTGGAAATCTACCAATCATGACTCTTAAATCAATATCTAAAATACTTCTTGCCCGTTTGCTTTCACGGAGGTCCAAGTCAACATCCAAGTCAACTAGAAATCACAAGAAAGGTCACATCAAGGAATACTTTGGCGGGTCACACAAGCGAAGACAGCTTGACCAGGAACCTGTTTCTTTAGAGGCATCGCAGACACAAGGCTGGGTGGTTGTGGAAGCCCCGAAGCGTGCAGTGGAAGAGGAAGATGAGTACCTTTATGTAGGATCTGGACTTACATTATATCCCGTTAGCTTGTATTAGAGTACTGGTTCTTCGCAAATTTGTATCATGTTATGTCACTACCGCGTCTTTGTGCTATACTGAGTTTAGGACACTACCCGTAAGCATGAGATTGTGGCCCACGTGAATGTAATTATATAAAAATACTATCCGGAATGGGAATTTTAACTAATTACTTAGACTTATGTCTCCTCGTCCCTTTATCCTGCCACGCCTTAATTTCCTAGATACATCTAAGCTTTGCAAACTTACCGCGAAACATATAAACAAGAGTCAAACCGGGTAGGTATCCCTCTCAAAGTAGCCATAAACCGTAGCCTACCAGAATGTGCCAGTATCACCGAATGAAGAAATGCGGCAAGCACAGACTAGAGGACCATAAAGACGCAAAATCACCTATTCAAAGCCTAATTTGTGACCCGAAATGCGCCAACATAATTAAAGTATTTTGCCGAGGGTTTGCTTGCGAAGAATGTAGGATTTATCCAAGGCCTAGAAATGCAGGAAATCCAAGACTTTGGGTTAGGGAGCATGGCAGTACTGCAGTGATGCTAGAGAAAGCTAGGCGTAAATCGCGTGTCACAACCGTCTCTAAAGACTCAGTACAAGACTACCCTACGGATACTAATAAATTGAATGAAGAGCGATCTAAAGGTGCCCCTAAAATCGGTTCTGAAAATAGTCCACCGGGTGGCGCAAGCGATTCCCTAGATAGCTTGGAGGGCATAGAACCGCAATTCTGGGATAACAAGAAAGAAATGGTTCTCACGAGGTTGAAGAAGAACGTTAACAAAGAGTGAGTGAGTGTTGCCGAGCCCACGAGTATTCGATATGTATAGGTAGATACCTACTTGAAGTAGTCTTGAGGCAAATTATGGTAGTGAAGTTAGCTAGGTTTCTAGTCGTTGCAGTTGAGATATAAAATTTATTTCAGAACAACCTCCTCCTCCTCCTCCTCCTCTTCCTCCTCTGTCAAGCTTCTTTTAGAACCTTCTACCGGCAAACCTCTTTCAACCATCTACTGACAAGACTACATCTCTACCAATCTTTCACATCAAATCACCAAGCCTTTGCCTCTCACTACTTTTTCCTATACCTCACCTAAGCCATGGATGATTCAGAGGACCGGAGGCGCTCCCTGGAGACCGTCTCTGATTCAGAAAGTGCTAGAGGGACAATAGTTCTCTATCACTCCACGTCTTCGTCTGTATCCGAACAGGAATCAGAGGCTGCGGAAAAAGTTGAACTTATCGCGCCAGATCCCAGGATTGAGTCCAAGTACAAGAAATCACGAGCAAAGAAGGACAAATTGAAACGCGTCTTAAAATCCATCTACGATATCAACCCCGACCCTCGCGTCCCATCTCGAAGACAGCTTTCGAACCAATTTTGGGAAACCCGATTTGAAAAAAACAAAGTCTTTCAAAATAATCCAGACTATATTTTCGAGAGCGATGGAGAGTCTGATGATGAGGAAGCAATGCGCCGTCCTCGTGGTCCGCGTCGTGGGAGAGGGTCCAGATACTACAAAAAGATTCATGGAATGAGACCCACTTTACGAACCTACGTTGTTGACGAGGATGGAGAGAAATACTGGTATCTCGATAAGCAGGGAAGAATTATCAGGTGCATGTTTAACTGCTGTGAGGGTTTCGTTGGGGAAATGTACGTCGTATCCTATTTCAAGCGTCCTCTCATATTATAATATTAATGACAACGTACATACACTGACTAACCAACTTCACAACCAGCCGAATCTATACCTTTTTCCTCCTTTCTATGTTTTATCTCGGCTGTTGGATCCTATTCTACACCGCTCATGCCGCTTCTTGGGGTAATCGCGTCAAACCATTCCTGGTTGGCTCTTGGACTGAGGTCCACACATACCCATATGGAGGGCCCACAGTTACTCGTACCATTACAGGGCACATCGTAACTTACGGAACTCCACGTCGATACACCGCTACGACTACTACGGCTCCTGATTATGAGCCTATTAAAACACCGGATATCGGGGTTTGGTATTAGAATGTTAACTCTTGGTTTTCTTCGGCTTAGGGCCAAAGTTTTGACCATTGATGGGATTAGGACTACGGATTCTGATTTACTGGGCTAGCTAGGGCTTTATCGATCTACATTGTCAATACTTGGGGAATTCCATGAACTTTTTACTACCTTACTGTTTTTCTTGCTTCTTCAACTATCGTGAATTCTATCGTCCTTTTCTTTTTACCACATTAAAACAGAAACCGAAATACAACTGAAATGATGTTCCTGGTTTCAGAACTAGTGTTATGCATTTTTATAGCATTTTTGAGTGTAAAGATCGTATATACGTAATAGTTATCAAGATGGCCTGCCCCGCGGGGTAAAGTAATTTTGATTCTCCTCGTTTGTTACTAATATTCTGTATCTAATAATACACCAAAAATAGATGGCCACAATAGATACACCAGCGAAGATTACGTTATACTTTTTATGATCATATGAGATGATGTGGATCAATTTTATCGACCTAGATGACGAAAATCTACCCAAAAAGATGTAAAACCTTATACTAAATCGTTCTCCGAATTCTTTCAGAAATGCCAGAAGCCGGTCGAGGTCTGGCACCCACCAATCCACGGAATCTATTAGGTATAAAAACTATCATTTTTGCAATTTAGATCCGCATCATCTCATAAAAAGGACAAAATAGTCGTCACCGGTGCATCCTAGCCTCGGGGACAGGCGCAGATGAGGGCAGGGTGCATCAATTTCCATCTTTTATGTTCGTTTCCTGTATCATAACTAGCCTTATTCCTTGAGGCCACTATGGCTATGGTGGGCGGGTTGACAAGAATACGATACTGGATTCTGGATATTCTCCGGGCCCGATAAAATTTTCAAGCGGTCTGAAGCCGCCTGTGCAACCTCAAAGATCGCCAACCTGCATATCTTTGCCTCGATAGTGCGCTCCGCCAACTCATACCCGCCAGGATCTGAAGCTTTCACGATCTCATAGTATAGTCCTGGTTCTGAAACTTGTGTTACCATCACGATGCATGAACAATCTTGCGTTGTCACCCTCAAAAATGCAACAATCCGCGCCAAGATAATCAAGCTTTAACCATAAACTGTCCAATCTTTCCGAGGGATTACCCAATTCTTTGAATCTGAGTAATCTGCAATCTGCATAATGCGCCCCTCGAGGCACAAATGTCATGGGATGAGAGCAAACAACAGCCCTCCTGTGCCCAGCTTCCAATCCGGAGATCTCCTGATCAAATGATTACGTACGTACGTTCTCCAGCTGTGATCTCACAATCAATTACCGCATATTCGTGCGATTCTCATTATTATGGGCTCGGAATATCCGGGAGGGCTATCGCGCGTCGGAGTTAACCTACATTTGACCTGCCCGAAGAGTTCAGCTGAACTCGTTGATACTACGTACATACAGCTCTTACTTGCTGGCTATTATAGGAGAACGGACCTCCGGAGTTCGGGCTGCCCTGTGAGCATTAACAGCCCATGGGCGCTAATCCCAAAAGTAGTATAGCGCATTTTCGGCCCAAGCTATCCGAAGACTAGCTGAAGACCACTGAAAAAGGGTCCGGGTCCGAACTAATTATATTCATGCACACAGTAACCAAAAGGGTAGGATTGCGATACCCCTCCTTGCCCTGAAAGAAATCTGTACTTGTAATGCCACATAATCGCGGGCGATTGCATCCCCCTTTGATCATTTCTCCCCCATATCGTATTCTCCGTGGATCCACTGCCACATTTTCGGATCGCTCATTAATCTTGCGCCGTCGCACAGTTTCACTTCTTTTATAGCACTGCACGATGTCTTATGGCGGCGGGTACGGTCAACCTGAATACCAGCAGCAGCCCGGTGGTTATCAACAACCATACCAACAGCAGGGCTACCAACAGCAGGGCTACCAACAGCAAGGCTACCCGCAGCAAGGTTATCAACAGCAAGGCTATAACCAAGGCTACCAACCGGGCCCCTCAAATCCCCATGGCCCGCCTTCTTTCGTCGGAAACCCATCGGATCCCAACGTCGGCCTTCCTCCAGGCTGGATCGCACGATGGGATCAAACGAATCAGCATTGGTATTACGTTGATACGAGCACTGGAAGATCGGTGTGGGAAAGACCAGTGATGCAGCAACAGTATGGCCCTCTGCATCCACAGCCTCAGCAACACTCTTCAGTGCCTCCACAGGCCGGCTATTATGCTGCTGGTGGGGCAGTAGCCGGTGCAGCAATTAGTGCGGCGGCGATGCATGCGCATAGTAGTAGCAGTGGAGGACCGGGAGGGTATGATTATGGAAAGGGTCATGGTGGTACGTTCTTACCAATATGTTTTGAAATACTTGGTGGTTTTGTGGTTTAACACTAATGTCGACTGATTCCTTCATATAGATTCGTCTGAGAAGAAGGACAAGAAGGATAAAGATAAAAAGGATAAAGATAAAAAGGATAAAGATAAAGATAAAGATAAAAAGGACAAGGACAAAAAACATAAGGACAAGGGCTCAAACTGGGGTACATACGCCGCTGTTGGAGCCGGTGCTCTCGGAGTTGGTCTCCTCGGTGGAGCTGTCTTAGGCCACGAAGGCGATAAAATCGAAAATTGGGCTGGTGATAAAGTAGATGGATTCAAGGAGGGCATCGAAAATGCACCGGAAAATGCAGCAGGCTGGGTTGGAGAGAAGGTCGGCTCCGTCGAAGGAAAATATGATGACTTTAAAGATGGTATCGATGATTTCAAGGATGATATTGAGAACATACCAGAAAATGTTGCAGGTTGGACTGGTGAACAAGTTGGAAAGGTCGAAGCTTTTGGAGACGACGTGAAACAGTATGGACAAGACTTAGACGATGCTTATGATCAAGGAAGAGATGAAGGTAGGTATGGGTCTGATAACCAATCCTCAAGTTCGAGTTCTTCGAGTAGCAGTGATGATGGCGGAGATGACGATGGTGCAGCTTATGACTATGATGATGGTGACGACGGCGGGGATTATGAAGATTAAAGGGATGCAAAGAGGAAAGGCTAATACCCGACCCCTCAAACGTTTTATTTGTGTGTTAGATCTAGACCTTTTAACAGTTCAATATAGAAAGCTTTGAAGCCGTGATATTATAAATGTATGGTGGTGGGTCGCTCATGAACGCCCGCTAGTGAAAGCCCGCTCACTCTATATGTCGCCACTCTTGCCAAAGTAACCAACCACCGCTTCGCATACAAATCTTGATGCTGGAAGACAGTGTGAGATCCGGAGATCAGACTCGAACCCCCCAGCCGCCCAGACTATTTTCGTCCCATCGCAGCCATTTCCCCGGTGGTCCCCATCTATACGCCTCTCCTTCCCCGGTCCACCATCTCCAAGCACTCCATGCAACAGGTTCGGTCCCTGCCACACCAGCCGCCAGAAAGTCATAGAAGAAGATTTCGCAGCTCCATAGACCCCATACCATCATCCAGGTGAATGTCACTGCCTTCCCTAGTGTCCCCTTCTCATTTACCCCCAAGATCTTTAACAACTTGATAATAACCATTTCGATTAAAACCCCCACCGATTGTATGACAAAGTACCCCGTTGCCGCAAGTCCCGTTCCATTCAATGTCCACGCACCAATGCCATGTAACCCCGCTGAATTCCAAAACGCAGAAAACACTACAATGACTTGTGCCCAGACATTTCCTCTTTCCAGTCCCAGCACTTGATATGCCACCCATTCTCCTGGATATGAAAATCCTTTCTTGAAGATACTATGCCAATAAGATGTCCAGAACCCTCTAAGACTAGTCGCTTCGCTTATTGGTCCAAATAATGGGGCCCATGAGGATGGAGAGGTGACTGGGATCGGGGTTGTGAATAGAACGGCTGCTATGCTAAACAACTGGCAAAGAATGGCGTATACGGCAAAGAGGGAGAGATATTTACGGGCGATATTGTGATATAACCATCGGATCGCGGGATCTTGTGGGACCGAGGCCGGGAAACAGATAGCAGTCCATTGTTCTTGGGACAATGCTGGCGGATGAAAAGGTGTCTTCCAGCAACCTGGGGTATAGAAAAAGGGGTCGTGGGCGATAGCGTAACCAAATGTATCGAGAATAATATATGCTAGAAAAATATAGGAAAAATGGGTGACTAGGAAAGAGATATGAGAGTCAGATGGTGAAGGAGGTGGTCTCACACGTCGAACTTGAAACTTAAAGCCTACACCTCTGGAAGCACATAGTAAAGAGAAAGTAAATCGGGCTCGCTGTCGAAGAGGATATGTTGCTAGAGTCGGATACCCAAGACCTGGATTGTCAAGTTTTGCGATATTCTTCGGGGACCCATTCGCGATATCGTTGGTGGAGCCATTCCCGGTTTGGTGAGTCCTCGCGTTAAGCTCCCGTTCTTCCCCTTTGGTAATGTGGGCCCCACCGTTTGTAATCCCATTCCCATGGTTGAAACCGTTGTTTTGGATTCCTGTATCGTCGGTTGTCCATCGAATGTCCTTGTCTCTTCCTACATCCTTCACAACGAGTAGATTGAATGCCTGAAGACTCCCAAAATACGCGCCGGCGCCGACACAAAACGCGAGACCCCAATGGCTACTGCTGTACACCACCGCTAACCGGACATATAACCCGACAATGACCGGCAGCGCGATCGCATTCCGTAAAAATGACTTATGCGGATAGCATAGAAGCGTTAAAAATAGCAGAAAGAGTGGTGTCAATGCTTCGTGGAGCAGGAATGGTGTTTTCGTAGATAGGATTTCGAGGCGCGCTGGGAACTGCGCAAACGGCATGACAGATAACAGTGGGAAATCTGCCATCTTATCAAAGGTGCACTTCTGAAGCTCGCGATAGGGGCTTTCGAGGTCGCGATTACTCCACAAGGCTGATGAGGCGATGTCGACGGTTTGTGGGTCCCGGCTTAAGGAACATGGTTAATATCAGGCCAGGCATGGCATGACATTCCATTGAGGCGCACAAGCAGACGTCATTGGCCGACAACGCAGATTTACTATAGCGGAGCTCGGTATAGCTGCCAATCGCGCAAGGATATTGAAGTCCCTCCAAACTGTCGGCTGGTTGGCCTCAAGACCTAAAATTCGACGAAGAAGGAGTGCAGAAGTGAAGTGTAATGAAGTGTAGTGAAGTGTAGTGAATTCATGAAGGTTCGAAGATGTACAAGAATTTGGATATTATAAAGCAGATATTGTATAAAGAATGAAGTATATATACCAACATGACAGAACATATAAATATAGCATCACCAACTCCTCGCTCAAACGAAATTTAAAAACTCTCAATATGATTAATGGCAAGCGTCTCGTATGCATCCTTGAAATATCTTAATGGTCGCGGTACTTTCCGCGTTCATCTAGTTCGTAGACATCGCTAGACTGCAGCCGGCCATATAGTCAGCTTCCATCCCGTCTTGTCTCTCCAGTGGGTAACTCTTGCGCAGGTGTAGCCGCTGAGTTCGGGCTCACGGCCGATACCCCAGACATAGGGGTAATCACATCGCCTCCATCTAGTTCCGCATAGAACCTAGCTTCAGCATTCTCGGGTCTTCGCTGTTGGAACTTCTCTCCGTGAGGTCGAAGCACCGGTGTCCCATCGGCCTCATTCCATTGCTTCTCGGTTGCAGGGACTTCATAAACACCCCCAGCAGCGGCGGTAGTATTTTGGTTATATGCCCCCTGACCACCCTGGTCATGCCAGCCGGTCTTTTGACCCCATGCCCCAGCCACACTTTCTCCTCCAAGTTCATTTGGCATTGTAGTGGAGCCGTCGACTTCGGGCACATGTGGCGAATTCGATTGTTTCTTATCGTCGCTAGGGAGATCTCCGCCCACTGCACCTGCAATTGCCTTCTGCTGCTTTCTTCTTCGGAAGAACCAAAATGCAGCGATGGCCCCGATAACAGCGACTCCTCCGACAACTCCTCCGACGATGGGTCCAATTGGCGTCGAGTCGTCATCATCCCCCCCAGCCACAAGCCTGACTGGAAGATGTGTAACAATGTTCTGTTCGCGGTTACTCCAGTCCGCCTGGAAGATCCTGAACGTCCCGAAATGATATTCTGCAAATAAATAAATTTCCTGCATAAACACCCTGCCCAACCTTGGGTTTCCGCCATCAGGTAGTCTCTTTAGAGGGAAATACCACGCCTTGCCCTCGGCGCCGAGAATTTCAGTACCAACAGCTTCTAGAGAGAAAGCATTGTATGGCAATTCAATCTCCATAGTTGTCTCGTTTTGTGCACTATCTGAAATAGTGAATACGAACGTCGGGTTGAGATCAAGCAATTGGTCGTGGGCTTCTTCGGTCAGGATGTAAAGGCTAACGTCCTCATTCCATGTAAGATTCAGTGCAGACTCGAAAACTCGACAGGTATCGTTTGGCAACCAAATATAGGAAGTAGCAGAATCGATAGAAATAAGTTGGCTGTCGGTTGTGCGACGCCAATCGGAATCGAGTAGCTCAGCTGTGCCCTGTTGGCCATTATTATAAATTCCGGAAACCGTGAGAGAGGAAAGGGCGACGAGGAAAGGATTGGTGTATTCGTTAGATTGCGTGAAAATCATTTCGTTATCAATGTAAAGTGATTCGTCGTAGCCACCGAAGACTAAAGAGGCAGACGCCGTTTTACCTCCTATAATACGATGTTAGTCCTGCCCTTTGTGACGATCGCATGCTAAAACTGGAGCATACTGTAAATGGCCCCGGCTTGGTACCCCCAGCTCAAACTTGGAATCAACCCTTGATTGTACATCGTTGTGAGGAAGCTGGGCTGTGGGTTATTAAAATCCGTGAAATTCGTTGGTTGGGTTCCCAATCCGAAGACTCCGAGAAACCAGTCCTTGCTATCCACAGCGACTACAACTTGGTCGTTGAACGTGATACCGCTATCCACGTTCGTTATCCCCAAACGCTCCAAACCATAGTTTCCGATCGCATTATTTCCCAAGTCCTTGGCTAGATCTGTTTTGAAGAGACCTTGGTCGTTCCAAGTACTCGAAGAGTTAACGTTAAAAGTTTTACCGCGCAAGTCGGCACATTGCTCTGCTGGTATATTACGGCAGGCTTCTGCGTCCACTACCCAAGTCTCTTGCCAGCCTGTGGCAGGCAGCACGCGGACGATTTGCGACGGAGTACCAATGTGCATAAAGAAAGTTGCCCACGCGCCATCGTTGCCTTCCCTACATTTCTCGTAAGGTTAGCAATCCGCTAGAAACTCTGAAAAATATTATTTCGACTGGATTATCGTACCAAGCACCGCTAAACGGCCACCTCACGGCCGTAGCGTTGAGATTGGGGATTTCCTGCTGCGCTCCTGCGCCTACCAACAACGTCGACAGGAACAGTGTTGATAGTGTTGCGGCTGAACCCATGGCGATTTTCGAATATCCTGCCATCTTTGGCGAGAGTGGGTCGGCGGCGACAGGTATCGTACCAAAGTTTCGTCGAAATGGTAATCCACCACAGATAGACCCAGGTGTCTTCTGATTCACTGTCGAAATTTACACAAATTTGGGATGCGATTAGATTTCTCAAGACCTCTTTTTTTTTGAAACGTGGGTGCATGCGAAGAATATAAAGGAGTAGCCAATGCACCAACATGCAACAAAATTTCTTTAAAAAATGGTGGCGTTCATCACAAGTGTGTACCACATTGGTCTGGTTCTTTGATCAAAATCCCCTCGTTTGATCCGTCCAATCTCATGAAGAAATTCACGCCGACAGAGGCGAAATTTAGCCTTCTTTGGGGCCTGTCAAGTTGTGATTTATCGCAGGTGACCCGAAAACATGTATATTTGGGGCTGTACTATGGATTGTATGTACCAGATACCAGCTCGGAGCGCGCAGAAAGCCTGCATCTTGGCTGCCATTTCGCCATGCAGGGCGTATTCGGGGGCAAGAGGCAGCGAAAGGGTAACAAGTCTCGATTGTATCGAGTTCTTTCCTGCGACTTGGTCTGTTCGCATTTGGTTTCTGGTCCGTCCAACTTTTCTTGTCCAGCCAGTCGCAGGGATACAAACGGCTAATTATTATTGGACAAGACTTGCCAAGGAGCTAGCGAGGCTGAAAGATTTCGAGGAAAGGCTTCCAAGCTCGAACATTTCAAATCTCGTGGGATCAGAGAGCTTGGTATTGCGCCAGTTATGTAATGAAGCGAAACAAGTGGGCCGGGAGCCGACCCAAAAATCGATGGGCCCTCGATGAGTTTAATATCTAATATAAAAGTCTGCATATATAATCGAGAACTTCTTTAGAATCGATAGACAGATCAAGCAATGCAAACACGAGATGAATGCAGGGCAAAGGGTGCTTACTATGATGGATTGCCTGTTACAATTTGTATTATCCTTGTGGAACGTACCGAAACCGCAATCGTTCGGCCTATCTCCCGTCATGTACTCCATGGTATGGGTGACAGGTACGAGGATATACCAGGCGAGTACTTTCTGTCTTGTAAGCCTTATTAAGGAGCATCGTTTGTTGATTGATTCTAAATTTATGGAAAGACAAAAGATGCATGCGTACATATATCGTATTAGTAATTGATGTGACGTTGGTGTCCTCAAGCTCGACCTCAAACGGTCAGACAGTCAGACATGTGAACGTTGGCTAGGAGATGGCATATGCGGTCGAGACCAAAGGCCGTTTTGGTAGATGTCCCAATCGGGAAGTGTCAAAATAACACGTCTACAACACACTTTGTGCTACACACCGCCATTTATGTTGCCAACCCAAGAGAAGACCCGAGATGTCGAGTCATTCTTTGATACAGGGAGTGTTACTACGAGACTCTCTATCCTTGGTTGCGTCATATGTAGCCCTGGGTATATGCAGTTTGGTCATTTTCCCTAGAAGTACGATCATAAAGTAGCGTCGAGACCAGACACTGGCATGTAGTGGTAGAGGTTGGGAAAAGGAAGGCCACATACTACTAATCTAGGAAGAGAATATCAAAGCCTTGAATATTTTACGCACCTTAACACCTAGGTAGTTTGTTTACAGGATAAGAATTGTCTGTAATGTGAAGACTATGTCATAATTGATTTTTTGATACACTTCCTGTTAGCCTGAGTTGCCTGTAATTCTAACGTACCATAAAAGCTATAACGGAATTCTTAATTATCACGTCCCCTCCACATCTTCTCATCCTCACTCTTCATACAAAAAGCGCTTACGTTCTTACCATTCGTGCTACACCACACGGCTACTATCGTCTTCAAGACCCTTCAAGACGGCCTTAAAGCATACAAACTCGCATCGCAATGTCTTCAATTCATCCTTCTCACTCATCTCCTGCTGGCGAAGGGCATAATTCTGCTTCTGAACTAGCTTCATCAATTAACAATTCTTTCAAACAAACTACTTCTATCGACAATACCTTCGAGAAAACTACTTCTCACGAGAAACCCTCTGAATCAGCTACCTCTCGAGAGAATCCTTCAGAATCACCTTACAATAATAACAAAATGGGTACTATTACTTCCAAGCTCGTTCCTGATATTTCTGATATTATCGATGAAGAAGTCCAAAATTTCAAGCGCAGCAAAAACAAAAAGACGGTCAAATTTGAAGATACTCCTGACCTTGGTGAGCTTCAAATCCCAGACCGAGATCGTTTCCCGCATCGTAAGTCCAAGGCCCAGAAGGCCCGTGACCTCAAAAACGCAGTCGAGGAAGATTATGACGACAACTGGCTCACGGAGTCAGAGTCCGACGGTGAAACTTCCGGAGATGGTAAAAAATTCGGCTTGTCCAAGGCCCATCGCGCCGCTTCACGTCGCCGTCTCGCTGCCCTGAATGCTCGCCAACGCATCTTCAAGGAGGATTTGAAGGAGAGAAAGAACATGCCGGTTCTTCCCAAAGAAGAAAATCGCTTTATCGACCGTAGCTTTCGTCATGGCCTCCAAGATTCCATCAAAGGATGGAAAGATGTCAGGTTTTTTACGACCAAGGAAACTGCTTCAGATCTCCGCCTCGATCATGCTTTCAGCGGTCCACGAGGACCACCAAGAGGCTCTCGTACTGAATACCAAGGACCTCCAACTACTTATCGCGATCTTTCTCGTCGCGCTTGCAAACCTCATGCTGCTACTTGGCCTGAGATCAAGGAACTCCTTCAAAAACGAGGTATGGATACCAAGGAGTTCGAGGAACGTGGAAGGGAGGAAGAGGAGCGACTTATCCAGCTCCTCAGACTCCACGAGGAAGGCTGTCGTGCCAAGCGTGCCGGAGCGAAATACGATGACTTCGGCGATGAGCTTGGGGACAGTGACGAGGACAATGACCATGATGTCGAACATCACAGCGGCGAGAGCAGTGACGAGGAAGAGGCGGGATTTCTCCCGCCTCCTGTAATGACGTAAGTTTTGACCCTGATATTCTTGCATCCAGATATAGAGCATTTTCTGATATAATAAATACCAAACCTTTAGCGGGTGGGACTACGTCAACCCACTCAACTGGTCCCTCGACTTGGTCCCAGAGTGGGTCCAAGATTTCTTCATTTGGGCTCAACAAGCTGAGCAGTAAGTCTCTGTCTTATTTTCTCTTCAAGATCGGCCATTAAGCTAATGATAAATCCTCTTTACCAGCCTCTACGACGACGACACCGACTGGTGCCAGATCATCTTTATGATGGTCATTTTCTGGCTGGGGGGTCTCTTTACCCTGCTCATCGTTTGGGTGATGAGCAGGGCAATGATGGCCACCGGCCAGTGGAGGATGGATGAGCCCGGGCATCCAGTTCCAATCTAAACCTTTCGCTTGAGGTCTAAGCTGGAACTGGATGGTGGGCTTAGCCGTCCGTGCCGTCGTCGCCGTCGTTTCTTCTTCTCCTGCTTCTCCTTCTTCTTCATCTCAATTTTGTTCCTGTATACAGAAAAAAACAATATTACTGCTGCAACTGCTGCCCTGAGGCAGCCTATTAATAATATGATCTATTGAAATTGTCCCACCTTTTTCTTCATTGCTCCCTTTTCGATCCAATCTTTAATCCTAGTCTTTCTAGAATTATTTCGTGCCCTTAGATCTTCTCAACAACATGCCTAAAAGTTATTCACATATTTATCTTAGTCACGCGTAGCTCCCGTCTGGGGATCTTGTCTATGGACTCCTGCCGTTTTATTTGTTTATACACTTTTCCTTAGCAACCAGAATTCTATTGTTGTAGAATCAAATCTAACCTCTCTTCTGCTTTTTGGATATTCACACCATGAGGGGCCTTTCGCGTCGACTAATGGTTGTCGGAACGTGGACGTGATAAATCTATTCTTCTCTTTCTTTCTTTCTTTTCCAACCGCAAAGTTCACGCCTGAACCTTTCTCCTCCATTCTCCCTCTTCCATCTTTGCTTCTTCAGCATCCCTATAAATCTGTCACACTTATTCCCTTCTCTTCATAGAATCAGTATATTTAGAGACTATCTGGTCTCGTAAGACTACCCGACCCCATTAAGTCTGTCAGCAATAACATACCTTCAAGCAATTGCCATCAAATAATCTCTCCATTCGCCCAATATCACAGCCGAGCTTCGAATCCTTACTAAAAACTTAAAAACACCGACAAGATGAAATATGCGTCCAAACCCAAGACACGAAGGGCGTCAGCCCCAGCCATGAGCCACCGCGAATTCCTCAAATGGCAAGAATCTTTCAGTGATAGTACTGACTCTATCCGTCTTCACTCTAAGCTCCGGTGCGTCCTCACCGAGTCGTTTCTTTGACTTTTAGAGCAAGTATGAATAACTAATTCTCAAAATCAAATCAGGAACATCCCAATCATCCGCCAATCCACCCTCCCCGATCCGAAAAACCCCCGCGATTGGTCTTTTAAACCTAACGGTGAAGCCGAGATCGTTCGTAAATGGAATCGAAAAAAGGACCAACGAAAAAGAGTAGCCGTCCGCATCATGAAGGCCTTCACGATTCTTTACCGACGAGATGAGCAATATGACCGTGTTGAAAGCTTCTCGGATTTGCGTCGAAAGATTCGCGCTCTGTACTTTAGGTTGAAGTATGAACCACCCTCTGACTATTTTTTCGACCCGAGGTGTCAGCAAATGTGATCTTCATTCAGAAATGATGATATTAACGATTAGACTTAGGTTGTTGGTTTGGATCATGGTCATTGCGCCAGCCATCGGTGCGCTAGGGACCTTCTATTTGTACATGATAGTGATGTTTAACCTTTGCCAGATCTTCCGGTATGTTTACTGGGACTGGACTTTGAACCCAAAGCTTATGCATAAGCCGATGGGCTACTAGTAGGATTGGTTGAGATATGGTCAGTGGGTTAGCGTTATGATATTTTGTGAATTTGGGGGTCTTTTGTCTCGCTGTTTGTTTGGCTGATCTTGTATAGCCTCGAATCCAGGCGGATCTTGTATCCATTCTTCCAGTTGGGGCTATTCTATCTTACCTGATGGCTCGATCTTAGGGAATATAATTAACTGTTCCCCTATTGCGGCTTGATAATGATTGCATCATGTTTTCAGTGATTACCTAGGTACTATTATCCTAGTCTCGTATCCATAGTCAGTAGTATTTCTAGAGTATCCACATAAGAGCGAGTGGAAAGTCCCCAACTCCCCAAAAAAGTTTCAACTTTCTGATCCCTACACTCTGCCCGCAGAATTGGCTGGCATATAGAAGAAGCCTAGGAGAATCGGGTCCATGGGAATATTATCGTAGCTTTTGTAGTTGTGTTAGTATATGTACAATGGATCGATAGCGAGGGGGATATTAGGTATATCAGGTTGAACAATTGGGAGGCTGGGTTATAATTACTAGATCAAAGCTCCGCATAGTTATAACTTTCATCTAACTACCCGTCATCGCAACCTCACAAACGTCAACCCGAACCAGCTTCGTTCAAGAGACCGTCGACGCGACTATCTTCCTAACCTCCTGCTACCAACGATGTCCAGCCCAGTGATGAAGAAGCAGAAGAAGGGCGAGCCCGTCAAGGGCACCTTTGAACGCTTCCATAAATGGGCTGCCGATGTTAATGTTGTTATCAAAGGCAAGAGCTACAAGCGACCACGTCTTGGTACGGGGCTCCCTCAAGATCCGAATCCACCACAGCAAGCTAGGTCAGTCAACCTCTTATTAACTCGTCTCATTGATCTGATTACTTTGATTATAGTCATACAGAATAGTGCCTGAACTTCTTCGTCTCTCTAGGTACCACCTCAAGGCTGTGAAAGGAAAACGTCGACGCATATTCATGCAGGATGACGATACCATCACGGGTGAATTCCCCCCCGAAGATAAAAAATGGTATGACGTCCTTGCCGAAGACAGTGACGACAGTGACTATTTCAAGGAGTCATGGTACGTCGGAATCGACAAACACAACGGATATTACGGACCTGCCGGCAAACAAAAACTGCACGTCTACCCACCACCGGAAAAAGAAGAAGATGAATTCTTGTATATCTGTCTCCTCGTCCAAGATGCGCTCGAAGAAGGTTACCCCGTCCTCCCGGTTTTTCAAAAATACATCCACGAAGGATTCAGATATCGAAATCGTCTCACATACTGGCAATGGGCTATGAGAAATAAACTGAGGATCTACACTCATATCCTTTGGTTCTCGCTGTATGTCACACCGTTGATTTGGTATTGGTTATTCTATCCTCCAAAGGATATGGTAGAGACCAAGCATGGGCTTGTGTGGCCGGCTCTTCCGGTTGTTGCACCTCCTGCTAACGGAATTAGTCTTCCGTTCCACTTTTGGCCCTTCCATGAACGGCAAAGAGTTGGATGGAGCACCACTACACTCATTGGTTATGGGCTCTTCTATACCTTCAATTTCTTCTTGCTCTGGCTTTATTACCGATTTAATCATCCTCACCCTTACTAAAGCCCTGGGAAGATTCAATCTGTGTGGCCTATTAGCTTGTTTCTCTTGGTCAGATATAATTGCATCTTTTATCTATGGTCATTGATATTCTTTACATTCCTAGTGTGAGGAATTTCGGATAGCCTTTAGCTGAAATCAAAGCTTCAAGACTATATTGCGATCTATTTTCAACTTTCCATCCAATGGGACCACGTTTCAATGCCACAATCATCCTAGTTATCGGTTCCCGTTGTTTTTAATGTCTTCACTCACTTCACTCTCTCATATCTTTTCTTTTTTTTTTACAGAAATATATGCTTTGTAGTTGTCAAATGTTTGCATGGTTTTCACTTTTTCTTAGAAAATTTTGTTTATTGTTTTCTGAAGAAGCCTAGGCACCTGACATCACTTGAGGCTCAGCTACTCAGAAAGCTCAGCACTCAACTATACCATTTCTTACTCTGATCATGAACTATAGTACTACTCTCCTGACCCTACTCCAATTACAGACCACCAGATAGCAACATCATCACCAATCTGATTACCCTATTCCACCCCAAGCTACCACTGTCCCTTTACACCATACTCAAATTTTCCGAAGGTCAATCTCGATCTCCAATATGTGCCGAAAAGTAACCCACCACAAAGGCTGCGGCCACGTCACCGCGAAGTTCCAGCACCGCCCTTGCAAACATGGCAGCTTTTGTCCCCGCATTGTCCAAGAACTGAGCGCCGACGATCGTTGCGTCGGGTGCCTAGAAGACGCTGAAACGATCATCGAACGTCCTATCAGACCTATTCGAGACTACCAACCCCGCCCAAGTACCGACCCAAACAACAAAGAAGAGAAGACCCGTAAAGGGGGATTCACCGAGAATGACGAGGACATTCGTGCAGAACAAGAGTTCCGACGTCAAGAGAGCGAATGGTTCAGACGTTATACGGTGGATTCCCTCTTTGACGAAGCGAGCTTGACGGCTCAGTATATGGATCAACGAACCGTTGAAGTGAAGGATTCAAGAAAGAGAAGAGCCGAAAGAGCTGATAATCGTCATTCAAGGACTTCTGGGGCGAGCTCTGGAGACGTTCACGAGGCGGATTCGTTCCAGTGGGTTCCTAAAAAGTGGTGGAAGAACATTTGGAAATGGAGGACCAGACCAGCGATGTTTATCGATGGAGAAGTAAGTATTTCCCGAGAATATTTCTAATATAGTATTCAGAACGGAAGAGAGGCTGACTTAGAGAATAGAATGGTCATAGCGCTCTCTGCGGATGTTGTCGCCATCGTCGAGTGGATTTCGATGAGTTCGCGCTTGCATATTGCCCTCGCGGCTAATTTGACAAGATGGAGGATATATTCTATTTATTTGTCACGAAAATTCCGATCTGGCCAATTCAAAGTCTCTAGACTATCTTGATTATAAACGACAATTAACTCCACTTACCTTAACTTCTCTAGTCTTCTAGATGCCACCAGATATGTCAGGAATCATGTCAGATAGTACTGCCTAGATCTAGACAGATACCTATCATTTAAACTATTCCTGAAAACGGAAATAGATAACCCTGCAACAAACAAGACTATTCTTGTGGTAGTCTCGTGGATAAAACAATCACATTTGTTGTTAGAATACGTGACGATCTACTCTGAAGGCCAACGATCTACATGGACGCTCTTAGAAACGTGCTTAGGGCCCAGTACCAAAGTAAAGGAGACGGGACTCTGTATCCATTTTAGGATCATCGTGGGTTAAAATGAGTAATCATTCTAGATCCGTCTACACCTCACTCTCCCATGATTACTACGATCCACTACCCATCCCTGCATCACAGCCTATCCCTTACTGCCTTCATCAGAACATTGGGCTAGAACCGTCTTCGATAGTTTTTCGGCTGCAGATCTACCAAACCGTTAACCTGTTATTTACCGGCAAAATGGGCCCTCGGGATCCACAACGATCTAATAGGGAATTGCCCTCGAGGCGTAGCAGAAGGTTGGCTCGAGTAAGCTCTTCAATTCAATATAAGATATAGTACCTCTATCATTCCGCTGACTAAAACCGGTTTCAGGAAAATCCCAAACCTCGCCCTTCCAATAGCTATTACCCAAGACCAACTAGTCCCTTTTACTACAGTCTTGAAACAGGGTTTTTAGAGGTCCAAAGGCCCGCGCCAGATCCTCCACGATCACCAGAGCTCCTAGGGAATGATCCCTTAACTCCTCAGGCTATCGAAAGCCTTAGATTAGATCATGATAGAAGTGTTTCTTTTGACGATGACCGGATTCCCCACGGCCCAGTCGGCGAGATGAAGAATGCACATCAATTCGGCCGCGCAGAATCCGCACCTGAACCTCAACCATCGATTCTAGACTGCGGATCACCAGACCTCAAGCCATCATGTGGATCCTTGAGTCGTATGATGTCTCCGATCCCTCATCTGGATATCTCTGACGACGGCTCCAAAGCGACCGATGACCCTCCTCGGAACCACCAAATTCTACATTTCTCAACTAGCAATCTCAGGCCTAGGAACCCTCCAACCTGCAATAACGTTGTTCCTAGTGCCCCTAGAGACTTCTTTCCTGATAGCGTTACTTGTTCATCTGACAATGCCGTACCACACCCGGATACACCAATCTCGCCCAAATTGGCCTCTTCACAACAGCTCCCAAACAGTCCATCTCCCGGGCAAAGTTTTGCTCACGATCAAGAAGAGGACCCTTGGGAGCGCTTAAATACTCTCGCAAGGTTGGCGGTTGCTGAAGTTATGGCTATAGAGGGAGACCAAGAGACCAAGAAAGCGCTAGACACCGCCAGATCCTCTGATATTCAGAGCAAAGAGTTCTTGGACTCCATAGCCTATCTCTCGCAGATTGATTACAGACAACCGTTAGTTAATCGGAATGGTTGGCACTACACTAGTGATATGGCAAGCGGTTCGTTTTTATAAGTGCGATAATGTCGACTAGGGCAGAAATTTGTGCCATAGGTGAGCATAACATGGTCCCTAACGAGGCTACTAACGGGAGATACTAGGGGAAATTTGTGAATTCCATCATGAGGAATGGCTGGAAAATAGCAGCTGTCTAGGAAGCTTGAGAGCGGGATAAGTTTCTAACGGCTGAAAGCATTACTCTCTAGCATATGGCTATGAATTCGGAATCATATATCATTAAAGTAGACGCTCTAGAATTCTAGGATGAGGTTTTGCGCGCGGGGCTAGGCCTTCGCTTCATGTTCTTGTTTCCTTACATTCACTCATTCATTCATTCATTCATAGCTCTCTGGTGTGCCATGGTGGCTCTTAGGTAGTCTAAATACACCAAGAGTCATTTTGAACCTCAATTCCACTTTACTCCAAGCATCGGTCCTTTTGATGTAGAAACAACTAATCTCTCCCAGCAATAATTATATTCTTCGCCAACCCTTCAGGGTTTGAAAACATGACTTCATGACTTCCCTCCATCTTCACAAATCGATAGATACCGAGTTTGACAGCCTGAGCTTCATACGTTCCGAATGGAACTGTACAGTCACTATCTGCGAAGAGAACAGATCGAGGGATCTTTGGCGGCATGGCAAAAAATTCCTCAGTGTTTGTAATGGGGTGCTCCCAGAAACCGTATGGTTGTTCTCGAAGGGTTTCGTGAACGGCTTGGACTTCTTCAATTGTTGCATCGCCCATGAAAGCGTCTCGGAAGACGGGGAAGGGGCAGGGGAATGTTTTATTTGCTGTTTGGCTGTGTTAGAAAAAACAAAACCATCTTTTATTGGGATATCAAGTGTGGAGTATGGAGTGGATATTGGGAACATACGAGATTGAGCCGCCATCCCGCCATAGAATACTTTTGCGAATGGAGGGCAGAGATCAAATTGACATTCTCCTTCGGAGGGGACGAAAGCATTATGATAGACTATTCTTTTGATCTTTTGGGGGATTTTAGTAGCGATAGAGGTGATTACTACTCCGCCCCATGAGTGTCCGACTCTATATTAATAGCAAAGTGATTGTCAAGTATTAGTAAACGTTAAACATTCACAGTATAAAATGACTGTAGGTATGTTCTAGTAGATAGATATGTATAGACATACAGAACGAACTGATCTAACTTGTGTTCTTCGATATAATCTAATATGCCTTGAACACCGTCGTCAAGGTTGTGGATTGTTTGCCCTACTTTTTCGCCGGATGTGTATTCGAAAGGGATTGTGGGGGTGTGTACTGTATGTCCTGCACTCTCAAGGTGAGCGCGGACGTTCTTCCATGAGTCTCCGTGATGCCAGGCACCATGGATTAGAACGAAAGTAATTGGGGCAGAGGAGGGGTAAGCAGGCATTTTGGGTACGTTTCCGAGGGCTGTTGGATTTTTGGTGTTGTGAGTTAAGTGCCTCGAAGCGGGAAGGGCGAAAAGGTAGATTATCCTTTAGGAAATGATTGAATTAAAACTAGAGACTACTAGCTAGATGAACGAATTGAACAAGATTATGAATGAGCGGGTATAAGCTTCTTAAATACACTTTGGCAATAGTCCGCCCCGTAATTTGTTACTTTATCAATCTAAACTTGGGATAGATTCAATTCAGCTCGGTTGGTTCCTTCTTGGTTCCTGGGCAGCTGAACGCTGGAAAGTTCAACGGCTACACAGAACTAACGAAGCTAAGAACCTATAAATCTCCACTGGTAGGCCCTTGCGCTTTGTATACCCTGCAGGTCTTGGGTACTTGGCCATGGGGACTAGTTATTGCACAGAAAGTTTATAATCATAAAAGAACTATTCGTGTGGCGATCCCGATGGCCTTTTCCGCTTGCCCTTTCGATCGGATTGCAGCATCCTCCCAAATCTTGCAGCTGCAGCAAAATTCCCAGATCAAGATTATGGCACAGCTCTATAGAGCTCCCAAATCTAAAGATTGATGCATGGTATATTGCGCGTTGTTTTCTCAGGGCTGCATATGTGCCGAACGGGGGATATCCCTTGAACCCCAAGAAATCTCGGCTTTGGGAACCGAGGTAAGCAGCAAATTGATATTACGGGTATTCGCAAGTCAATTGGTAGTTGATTTGACGGGGTTTCTTTTGTCAGATCAGAGGACGTCACTTAGTAAGATGTTTTACAGGAAGTTTGGACACCCATTGCCCAAAGTTTTTCCCTAGCTTTGCCTGATTGTTCTCGTTATACGGATGGTTCTGACGCGGTCTGACAGTTAGCAGTTAGGCACGGCTGGGATTACTTGTAGAATATACTCCGTCTATACGTTCTAAATGATGGAACTGCCGAGAATAAAGCATATATAATTACCCTCATTGACCCCTGTTAGAGTTGTGATAAGAAAAGGTTTCTAAACTATTAAATTGGCCATATCCCGGCGGAAGTTGAGCGTTCTTCGAAAAGTTCTGGACCCATGGAACAACCCCACCGATTTATGTTCTTGGAATTCATGGGGGGAACCTGAGCTGTTCGGTTCGGGTGCATGATGCAGGTTTCGTCACCCTTGCGGCTGCATGTTCATGGGAAGCTACCAGCCTAAACGATCGGTGCGGGGCTACAATTGGGAAAATTGAATTAAACGCACATAACATCACAAATACGACCCGTGTTTTGGAAGAGTTTTCTCGAGATAATGACTGAATGGAAATAAAATACTTCCTCTTAAGCTTGTGGGCAGTTTTCTGTGATAAATCGTAACTGGTTGTGTATAAAATGCTGAAATGCCAAGGTAGGCGCCTAGGCCCAGCCTCGGGATATCCATATGTTAATGTAATCAAAGATGGTTGGGGCGGTCGATCTTATTGTATCCCGACTAATAGTATCCATCGTAAGTGCTTCAGATCTACTTCGTTGTTAACTAACTGATTGAAAGGACATGGTTTCCATCAATCGAGCTCTGGGCGGGTGTTATACTAAAGCGTGCGCAAGATGCCGTCTGAATATTCGAATGAAGAGTGTGTAACCGAGAAAGCTCGAAGCTTTAGAAATTTATATTTTAGATGTGGGTACATGTACAGTCGTATCTACGGGATACTTGAGATCTCTCTATTGATATCTAGTATCCCGGAATACGAGATAATGACGTCGTGAACCTTCTCGCTTGACGTCGTCGGCATGAGCTAAGCAACCCGATTCGATTTCATAACCGGTATGGCGCTGCCGGCAAGGTGGCACAAATCACGTACACGATTCGACAACACATGCAATTCGAACTAGTACTGGTTCCGATAATTAATTATATGCCTATGGTTTATCATGCAAGAAGCATGTAGGCTTGACCGATATTATTGGGCCATATAGTTGGAAGGTGATATCAGTGAGGTGTGAGATTTGGAGTTTTGAGGGGGATTAATTGGGTTTCCGAGATAATCCTAGGGTATTAGGTGAGGACATTGCAGTGCAACTGTTGCATCTTTATCTTGCAGAATAATTAATAAGATCCGAAGATCTAGATCCAGCTCCAGCGATTTCTATGGTCGTTCGCGCCGTTCATGACCAGCATCAACTTTATACTTCGGCAAGTTGCCTAAACTCATTGGGAAACATTATGCAGGCTGAGAGGTGGGAACGTGGAGGAGGAGAAATCCGATTGACCTACAGGAAAGAACTATCGAAAGGATTCATTTTTTAGGCCGACGTTTCGAAAGTCCCTCGGTCGAAAGGAAGGCATCCCAAACCAAGATGAAAAGGACCTAAAAGTTACTAAAGAAAATAGACTCCATAAACCCCAGGATTGACAGGAAGTGGGGAAAAACTTAGAAAGGCTTAGGTATCTGGTCCCCAGGCTTCAAAACTCCAACTTGGAAACGACAGTAGGAACCAGGCCAAAATATTATAATATTAACATTAAAATTGAAGTACACGCCGAAATCAGATGCTCTCATTATGCCATATGTGTCTCACCATCCTTATGCCGACATGGCCATTGCGGCCTTCGCATTCCAATCTTTACACGATGTACCCGGTACGTAAACTCGAGAGTTGCGGTTGGCAGCCGCAAAACCGTCTCGCGGTACATCGTCTGGGCAGTCCAGTCGTAAGAACAACCAACAGCTCTCTGCATGCCACCCTCGGATGCACAGAGAAAGAAACTAATTGGCGGATTAACTGCTTCGAAAAGTGTTACTTCCATATTGTAAGTGTCTATTAACGTGAAGATCTAGTTTGCAGGGATAAAGTTCATTAGTAGACAAGTATTGGTTTATATAATGGTGGAATCAGATAATTATATAGGCCTTACCCTCATTTCCCCAGGTTTTGCGTACCGCGCCCTTTTCACCTTTTCGAGAACCTGTGGGTCCCGCGTTGGGTCAATCCCGATTCGCTCGCCGTGACTATTCAGAATCGACCTTGATAGAGGGGATGTGTTAATGGACCATGACATTCGTCCAAACGCCCCGCCAAAAAGCGCCCTTTCGACAGTAGCTGCACTAATATAGCCTTCAACGCCAAACATTGCTGCCTGTTGGCCAGAAAATTTACCACCGTATGCTAATTTCACTAACTTTGGAGTTCGAAGCAATACTGCGACGAAGGTGAGTAAAAGAATAACGCCAATAAACAATGCAGGCCTCAATATTGAGAAAGTAAAGAAGAGTAAAGAAATGATCAAGAAGAAAAAGTTGTAGTTCATCAGGTATAAAGCAGCTTTACGGATGAACGAAAAGTTCTTGGTGTAGTTTATCGGAAAGAAAGAGTCCCAAACAACGCTGGCGGCGAAGGCACCGTCGAGGATGACGGTATCGTTGTCGCAGACCGCAGCCACTTGGGTGTATGGATATATATCCCACAATGACGACTCGTATGTATCTTCCATATTGTACCACGGCTGATCAATCGATTTAGGCAGGGTGCAAATATAGCGTTCAAGGAGTGCGTCGGAGTCGTTAGCCATCGATAGTCGAGCGAATGCTTGAAACTGGGTGTCTGTTACATCGATCTGAGGTCTCAAGCGTAGAAGGCCCATAAGGGCGTATGCTTGGTCGCCTTTTAGGTACTCTACTGTTTTGCGCCGATATAAACACCCTAGCGCAATGACAGCTTTCTCCAGTCTACTGAGTCCGAGTGTTCCGATATAGCTATCCACCAACTGCCTAGACTCATGTGCATCCTCCCAAACCCTTCCTGCGAACTGATTTTTATTGA
Organism: Orbilia oligospora ATCC 24927; assembly: GCF_000225545.1. Classification (NCBI taxonomy): domain Eukaryota; kingdom Fungi; phylum Ascomycota; class Orbiliomycetes; order Orbiliales; family Orbiliaceae; genus Orbilia; species Orbilia oligospora. Next base: position 986,889 of record NW_011645600.1, on the reverse strand, counting down.
TCGCAATGGGGCTATTTTCGCCTCGGATGTAAACGAGAATTTCTTTCCCTGGCGATAGAAGAACCTCTGGGAATGTCCACATTCGCTCACCCCATTGTTTCAACAGTTCGTCGACACCAAGCCGCTGGGGCTCATCTGGGGGTTGCCCGAGGACTATGATTAAATCACTAGCTCCACGGAGGACGTCTGCAATCCGAAAAACATCCGACTCTTCTTCTTCCTCAACACGCATACAGCTCCCTGAGACCCAAAATGCAACGACACCTGCCGATCTTGCTGCCTTTTCTGCAATTTGGTGAAGAGCTTTCATATCTCGCCGGGAGCTAGTAGGGAACTGGATTGTGCTCCAAGCAACAAAAGTATATGTCAAGTTCATGTTTTTGCCATCTGTCTTCTCCCACTCTTCAACAGATAAGACGTCATAGCCCTGGAGTTTAGGAGAGTCGGGTTTCCTTAAGAAACATAGATGGCGCGGTTTGAGTACTCTATACTCATTGGTATTTCCTATTTCTTTATTTCCATTGTTCTCAATCTGGTTTCTCCATACTTTAGCGGTGCCGAAGTAATAATAAGGGAATGGAGCAAACCGGCCAGAAAATTTGACGCTACCATTACTCCCAGTCTCCCACACCTATCAAAAAACCATATCAATATAATACTCTGTAGTATCACTGTACTAATGAAAAGTGGAGCTAAGGGAGAAACTTACAAAAACTACCATCAACATTGAGGCTAAAAATGCTCTGACTACTTGGATACCATATGTCTTCCAAGTCCCGGGGTTTTCATTATAGTCGATAATCCAAGTGGCAATGCGGACTTTTAACTCAGAAACATTACGCACATATGTTCGACGCCAAGTTGACGTCCCTGGTGCCTGGTAGATATCATCTGCGCAAGCTACGGTCAGTTTGCGCAGTCTCCCGTCGTCATGGTCGAGATAACGTTCATGGCGCGGCTTTTCACACACTCGAGCGGCAAAGTCTCGGTATCGGTACTGAATTGTATCATCGTAGATATAAGCTGGGTTTTGAACCCAATCGAAAGTTCCCCAGCGGAAAATTGAATGGTGCCATTGATTCGTGGACTCCATGAGGCGCTGTGGTCGTTCATTATATGTTTTCTGTCCCCCAGTCAGCCACAGTTAGCTATTGACTTCTATATTGTGACTCGGGATCTATCGTTTCAATAGTTTAGGTATGGGAGCCGTAAAAGTTAAACTTACACCATTGATATCATTTACTTCAGCATCATCTTCAACAAGGTTTCTTTGGGATGTGAACTAGAGATAAAATTTTCAATTAAGCGTACTTCTAGATACAACTTGTTTGGATTTGTAGAGAACCACTGCAAACTATCCAGCTACAGTTACTTGCGGAAAATGTTCTCAAATGTGCGGCGTACCCTTGAGCTTGACTTCTGGACCGGCTCCTGATCTCCTCCTTCACCTTGTGATACCGGGCGTAGTTCATAAGACTATCACAAGATGTTAGCTATGGTGCTAAGGAATAATAGTGTAATTCGATTTATTAAACATACATGTACAGACTGGCCTGGCGATGGCGACTATCAGGCGAACTTCGTTAGTTACCACTGGTATAGTAGCCACCATATGAAAATTAAATCAGTTATATAATTATGCATACCCGTTGTGGTGGTTCTAGCCATTGATGAGCGCTAGGCTCAGATGAGCCTGAAGGATAGTAGTGCTGCTGGGGCACTTGGAGAGGTATTGGCGCGCCTCTTTGTTCCTGCTGGTTACTCTGGTATCCATAATTCTGACCGTAGTAATGTGGAGTCGGTGGGAATGCATTTTGATGGTGAGGAGTACTACCCCCGGCCCCAGTTCCGAAAATATAGCTTCCATGATGACTCTAAAGGGTATTGGTGTTAAAATTTCGCGTTCAGAGGTATTTAAAAAATTAACGCCACAAAAAGGCAAGGTAGAACTGCAAAAATATTAAACATGTCATACAGGGTTTAAAGTTCCAGGTCTGTGGTTTACAGCTGAAGACCGTCGAATTTCTGACTCCTTGATAGGCAATGTTAACTCTTGGCGTCCAAGGCTCCTATAAATATTGACTTAAATGACTTCGGTACTCACATCTTCGAAGTCGTCAGGCCCTGGAGTGTAGCTTCCTCCATGCCTCTCTTGCCTAATTCTTTGCATTCCGCCTTGTGAACTAGACCGTTGGGACTAAATTGTATTGCAGTCTAGTTAATGATGTAATCGAGACTTCCAAAATATGATTTATTTCCGTATCAAACGAAATATACCACTTTCACGCATATATTTGGTTACAAAGGGTTTATACAAACCATTCTTACTAAAGTTCTGCCGCCTCTTTCAGGTTCAAAATATGCGTGTACGACTGGGCCCTCAAGAGCGCTGGATCTGAGACAAGTCTTGCTGTATATTTTTGCTCTAAAGCTACGTTTTGATAAGTAAAGAAGCCTTAATTTTGGCGATAATGATTTTATGGACTGTGATTGTCATACATCCATCTTAAATATCCTGGAGGCAATCGCTAGTCCTTTATAGGAAAAGAAGGCTGCCAGATGTTAAGACTGCTGAGCATTCTTACTAGAATGTCGGAATCATAATTAAACGTTGAGCGGTCCCCGTAACATCACTGTAGAGCAAGCCCGAACCAATATGTCCATCATGCAGGCAGACACATAGGATCCCGCTTGATAAGGTTTAAGGCTGACAATACAGTCCGAAAAGTATAATGTATCGATACGTATCACCTGGGTCTACAATAAACCAGTTTTCAATTCGGTGCACGGTGTGTGATGCCGGCAGAGGTACCTATTGGTAGACATGGCTATAGACTCGAAACTAACTAACACAGCCACATTTTGAAATGTCAAGCTCCATTAAAATTAAGCTAGGTTTTTATAACGTGCATTAGAAATATTACCAGCAATTCTTCCTGAGGCCAACCTGGGTTGGTGGATATACATAGAGGTCCAACAATACATGAGTTCGAGGGCTCTCGATCAGGATACGCTGCAGGCCCGCGGGTCGGAACTTCTCGCTACATATGCGGTTCGAATCATAAGATGCATGTTAACATAAAAGCATCAGCGATACTACCTATACGCCTTGTAGGCGTACGAAAAGCATACCCCCTTCTCCCCTCAACCTGTGACTCTTATTCGCCACAAATTTCTCGTTTTTAACCTCCAAAATTAACCTGCTCACAAGCATGTGGGTATTTGTATTCTGTAGCTATCATTCGTTTGTTGGAGTGTATCAAGCAGCTGCAGGGCTGCAGGAATTCTAAAAGGGAAGCGGGCTGCGCTGTTTCGTCGCGACATTAACCCCTCATTTCAAGATAACGTAGGAAGATGATGTTGTATATTGTCACACGCGTTAAGTCCATATCTTCGGAGTCGCCGTCGAGGCCGCTAAAATATGAATTCTTGGCGCATAACTTGTCGGATTCAATCGATCCAAAACTCTAATGGCTTTTGAATTCGATCCCCGCCACATGTGCACATTTGAACTCCATGCGAAAGATTTTATCGTTTACTGTGCAAGGATTTGGTGTCCTCGGAGCTGCTAAGTCACAATTTTGCTGTACCACCGACACTCCATCTTGCAATGCGCTTTTGGCGTTTTGATACAATTGCGGTGGCCGAACTGGGGGGTTTGATGGGAATCCGCGGGCGGTCCGGCCTTATGTTAGCTGGGAACGAATGCTCAACCAGACCGCAAGCTGTTGATGTTACACAAAAAATTGTTGGAATCCGGATTCTTGGTACGCGAGTGTACATGTACTGTACCAGCGCAGCAGATACGAAAAAAGGCTACCCCGCTCCATCCTAGTTTATAGGTCGCTATTATACCACCACCACCTGCAACTTGTAAGGGTGAGAATTCGAGATTAAAAGGAGAAAGATCCTCCTCAAAGTGCCTATGTCTAATTTATCGAGATTGAAGTATCCACAATGTGAATTTTTATCATGACATATCTTGTCTTGCTGTATTCTCTTGGAAACCAGAATTAATGCTACTACAAAGCAGTAGCCTAAGTTATTTAGGCTACTTATAGGTTTAGAAACCTTCAAAGTAATCATGATCACGATTAATGTGATTAAAGTTCTCGATGCAAAACATATTTGGATTCTAGCTATTACCGTATCTCATGATTCATTGTTGCAGATCTGGATTCATGGAGTTTGTGCAATTAGTTTGTTATTCAGCTGCAGGATGTACACACATGCACATGCGGCTCAAAATTACACTTTTGGCTTAAAGACCTATAAGGCAAATATATTGCAAATGGTGGTGGCGATGATGCATCCCGGTATATCCGTTTGGATCCTGCATAAAGTTGACAATACAAAAGATACAGTGTATTTGCATTCTGAGTTCGTGGAAGACAGAAGTTCTTCTGGTGGGCTTGATTACAGTTAAGCGTGCCTTTTCTTTCAGAGCCTTCCACTTGGCTTCGATCTTAATTCTCTCTTGCTTGATAAGCTGTTCAAGAAAAGCTCACACATGAAATTGCCGCGCGGGCACTTTATTGCATTTTTTATTTTATTTTTGCGTTACGGTGAGAAGCCAAACAAGATCAATAATTCTTTTTTTTTTTTTTTGATTTCTCAGAATGTCCTGGACGCCTGTGAAGGAGTCCTATGATGAGTTTCAGGGACAGCAATCCGACCCTTGGGAAAACCTTCAATTCTTAAAACCTTTTGGCCAATCAGTCGAAATATGGGAAAAATCCAATAGTAAGTCGCATGCCATCCCATTTAAAAAATCATTCAGGTCCTCATAATTGGATCAGAATCTCCTAGCGGGGTTTGGCGTGGGAATATCACGGATTTTACGAAGATTACGCATGGGCTCGGGTCTTATCAGATTAGAATTATGTATGTCTTCACACATCCCCAATGATCAAAAGTGCAATTTGCAACTTTGCTTGCATAAAACGTGATACTCATCCCTACTAACTCAGATTTGCGCCTTTGGACATATGGCGTAATGCTCCGATCTGCATCCCAATCTTCAGCGCCCTGGATATCCCCCACAAGTTTATATCTGAGTGCTCACAAAACGTTTGCCACAGCTTTGGCTCCGAGAGGCGTGGAAGTGGCGTTAATTTCAGCTGGTTCCACTTCTTGTGCAAAAACTTATCAATAGACCGCTCAGGAAACTACCCAGAGATTAGAAATAAGGTTCCTATCTCTTCCCTTTTCACACGGGGCGAGGCTGTAGGAAACTTTGATGGCCAAATGGTGGTTGAGCTTCCTCAGGCAGATTATAGTTGGTTGAGATCTGGGTTTGTCCTCAGAACGGAACCTGATGGAGCTGTTACGCTCGTATGCTTTGGGGCCACGCCATATGTGAAGCGAAGACTTGAGATGTGGATTACAAGTAAGTCATGGGCTGCGGTGACCGAAGAGCCATATGCCTTATTTGATCTTGTGATGGATGGACTATTCTCGGAGGTCGATGCGACTTCGTGGAAGATGGCGGATGTTTTTAGACCGATAGAAACGGTAGGCGTTTTAATACATATATACATATTCATACCGCTGTTAATATTGCTGACAATGGTAACGTTAGTAGAGCATTTTACAAGTCGCAAAAGCCGGTTTCCCAGCCCTCGAGAAACATGTTGACTTCATCGGGCTTCATAACTGTCTCAAACACATTATTTACCTTAACGAGGCTGTTGCTTCTTGCCTCCTCGTCGTAGATGCTATCAAGGCTACTACTACTTCGACGGCTTCTATTCAACTTCCAGACTCTTTATCTCACCGCCGTTCTCTCTTTACTTCAACATCGCTTCGTCTTTCTAGTATTCAACAACGAGTAGAAAACACAATCGCACTATGTTTCAATCTAGTATCCCAACAAGACTCGATGATGATGCGACATGAGAGTATGGTAATGCGCCAAGATGCCAGTGCAATGAAAATACTTGCTTCGATAACGGTCATCTTTCTTCCCACTATGGCCGTGGCCTCAATCCTCGGGAGCCAACTTTTCCTCTCCGCGGTTGTTGTCGCCGAAGACAAAGATGCACAAGAGATTGTTGAAGTTAAAACCAGCCCTCTGTTTAATATTCTGTGGATGTTTGCCATCCCGATGACTCTGGTGGTTATGGTGATGGCGATTGGGTGGAGTTGGTATTCGCATGTGACCTTTCCTAAGACTTCAGACGAGATGAGGCGGAGGCTGGAGGAAAATCAGCGAGTGCATCCGACCTGGGTAATGATGCTTAATGATAGATTCGAGAAGGCAAAGGGGGGATTCAAACGCCGGCACGCGGTGTAGGTTTGTGGAGTTGGCTTTCGGCCTGTTATATGCTCCATTGTTTCAACGGATCCTGTCAAGCAATCTCAAGGGAGGGGCGTTTATATGCTTAGGACTACTTAACTGAAGGGTTCAATCGAAGAGTGAATATAATGGGCATACGGGTAGGGTTATCAATATTTTTTACCAGTTTAAACCTGCACTATTAAATTATACGATTAGACGTCGTATATAGTTGATTTCGAGAGCTAAAGGTGCTCAATAGTTTGCAACAATGTATCCTTGCGTATATATGCGGCCCTGTGAAACTGCCTTCGTGCATGGCCGTATGGTATCCGAACAACCAAGGCCATTTGAAGGAAGAAAATGGCTATAGCTACTCGACGTAAGACGTACTTATGTCTCTAGTGCACAAACAGTTCAGGCCTACGTGATTCTCAGAATATAAACGTGTTTTTGACAAGGATATATTGATAAAATAGATACAAAGAATCGAAATTATGGTTATGTATAATGACGGTGCAAGTATGCCGACATGAAGAATAAAATATCAACAATATTCATGAACGAGAGAAATGAAAGTTTCACAGAAAATAACACAATCAATAACTCATAAACTCCCTAGTCCAGCTTGCGCAGAGAAACACCTTTTAAATTTTCGCTGATAGTGAACGACAGCCGCTTCAATTAATTTTTCAACATTTTCGTTTTTTTTGTTAGTGTCTCGTAAACCAGCCTAGCGGGTAAAGGGTACCCTTATCCAACTCAAAAATCTTCCATAGAACAAATCCATATTCGTTGCATAAATGCATTGTCTCCGTGACTCTTCGGGGCGCGAACCCTACTAGAACATATCATGCGGTTGCATCTGTTGTGGTGGCGGAGGGGCGTCATTGCCGCCCACCCAACCCTCGACCTCGTTTTTGACCCAACTCCTCATCCAGCCTCTCACTTTCTCCTCAACTTCTTCGATCGTGCCGTCTTCCGCATGTGGGAAACTTTTTCGGGGAATTATCGGCCCTCCCGTTTCCCGCCTTACGAAAAGAAGGCTAGTTTCTGGATCTACTATGCCGGTCGGTCGGTCTTTGAGAAGCTTGTTGAAGCGTTCGAACATAATGGTGGGGTCAAGGAGTGTTTGATGAATGAAATAGCGATGGAAACCATCGCGAGTGAGGAGTGGGATCGGAACAGGCGGGGTTGGATTGACACATTTGGGGAGGAAAGATGGGGGTGGTTGAATTGGTGGCTGTTCCAGAAGATGTGAAAGGTTGAGCAAAGAAAAATAGTTTGTGAGTAAGCTGGAGATGAAGTCTTCCGGATCTGGGTGGAACAAAGATTGGGCAAGTTGAATTTGAGATTCATCTGTGCGAAAGATACCATTAGTTAGATGTTCGAATTTACGATCAACCGTTGAAGTAGGATGTATGCTTACAAAGATTCTCCTCCACATTATATCCCATCTCTTCCCACATCTGACCCAGAGTTTGGGGATCCAGTCCTCCTTTGCCTGGGCATTTAGTGCGCAAATAGTAGTCGTAGATACCATCCAGAAACCGGTACCACATCCGCGACCACTGTCCACTACCATTGTAAAAAATGCCCCAGAATTGTTCAGACTCTCTCTCAGCTTCGCTCAATGTGCGTCTCCTCTTCGCCAATGGGCCATGGCTACTATCGTCCTCCTCATTTGCAGGCAAGGGAGTTCCATCGATGAACCAGTTGGGGAATCGTCCCGTGATCACTGAAAATGGAGTTGGGTCCTTTGGTTTTCGTGATTCAGATATGGGTGTTGGAACAGGGTAGGAGTTTGTCGATAGAGCATCTACTGAAAATGATCTGGGCTTTGGGGGCTCCTGCATTTTTGATTCCGGAGACAACGGGGTGTCGCTATCCGGGGTAAATTGAGCTACACCAAGTCTTGTAGTCGAGCAGTTCGAGTTCACGCTGCTATAAAACTCTTCCTCTGGCGACAATTTTTTCGGAGGCACTGGCATGCTAAGTTTCCGAGCTTCCTGTTGTTTTTGCAACAGAGATTCGCCAAATGACTTTGTCGGTAGAAGCACCGTATTGTTGGAGAATACACTAACTTGTGTATTTCTTCGAGTAGAAGAGACGTCGTAGAAGCTCCTCTCGTCAAAATCATCTGTATCGCCAAATGAGTTCCTGTGTGTCCCCTGTTGCATCCTTTGCTGCTCTAGCATATGCTGTTCTCTCATCTGCTGCTCCCTTATCTGCTGTTCTCTCTGCTGTTGTTCCATCCGCTGCTCATACTCTCTTTGTGCTTGGAGGGCCTCCTGCCATTCCCGATCTGACAATGAAAAGTCAGGCTGGCCTGGGGGTGGGCCTGCTGGTGGTGGCGGTGGTGGTGGTGGTGGTTGCTGCTGCTGCTGCTGCTGACGCACGAATGGCGCATATTCCATCTCCATTTGGGATGCTACTACAGATGGAAGGACATATCGAGGGGTCGACAATGGAGTCGCTCCAGGAGTCGGATAATCAACTGGAGAGACAGGAAACTGCCCAAACCCTGGAGACCCGGCCATAAAGGCCGGTGAGGTCGGGCCACCCGTAGGACTTCCGACCGATCCAGGGAAAGCAAAGCCATTTGGTTGCGGTGTCGGATAGAACTGTTGACCCTGAGGCGGGAAATATGATTGAGACTGCCTCTGCGCTTGACGAGAGAAGTCATGGAATCCTTGGATACCAGGGGATTGCTGCTGGATCAGCGAGCTCCGGTTAGCACCCTGAAGAGTCGGGCGCGATGTATCTACCGAAAGCTACGAGGATAGAAATGTTAGTTTCGTCTGATATTGAAGATAGGCACAGTAAAATCCATGGACCAAAACGTTTGCCATGGCCAAATTAATCCAGCCCGAATATATCGATATCGGGATAAGACGGGCTATGCATGGCAACACAAGGCAGAACAGGGATATTTTGCCATGAGCTTTTCGAAAGGATGGAAGGCGACATGCAGCCCGCAGGCAAGGAGGACATGAAGTTGCTGCATGCAGTCGTTTAAGGTTTCAAACAGTTGGGGTTCATGACGATGAATTTCGAAGCACATATAATTGAGGCAACAGAAAGCTTAAAGCCAAGATATTAACAGCGCGCGTACGTACCTGCTGGCTGATACTCTGAGGGTGAGATATCTGCAAGTCCCTTGCACTATTGCCCTGGGACCCTCTCTTCGAACTGACGAGCGACCGTACCAAATTCATGTTCACCGCTTTTCCTATTACCGGGCCTGACTCGGGAATTACGACCGCAGATCTAGAGTTGAATGCTGTGACTGCGGGTGGTATTACTTGCAGATGCCCAGTAGATGCGGGGAAGAAATAGTACCCGCTCTGAGGTAAAGGGTATGCGAAAGTGAACTGGTCAGCGAAGAACCGCGAAGATGGAGAAGAAGATGAGGCCGACATTTTTCTCGTGCCTCTTTAAAGGTTTATCAGTTTTCTTGACAAAAAAACAAATGCCTCCACACCCGGGCCCCTCGCGCAGCCACTATTGTCCCTTTCTCCTCCTCGTTTAGATCTGCAGAGGGAATCGAACTTTGAATGAAAAAAGTTCCAATCAGAATGCAGTCAAAGGCCCCTTGTTCGACTGGGGCTGCAGTAGTGCTTGCGTCCTTGCAGCTTAGCTTATGCAAGACGAGAGTTGATGTGGATGCAAAGGCGACGGCTAGGATAACGTAGCCGAATACCGTTGTCTCTCAATTCGCAAACCTGCCTTCAATGGTTTATGCAAGCTTTTTACTCTCCAAGCCCCCCCAGCCTGTAAGCTGTAGAAAATCTGCAAGCACGGAGAGCCTCCTCCTTCTCAGCCCGCAATGTTTTCCTGGGAGGGAAAGAATGGATATGGCCGACAAGGGATTCTTTAACTGCTAAACCCTGTCGTACGAGTGAGCTATTGGATCTCGTAGATTCTCTTAGCGAATGGATTGGAGGTGCGGGATCTTTAGTGTGAGCTATTGTGTTCAGACTGATCGAATAAGGTTGAGAGCATAAGCGCCAGGCTCTGAGCTATTGGCCAGGGTTTTCTGAATAAGTTTGTAATCCGGGAAGGGATTGCGCAAGGAGTGTAAAGCCCGTCTACATTCGGTTTGTCTCTAATCCGATTAGATACTCAATAGGATACGTTCATATCGTAAAGGTATTAAGTTATTCGTGATGGTGGGTGCGAATGTGCGAGTGGAGTGCGGTGTATGCAGCAAATGGTGTGTGGATGACGACTAGAATAGAAACCACAATGGACGGCACGCAAAATATCAAGCTTTTGCCGCTCTTCTGTGTGCGGTGGAGCTTAGTGCGATGCAGAGGCGGGCGTATTAAGGGCAGGTCATATAGGATAATTTTAGAATCTGCGTGTCAGAGCCTTAGAACGATCGAGTATCGCGAACTTGGCTTGCGGCTTCGTCCGCTGTCGATATTTATAAGATGGCCCGTAGACGCTCGAAGTGGAACCTTGGCGTGACCAAATCCGAATGTTGGTTGGCTACTTGTGTGCGAGCTCGTCCGCGGCTGCAGTTTGCTCCACAAGTCCGTACAAAGAAACAAGAGTGGGCAAAATTTAAAATGTTTAGGTAAAAGTGGATCTTGGGGGTCGAATCTCGAGAAAAATAAGATTTAGACTGATCTCAATATCTGGATCCATGGAGCGGATTGCTCTTTATAATTATCTTTATCTCAACAACGTGCAACAGGGCAATGTTATGGCTCTTGATCTCATGATTCATGGCTTCGGGTTAAAAATTTCGCGATATTGGCGAACTTTGGTCTAGCCGGCCAAGTCTTTGTCCTGCAAACCCCGCACACCGTAGAAAGTTTCATCGTCGTCTGAGCACGGACGGTCGAGTTTGTGCGTTACCTTGGTATACGGTGAACGAGCCAGGTTTTTATTGAAGTATACAATTTTATCCGATCCAAAAGTGACCAAATCGACTCCAAGTTTCAGGGGTATCAGGCACCGATGTTGGTTGGTATGTAATTTGAGCTCTCAAAATCAAAATGCTAACATGTGAAGCTTTTCGTGCGGCTTTTCGTGCGCTTTTAATTCTATTTCCTCCTCCAACTTAAGTATCACGAAATTTCACATTTTCACATTAATTATAAATTATAAAGCGCGATATAGGATACAATAGCCTGAATCCGAGTTTCAAGCAACTTGACAATGGAGAGACATGGGTTGAACTCGGTATGCATATTCGGTCCTGGCTGTGCCATGCTTTTGCAGAACAAATGCAAGCCTTTGCAAGGCCAAAGCATTGTTCCCAAGGCGTTGGAATAGGAGATGGTCACGTTGGACGTTTATTCTTGCCTTCTCGTTCAATGAGACATGCAACGAGCGGGCACACAATAGCTGGAGCTCGCTGACACCTGCATGATCATGCATACGTGTGACTGTTGGTAAATACGTCAAGCCACGAAATAATGACCGCCTAACAATAGCTAATAGTTATGACCTTAAAGCCATTTGAAAACTGTGATTTCACCAATAACTCTCCGTGATGTCTCGATCATAATTAAACATCCGGACATTGACATAGTATGGCACATATAGTCCGGCGCTTCACAGGCCTGCAGGATTGAGTCGAATGCGGCTGAGGGGTCGGTCAAAGCTTGTATTACCTAACCGGATTCAGAAGAGCACAACGCACAAAATGCAACATCGCTTTATATCTAAATGTTCACCTCGAGCTCACTCAGTTAGAAGGGTCCTGAGGTTAAACTCGAGTCGTCTCACAATCTAAACGTCCAAGCCGTCTCGTGCGATGCCCAAAACTTAATGTTCCCTTGAGTGCCTGCTATTGATCTAAAAATACAAATACAATCGATAATATAAATATGAATGCAGCTTTGAGGTGATTTTTTTGGACCGTTCGCAAAAGAAATATTTAAATGCGAACCGCCTCATGCGCGGATTCCCTCGAGTCAAGCTCTTTTAGTCTCATAGCATAGTTTAAGGACCAGAAACGTGCCCACAGGGCATGGATCAAATTTAGAAATAGTTTTTAATTATTTGGAAACGCACCATATCATAAGTACTTTGTCTAGCTACTATTCAGCACGGCGTGAAGAGATCGAGATCGCGGGTATAGCTATATATAGGGTATCCGGGTATCAATAACACAGTCGAAACGTTACTTGGCTCTAGCGAAACTAGTCAAAAAATATTTACTGAAATGAAATCCGGTTTGAGACCCCAGACTTTGAGCCAATGGCTTACTATCGCAGCGTGTATCGCAGCACCTCTAGTGTGAGTACAAAATATCTTCATGATATATATAGACATAGTCTGGATTAACCTTGTACCCCCATATGCCATCAATATTGGAATGATATATAGGCGAGCCGACATAGTCACAATATCGTTTCAGGATTTTAAAGACGGCCTCAAGTATAGCAGTGCAAGTACCATAGGCCCTTTACGTACAGAGATATCCAACCTCGAAAAGCTCACCACCAGCGTTTATCCAATCGAACTCCCATCTGGCGCGAACTCCCCAACCGGCGTACGAAAAACTGTTTCAACAAAGCTTTGGGGTCTACAGTACGGAATCGACCTAGCGAGAGAAGAGCTCGCCGATCCGGATGTAGAATACGGCCAAGCCGACCTCGGCGTCCTCGAAGATTTACTTGAGGATATTCAGAAGAAATTTATGACGTTCTCTACAATTAGCATCCAAGTTCCAGATGGGTTCTATACAACTCCAGATCCGTACAAATCTAAGCCAACCGATATTTGGACTTTCATTAATAGTTTGTCCAATCACCTCGCCGCAAACGGTGGACTCGACAACCCTGAGGCCAGTGCTGGGCGATTGGTCAGCTTTCTTTTCTCAGCCCCGCTTCCTGATAGTGGGACCATAACATTGGATTTCGATGCGTTCGATTTACGCGTGAGAACTCTCAGAAAATTAATGGAAACCTTGGAAAATGTCATCAAAAAGGCGCCTGACTTGACCGCGCCTGACGATGATATCCAACTATACGTTAAGACATTAAAGGACTATGACCTCTCTAACGCATCTGAATTGGAAGCTTTCGTTGTAGCGGGGTACGAGGATGTGATAACTATGCTGAAAACATATCTAAAGGCAGTTTCTGGTATATTTTGGACAGCTGATGAACTTTACTGGGAACTCAAGGGTCTGTGGCTTCCCGTGTAATTATGTAAGGCTTTCTGTTACAAACGCTATGTGTGCCCTATATACCATAGTACAAGTTGTAGATATCAAAAGAGTTATCCTTTTCCGTGAAGAGTTTGAAGCCCGGTTTATCAAGTGGCACATTTGGTAGAACTAAGTCAAGATTTCTTTTAATTCGTATCTAGGACCATTTATAGAAGCGCAGATTATCGGAATATTAGGATTATCCTCTATTTCTGTCTAGAGATACCTTTGTCACAGTTGAGGAGTCTGGCGACGAGACAAGAGATACCTCAACGGGTTCTATTTCTCAGCGCAGTGAAGAATAATATGTATAGTCTGGTAGGCACTAGGCTATAAAGAGCTCTTTAAATCATCTTTATTGAATCGATTGAAAAACAAATCTAGGGGATTATTCAAGGGATGGACGAAATATTGCATAAGTCAAGAATAAATCCGAGAGCTTGATGAATATATACATGTGATGAGACCTCTATTTCTGTAATTTAGGACGTTATTTAATTTAAAGTATCTAGAGTATCTAGAGTACTAGTGCATTGAAGTTATTATCTGGTAAGCACAATCCACGTGCTTGTGTAACCAGGCTGGCTATGCATACGGTGGTTGTATTTACTTCTTTTGGTCAGTGAGATCCACCCACGGATCTAGTACTAGTCTCCACGGATCGACAGGCCCTTTGTTCCGCCTCAGTCACGAGGACACAATCTTTTGTCGAATCGGCAACAGCCCGACTACATTCTGGGCGGAGGGAATCATGATGATGCCTCAAAAGTTGCATTTTCAAATATCATAGGATATTTTTGTAGGCAAGAAGTTACAAGAAGTATTTTACCTCTTACTTCTAACAACATATTAATCATAAAGTCACTGTATACAATCAATTTCTTACTTAATTACAAAACTACCTAGATATTTACAACTAAGAGTTACTCCGTGGATCTTTGTGTTACTTATATTCCCCAATGATGAAGCTAATGTGAAGCAGTCAGGTTTCGGAATGCCTTGCACTAGGTTTAGAAATATGCATTCATGAAGTTGAGAAAAAACACATCCCGAAGCAAATGGGAAACTAATGTACGACACGGCCAATTGGAGGCCCAATAGCGTATGGAGGATAGAATTGGATCCTTTAAAGACTGCCAACTGATTGGTTTGATTAAAACTTAAAAGGTGCGAATTATTCCTGCCAGCCGGTTCGCACAAAAAGTGGTTGCCACCTAAACAAGATACCTTTCTAAGAACCCGAGGATGAATAGTGGCGCATAGCCAAAACTAAAAGCAAAAGGATCTTTTGTCGAGTTCACGGAATCGCAAGCCCTTGTTGCCTGAGCTGTGTGTCTTAGAACCGATCTAGTAAGCATGCATGTCACGGAGACCGACAGATTGGCTAAATATCCTAGGAACGATCATATTTCTGGTAGGTTAATACCACGAATCGATGAAAAATCATTTTACCTAAAAATCCTGCTTATATTCCCGGCGAGCTAGTGAGTATTCGATTAGAATTTCGGAGAAAAATCTAGCGCTCAAAACGTTTTCCTGAGGATTTATGTGGCGGCCAAGGGTTTCCCACTAGTTTCTGTGTGGCCGGTGTCGCCTTGTGGCCAGGGTTAATCCGGACTGCAATCTGGAGTAGTAGAAGGAACTAGCTACGAGACATGTTAGATGCTGAGATGTATCAAAACTAACAGCTAGCCTGGGAAAGCAGCTATTGGGCGGGAAATCCCCAAGAACCGAAATAGGTTTAGCCTACTCCAGATTTCAAGAGCTAGGCACTATGGAGGTTTGTTACTCTATGTCCCCGACCAAGATCTTAAGAGAGCTCAGATGCTGGGGGCCCCAAGGCAAAAATTCGGAATATACTGGCCTCGAGACTGAACCTTGGACACGAAATGAATCATTGGAGATGCACTAGGCGGGAAGGTATTTTCATGAATTCAAAGTTCGTTCGATGAAGGATGCTAAATTAATGTCTAGCCTCGAGTCTAAAGAATATTAAACTTTTGGTAAATTATAAGATATCATAGTAGAGCTCGGCATGTATACGGGACTAAAAGTGAATGTTCTGCACTGCACTGTAGATGCCGAATCATCGTGTTAAAACTGGTTGAAATACTTCAATATCGTTGAATCCTAAAGCTTTAAAGCCCGCATCATGTTTTCGTCTCCGAAAAACTAACAGAATCGAATGAACAGCCAACAGTAGCAAAAGGCTACGAAATTACGAACAATTGTACAATTTGGATGGAGAAAACAAACCGCCAAGCTACTAAACCCATTACCAACCCGCTAACATCTTGGTAAGTCGTTAGTAAAACCATAAGATGAGCAGGTTGAAACCGAAGGCACTGACTCGTGCTTCCCGTATTCGAAGCCGATCCAGTTCAAATTCGTAATCCTGCCGTAACGGTTGAACGACCCGTCCGAGTCCCCTCCAATCTCCTTGCTCGGCAATTGCAAGAAGACACTCGGGCTACTCGGACTTCTGACGAAAAACAAAACGGCCTCAACGTTAGTCTAGTTGGTTAACCTGAATTCTGAATTGCTGCGCGTGCGCAACCCCATGTTTCGGTGAATACCCAGAATTCTGTACCACCAAGTCTGGTAACCCCAGAAAAAAAGGCCTCGACACATGGCATGAAAGACAAATTAAAAATTAAATTTCGAGATTAAGACTATCTCCATGATTCGATTCCCTCGTTCTCCACTCGCTAACCCCCGTTCAGATCATCTCGCTTGAATCTATTTTTTCCTCTCTTCGAGAGAAGTGTAATTGTCAGCAGGACGGAATTTACCCAGTCACTTGATGCCCTGTTCAGATCCAGCTCGTCTTGGCACACCAAAACCCTCACAATCTCCAACACAGGCTCGCAATCTGGGTATTTTCCGACACAATACCTTTCGTTCCCCACAACCACATGGCCCAGCCCAGCTTTGAACTATCCCTTTGCCATCTGGTTCTGTCACAGTACATGAGCTTGCAAAGTTTAGTTTAGTCTGGAAAAAGAATTTCCTTGGACCCTTTCACATTACGTCTAGATCTCACTTACTATTGGCTCCCAGCTGTGGTACTTGACCAATGGTTGCAGTGGCTTGTCTCTTAGCTTCCCCACAAATCGCCCGTTTTGGGTTTGAAATTGGGGTTATTGGCGATGTTGCTCCGAAGTCAGAATGATGTATAAGCTATTATGCATTAGGGAGAATTGAGTGAGGCGGGGGATAGGATACCCGAGGCAGTCTGGGGAATGTCCTTGGTCTGGAAGTTTATAGATAACAAGGTCTGCGCCCGCTTCATTTCCTCTTCTTCTTCTCTTTTGAAGCTTTGGTTAGTAGAAAACTACATTTCGGAGGAAAGGAAGCAGATCTATCTTTGTCATCCATTAGTAAACCACTGCATGCATCATCGTCTGTAATCGCAATCGCTCGCGATAAAGCACCACAGTAGACACAATGACCAAATCGCGAGTACCACCGGAAAAGCGTGTCAGAGTTGCACAAGCTTGCGCGAGGTGCAAGCGGCGCAAAGAAAAGGTATGCTTTTCCCATGTTAAACGGTCGACTTCTCGTGGTTCTAAAGCCATGAATTTCGCGAATGCCGTCATTATCACTGAGCCCCCAGATAACTAAACCTCCGCCTCTACTAGTGCGACGGGCAGACACCATGTCGGAATTGTATCAAATCCGGCGTTCTATGCATGACGACAACGCAGGCACAGCTTAGTGGTGCCGTGGGCGATATCAGGACCTCTGAACCGCCTGCAAAGAAGCAGAGGACTTTGAGCTCGAGTATTGACCGAGATCCTTTTTCCGAGTTGCTGTAAGTCAACATGCAACATGACCCCTGTTCAAAGATACCCTGTCATTACGTAAGTGTAGAAAACTAACTTGCATTGAGGCCTCAAAGACGGGACAATATCTCTTACAGCAACTTTGAGCTTCCGGAAGATGTGAAAATGTCACCGGGCCTGCCATCCCCGATATCGCCTGTCTCTGATGGGCGAAGTACATATGGTAGTCCTCAAAGTTCGAGCTCGAAGAGCACGCCAGTGAGGAAAACACCTCAGAAAACATGTAAGCAATGCTGTGCAGTACGTGCAATGGCATAGACACTCTCTAATTTAGTAATTGAGTAGGTCCGCATGCACGAACTACTACAGAGCAGATGGCAAATTGTCTACGAGGTATTCTTCTTGAAAGAGAGGGGACCCAACCAGTTGGCATACGCGCATGTTGCAAGAAAAGCGGATCTGGCAATCACGCTGACCGTCTGGAAGGCCGGATGCCAACATACGAGGAGATGACGATACTTCTCTCTATATTTCGAACACACGTAAGTTTTATTGAAAGCTATATAGGGGGGCTGTGGAGCTAATAAGAAGTCTTAGGCCTTTTCTATAATCGACCCAGCTCTCGATAGTCACTTTGTAAACCTTGTTAAAACACCTTCATTTATGAGCCATCCGGTGAATAGGCATTGCCTTTCAGAATTAATACTAGCAATCTCGTACCAATGCGTCGCGACCTCGACTAAATCGATACAACGAAAACTTTCGTCGATAACACCGGAAGCAGCTTATGGAAGAGCGTCAGCCCATTTCAAAACAGCCCAAGTTAGCTTTGATATGGCCGGGGCGGTGGAAAATCCTGATGTATCCTCAGTAGAGGTACTATTACTTATGGGGTTATATAAATTTCTGGACGGTGGTGAAGCCGCTGCGTCGAGCTTAATTGGTATGAAACGCCGGATAGAGGCTCTCAAAATGATAGTTTGCTAATGCGGCAATGTATAGGAATGGCAATATCTATGGCGCAAACTCTTGGCCTCAACGAGCCCTCCTATACCTCTGATGTCGCCTCCCCGGAAATAAACGCTGGAATCTGGAATTCTCTTTACAACTTTGACCGTATTTTATCACTCACAGCTTCTCGAACTTGCAACTTACCGCATGACGCCGTGCCTTTGTCGCCCACTTCACCGAGCTCGGATATTTCTTTTATCTTAGGGAAAATAATACAAGCGACCCGTAGCCCATCCGCGACCCCGGAGCTACTACAACCACTTTCAAATGAGTTAAAAACATTTATAACTGCCTTACCCGCAACTCTAAGATGGAGTACGATCTTGTCTACTACTTTACCGCAACCAGATCTCATAAGATCGTTACACATCAACGCCTTATACTTCTGCGCTATCTTTCGTCTTACAAAAACCTCACTCTTATCAACATTGTCCCGCAGCACCAACAAATCACCCATTTTTGCTGACCTCTCAAATTTTAATCTTCTGACACAAGGCGGCTTGAACTACGATAACCTAACAGCGACCCATGAAAGCCGATGGTCCGAAGCCGGTATATACTCCGCCCAAACAAGTCTCAGAATCTTTGAAAAAGCCAAACAAAACGGCATCACGCTTCATGGATCACCCTTATTCGAAACCTGGCTCACACTATCTTTTCTCGTTTGCATCCTCGGAATCTTCGCATTTCCTTCGGCTTCAACTGCAAACATGATCAACTCACCCGGTGGCCCTAACGGATCTAAGTCACCTGCATCTCAAGACATTGAATCTCGACTATCACAATTAGCCCACATGTACCAAGGTCTCATTTCAACAGCAAAGATGAGCCCTAGACTATGTAGTCTTTCAACTTTCATTAATGATTTGAGAGGATATCTATCCCGAAAGACAGAAGATGCTACCTGTGGGAAAGATAGCTTCGAAGCTTTGTTCGGAAGCTTGGGAGATATGGGACCATTGGGATCAATCATGTCAACCAGCATGTTAGATGGTGAATCAAACGTCATTGGTGATGTCGAAAGCGCTATTGAGGGGGTCCTATTGGCTTCTAATAACCAAAGAATAGACGCTACTGGCGGACCAATGGATATGGATCTGGGAAACGAAGATCCCTTGGGAGGAGTTCTTCTACCTGAAACACCAGTTTCTTTAACGGCCGATACTACCGCAGAAGGAAAAGATGATCTATTAGCGGTTGATCTAACGGGTACCACTATTGAGCGAAAACTCGGAAGTGATGTCGACGATCTCTGGCAAAAGATATTTGAGGATTTAGACCCGGAAGATATTGAACCTGAAGGGATGAACAAAAGCATGGAACCTGAAGGAATGGGATTCTGTATCGACGGGGTGGAGGATATGACCGCTTTGGAAAGGTTGATTAGAAAGAGCGAGGTCTTTGTATAGGCTCGATATAATGTTTTGGATTTCCTTGGTCTGGTGTATCAGTAGAGTACTACAGCTGGAAGCAGGAGTTTGTCATTTGTCTTCAGAATTTACCTTCTACCTTATATACCCATTTTATTAGCTACCAGAACATTAATCTAAACTGATTGATCATAAATTTATCTACGCTGCTTTCTTGGAGGTTGATCCCAACCGGCTACTAAATTGGGAGAGATAATGCCCCCTTTTTTCTTTTTACGATAAACTGTCGAAGTGGTGATACAGCACAAGGGCTTCGAATCACGAAACGTTAAATTGAAACCCAAACCATCATCTCAGCTCGTACATAACTAGGCTCAAATCAAACAGAAATGTGGTATTTTAGCATCAACACAAAATCGTGGTTTTGCAAAGAACTAGAACTTTGCTGCACGCAAATGCAAGGTTGGAGCTGTCACTCTCTATCCAGGCGAGGATACTTTTCGCTGGGGGCTGAGCCAGCTTTTAAATTGGACCAATCAAAATTTAAGTTACGTGTGTCCTCAAGATGCCAGCTAGTTAGGCGGAGCAGTGGACTCTTCTCCTTGATGAGCCCCGCAAGGCTGCAAATAGACGTGGTGGAGGATCCCGGGGTTTCCTTTTCAACCTACAAAAGGCTCCAGAGTTCCATCGACATTGGCATCACCGTCAGGGACGATTTAACGTCTTATCCATTGCATTTCGCGCTGCACGCTTAGCTAGTCTGATACGACCTAATAAAAAGGTGAGATTATCTCAAACTCCTTATCTCGTACGCGTACCCAAACAAACTCTTACTGTTGCGGCGACTGAAGATCGTAATTTCGCCTAGGGCTAATCTCGGAGACAGGGCCGACCAAAATGCCGAAAAGAAATCGAGAAGACGAAGATCTCGACCCGTTTTCTGAACCGACCACCGGAAGTATATCAAGACAGAAACGATGCTGGGATATTGATGCTGAAGGCGAAAGCGCTCAGTCATCCGTCACGGCAACCCCTACGAAATTACTTTCATCCGATGATTATACCGTTGGATGGGTTTGCGCTTTGCCTATCGAAATGGCTGTTGCGATCGCCATGCTAGATCAAATCCATGCTAGTAATAGCTTGCAGAGACACCCAAATGATTATAACACCTATACGCTGGGGGAAATTGGCGACCACAATGTTGTCATTGCTTGTCTACCCTCAGGAGGCTATGGTGTCGTTTCTGCGGCCACAGTCGCGAGCCAGATGTCATCTACTTTCACATCGATAAGTTCTTGGTTGATGGTGGGAGTTGGAGGCGGGGTACCTGATCCAAAAATCGATATTAGGCTCGGCGATATTGTTGTTAGTCATAGCGTAATCCAGTATGACTACGGAAAGACTCTCGCAGGGGGTCGTTTTGAACGTACAGGCCTATCGAAAACACCTTCACAGGCACTGTTAACAGCAATCAACAAACTGCGGGCGGATCATGAGATCTCAAAGAGCAGAATTCCAATTTTTCTTTCTGAGATGTTGAATAAAAACCCTGAAATGAGAGCGAAATATATCTACCAGGGACAACAATATGACTTTTTATACGAAGCAGATTACGATCACCCAGAGTCCCAGGATACATGCGATTTTTGTCAAAAAGAAAGATTAGTAGGTCGTCATCCTCGAAACGAAACATCTCCGAAGATTTACTACGGACCAATTGCGTCAGGAAATCAAGTAATGAAGCATGGGGTAACTCGAGATCGACTTAAACAAGAGCTAGGAATACTGTGTTTTGAGATGGAGGCGGCAGGTTTAATGGATAACTTTCCATGCTTAGTTATTCGGGGAATTTGCGACTATGCCGACTCGCACAAGAATAAAAAATGGCAGGAGTACTCTGCAGCGACCGCCGCAGCTTATACAAAAGAACTCCTGTTGACCATGCCTGCGGCACGCGGTACCGTTCAAGCTCCCGCTATGATCCCAGCTACAGACCGAGAAACGATGGAGAAGCGAAAGGCTTTCATGGATGCCTTGAAGTTCAACCAAATGGACAATCGACAAGTAACAATCAAGACTGCTCATGCGGAAACATGTCGGTGGCTGCTCACGAAGCCTGAGTTCAAAAACTGGCTCGATGATAACCAAATCTCTGATCATCATGGTTTCCTGTGGATCAAGGGAAAGCCTGGCACTGGAAAATCCACACTGATGAAATTCGCTTTGAAGCATTGCGAGAGGACGATCAAAAAAGCGAAATTTCTTTCTTTCTTCTTTAATGCGAGAGGCGAAGGCCTCGAAAAAACTACCATTGGAATGTATCGATCACTCTTATACCAACTCTTGAAAAAGATTCCTAGACTTCAGACTGTATTCGACACATTGGAGTCGCCAGAGACGTTAGCCAGCAGCTACTCATCGGATATTGGGCTGCTCCAAGATACATTTAGCCGTGCACTGGGCCAAATGGGACAAGGCCGCTTAGTATGCTTCATAGACGCGCTTGATGAGTGCAATGAAGATCAGATTCGAGAGATGCTTACCTTTTTGTGGGATCTGGGGGCGAACCCGGATCTAAATACACCCGCAACTTCGAGGGGAATACAGCTGCGTGTTTTCTTTTCTAGTAGACACTACCCGCATATCACGATGAAAAAGGGGTGCGAGATGGTCTTGGAAGGCCAGGAAGGCCATAATCGCGACATTGTGAGCTATCTAGAAACCGAACTGGTTGGGAAAGGCAAAACAATCCAAGAGATTAGAGAAGAGATACTCGAGAAATCATCCGGAATTTTCCTATGGGTCGTGTTAGTTGTACAGATTCTCAATAAAGTGTACGATGGAGGAGGCCGCCCAAGCCTGCTTCGTCGAAGGTTTAAGGAGTTACCGGTGGGGTTGGGTGACCTCTTTAAAGAGATTCTGATAAAGGATACTGAGAATAAGAGAGATCTCTTGCTTTGCATCGAATGGATATTACACGCCAAACGACCGTTGAAGCCAGTAGAGCTTTACATTGCGATATTGTCCGGCAACTATCCTGAGGAATTAGGTGTCTGGGACCCCGAGGAAATCACAGAAGAAGACATGGGGAGATTTATCCTCAATTCCTCGAAAGGCCTTGCCGAGTTCACAAAATCATCCGATCAGACTGTTCAGTTTATTCACGAATCAGTACGGGACTTTCTTCTAAAAGAAAATGGACTCAATGAACTTTGGTCCGAGTTTGGCTCCTCAAGCCACGAGCGATTAAAGCTATCCTGTTTTAACTACATCAATATTGACATGTCTCAAGATCTACCACCATCTGATACTAAACTTCCATCGGCGGCTAGTCGGGAAGCCTCAGAGATCCGTGAGCTAGCATCGACAAAATTCCCATTTCTCGAATATGCAGCACAGAATGTATTTTACCACGCCGACTTAGCATCCAACAACGAAAATTTACAAGAAGCTTTCATCAATAATTTCCCTCTCGGGATATGGCTCTTCCTCAATAACCTCGTCGAAAAGATCCATGTTCGACGCTACCACCTCCAAGCTAGTTTTCTATACATCTTCTCAGATCAAGGTTTGTCGAACTTGGTTAGATTTGAGGTTAAGCGAGTAGAAAACATTGATATCCTGGGCTTTGGTCGTTATTCATACCCAATAACGGCGGCTTTGGCGAACGGGCATGAGGGAACAGTCAAGGAACTCTTGGTATCGGAGGCAAACACGCGTTCTACGATTGTTATGCCTAGGGATCAATTTTGTGAAAGAGTCAAAGGGCTGCTAAAGGACGGGCGGGATTTCAAAGTCCGCAAGAGACAACCTCTTATCTTTTATGCAGCAGAGCGCAGAAAATTAGATTGGGTGGAAATCCTGCTAGCAACTGGGAAGGTTCATGTTAACTTGAAAGGAGAAATTTCAATATTTCAGCCGCCATTAACATACGTCGCAGCCTACGGAAGCGTCTGGTTAGCAGAGCTACTACTTGCAAAAGGCGCCCATATTGACCATAGCGGCATCAACAGAAGAACACCGTTGTCTTATGTCGCAAAAGCCGGCTACGAAAAAATTGTCAACCTCTTACTTGCTAAAAACGC